>NC_084746.1:2874320-2981820 GCF_033978785.1 Entelurus aequoreus
TGCCATCCAAGCAACGTTACCAAGGACGCCCCTGCTTATTTCAGCAAGACAATGCCAAGCCACGTGTTACATCAACGTGGCTTCATAGTAAAAGAGTGCGGGTACTAGACTGGCCTGCCTGTAGTCCAGACCTGTCTCCCATTGAAAATGTGTGAAGCCTAAAATAGCACAAGGGAGACCCGCGGACTGTTGAACAACTTAAGCTGTACATCAAGCAAGAATGGGAAAGAATTCCACCTGAGAAGCTTCAAAAATGTGTCTCCTCAGTTCCCAAACCTTTACTGAGTGTTGTTAAAAGGAAAGGCCATTTAAGACAGTGGTGAACATGCCCTTTCCCCGGGGTTTGTATAATGCCTCACATTTGACGGTGAAAACCAGTACAATCCAAGGATAAGGTCGAAGGAAATTGTCTGTAGACCTCCAAAACAGGATTGTCGTAAGTCAAGACTCTGGGGAAGGGTACAGATAAATATCTATTGCCTTAAAGGTCCCAATGAGCCCAGTGGCCTCCATCATCCATAAATGGAGAAAGCAAAATTAACAAAACAAAAATGGAAGAAGTTTGGAACAACTTCCTAGAGCTGGCCGGCCGTCTAAATTTAGTGATTGGGGTAGAAAAGCCCTCGTCAGGAAGATGGTCACTTAGTCAGAACTACAGCATTCCTCTGTGGAGAGAGGCCAGCCACTTCTGCAGCAATCCACCAATAGGGCCTTTATGGTAGAGTGGCCATACGGAAGCCATTTCCCGAGTAAAAAAAAGTTAGCCAACATGCGCCTGAAACACTCTCACACCATCCATCCATCCATTTTCTACCGCTTGTCCCATGAGAAACAAAATGATCTGGTCTGACGAGACAAAAGATTGAACTCTTTGGCGTCGATGGCAGGCGTCTTGTTTGGAGAAAAGCAAGCCCCACTCATCACCAGGTCAATACCAGTCATTGGTCCGTATAGTTGCATATGCGTGTGTGTGTGTGTGTGTGTGTGTGTGTGTGTGTGTGTGTGTGTGTGTGTGTGTGTGTGTGTGTGTGTGTGTGTGTGTGTGTGTGTGTGTGCACTTATCTCACCATCCTTGTGTGGACATACACTTGACAAACCACCCTTTCTGTGAGGACCTTTTGACTTGTGAGGACATTTGTCTGGTCTTCACAACTACAGAAGTAAAATATTTTTTTTACTTTGTGTGTTTTGCATTCTGAAGTGAGGTTGCAACTCTCTACTCCCATCTAGGGCTAGATATATATTTTTCATCATTCTAGCTATAGTGGAAAGGGGGGCCCTCATAACCTACTAACCAAACGTGGGTCCACACAAAGTAGGCAAGAGATGTGTGTGAGTGTGTGTGTGTGTGTGTGTGTGTGTGTGTGTGTGTGTGTGTGTGTGTGTGTGTGTGTGTGTGTGTGTGTGTGTGTGTGTGTGTGTGTGTGTGTGTGTGTGTGTGTGTGTGTGTGTGTGTGTTCGTGTTTGGTATCTGTGTCTTGTCCGTCCCGGCGCAGGCAGATCCAGAAGCCCACAAAAAAAGCACCGCAAAAGTCACGAAAGTGCCACCCATTGTCACACGGTCCCAAAGGGTCCTGAACTAAAAGGCAAAAAAACACATGAAAACAAGAGGGAAACATCAGGGACACAAAAGGATGATACAGAGCTCCTTCCACCAGCAGCCACTACAGCAGCGCCATCTTGGAAAAAAATGAATTTATTCCATTTTGGAATAAGGCTGTAACATAACACAATGTGGACATTGATTGATTGATTGATTGATTGAGACTTTTATTAGTAGGTTGCACAGTGAAGTACATATTCCGTACAATTGACCACTAAATGGTGACACCCCAATAAGTTTTTCAACTTGTTTAAGTCGGGGTCCACTTAAATTGATTCATGATACAGATATATACTATCAGATATACTATCATCATAATACAGTCATCACACAAGATAATCACATTGAATTATTTACATTATTTACAATCAGGGGTGTGGAGGGGGGGGGGGGGGGGTAGGATATGGACATCAAGTAGTGGACATAGAGAGAGAGAGAGAGAGAGAGAGAGAGAGAGAGAGAGAGAGAGAGAGAGAGAGAGAGAGAGAGAGAGAGAGAGAGAGAGAGAGAGAGAGAGAGATCAGAAGGCATAAGAAAAAGTATCTGCATTTGATTGTTTACATTTGATTATTAACAATCCGGGGAGGGTGTTAGTTTAGGGTTGTAGCTGCCTGGGGGTGAACTTTTATTGCGGTTTTGAAGGAGGATAGAGATGCCCTTTCTTTTATACCTGTTGGGAGCGCATTCCACATTGATGTGGCATAGAAAGAGAATGAGTTAAGACCTTTGTTAGTTCGGAATCTGGGTTTAACGTGGTTAGTGGAGCTCCCCCTGGTGTTGTGGTTATGGCGGTCATTTACGTTAAGGAAGTAGTTTGACATGTACTTCGGTATCAGGGAGGTGTAGCAGATTTTATAGACTAGGCTCAGTGCAAGTTGTTTTACTCTGTCCTGCACCCTGAGCCAGCCCACTTTAGAGAAGTGGGTAGGAGTGAGGTGGGATCTGGGGTGGAGGTCTAGAAGTAACGTGACTAGCTTGTTCTGGGATGTTTGGAGTTTAGATTTGAGGGTTTTGGAGGTGCTAGGGTACCAGGAGGTGCAAGCGTAATCGAAAAAGGGTTGAACGAGAGTTCCCGCCAGAATCCTCAAGGTGCTTTTGTTGACCAAAGAGGAGATTCTGTAGAGAAATCTCGTTCGTTGGTTAACCTTTTTGATTACCTTGGTTGCCATTTTATCACAGGAAAGGTTAGCCTCTAGAATGGAACCTAGGTAGGTGACCTCATCTTTCCTGGTGATAACAATGTCACCTACTTTTATGGTGAAGTCATTGACTTTCTTAAGGTTGATGTGGGACCCAAACAGGATGGATTCTGTTTTACCCAAGTGGATGGATAGCTTGTTGTCAGCGAGCCAGACAAAGCGATGCGCTGTGAATACTTTCCGGATGCACTGTTTTTATTCCTACTTTTGAAAAAGGCAGGACTCTGACCCTGCTCATGTATTCTTTCTGCTGTCCTCCAGTTCATCATAGAAGCTGTGGTGGGTGGAAAGCAAGGCACTATTTGCATAGACGACCTTGTGGTGTCCAACAGTGGTGGCTCCTGTCCAGCGGAGCGGGAGTGCACCTTCCAAGGATCACTCTGCGGTCTGCAGCCGGTTCCGTCCGCAGACTACAGCTGGCAGCGGGCGACAGGCGCATCTCGACCCGCCAACTCCTCCGGCCCTGGCACGGATCACACCCTGGAAACAGACCATGGTCAGAAGTCGAACTCAATTGAGTTTTTTTTCCTACTACTTGTGTAAGCTCCAGTAATGCCAACACTCCTGTAGGTTATTACCTGAGCGCTGAGTTGTGGCGACACCGGCCAGGGTCCAGAGTTAAAATAGCGACGGGACTGATGGAGCCCACCCCGCCTCACGGTGAATGCTTGATGTTCTGGTTCTACATGGAGGGAAGAGCTGTGGGTGAGCTCAATGTGCACCTTCAAGCTGCTGGCGCCCCCGTCCGGCTGTGGAGCAGGAGCGGAGATCAGGGGAGCCACTGGAGGCACGGCAGAGTGTCACTCCTGAACCCCGATTCCTCATATCAGGTAGGGATAAGTATAGACTGCTCAGCTCACCGTGGTACGGGTCCATGGTCAACATTGATCGACTACAAGTCCGGCCCTCAACATTTATAACATTTGACACTGGACAAAACTGTTACTGACTGTACATACCACATACTACTACAGGTGGTTTTTGAAGCGGTGACAGGGGAGGGTCCAAGGAGAGATATCGCCATTGATGACCTGACTGTTCTTAATGGAGTGTGTCCTCCAGAAGGTGAGGGCAAAAAGCACCACGCAAGACTTTAAAGGCCTACTGAAAGCCACTACTAGCGACCACGCAGTCTGATAGTTTATATATCAATGATGAAATCTTAACATTGCAACACATGCCAATACGGCCGGGTTAACTTATAAAGTGACATTTTAAATTTCCCGGGAAACTTCCGGCTGAAAACGTCTACGTATGACGACGTTTGCGCGTGACGTCAATGGTTGAAGGAGACATTTTGGAATAGCACGGTCGCCAGCTTAAATCGTCTGTTTTCATCGCAAAATTCCACAGTATTCTGGACATCTGTGTTGGTGAATCTTTTGCAATTTGTTCAATTAACAATGGAGACTGCAAAGAAGAAAGCTGTGGGTGGGATCGGTGTATTAGCGGCTGGCTGCAGCAACACAACCAGGAGGACTTTGAGTTGGATAGCAGACGCGCTACCGTGAGTACAGCTTTGGCTTCCAAACATTTGATCGCTTGCCCGTACGTGAGTGGCGCTATGTGCATGTCACGTACGTCACTTTGGGGAAATATATGTTTCTTGCCGACTCTGATGGCGGCCGGGGTGTCGTCGAAAGCTACAACGCCCGCCGCCGCGCCGCTGTCCTCACCTTGACTTCCTCCAAGCCGCCGACCGCATCGATGATCGTGGTGAAGTCCTTCGTCGCGCCGTCGATCGCTGGAACGCAGGTGAGCACGGGTCGTGATGAGCAGATGAGAGCTGGCGTAGGTGGAGAGCTAATGTTTTTAGCATAGCTCTGTCGAGGTCCCGTAGCTAAGTTAGCTGCAATGGCGTCGTTAGCAACAGCATTGCTAGGCTTCGCCAGGCGGTACAGCATTAATCGTGTGGTTACAGGTCCAGGGTTTAATAGTAATAGTAGTATTGTTGATATTCTGTCTATCCTTCCAGTCAGGGGCTTATTTCGTCTGTTTCTATATGCAGTTAAGCACGATGCTATCACGTTAGCTCCGTAGCTAAAGTGCTTCGCCGATGTATTGTCGTGGGGATAAAAGTCACTGTGAATGTCCATTTCTCGTTCTCGACTCTCATTTTCAGAATCAGAATCAGGATCAGAATAGTTTTATTGCCATTGTTTGAGAACGGGTTCACAAACTAGGAATTTTTCTTGGTGCAAACGTGCGACATATAACACATATAACACATATTTGGTAATAAAAAGAGCTGTAACTGAGCTATCAGATAGACTTAGAAGGAATTCAAGGAATTCAAGGAGCTGCTGTTAGGAGTTATTGTTCATTTGCCTGATCGCCAAAGGGGAAAAAATTCCACAGTATTTCAAGAGGATATAGTATCTGAGGTGGTTTAAAATACAAATCCGTGATCCACAATAGAAAAAGTAGAAAGTGTGGAATCCAATGAGTCAGCTTGTACCTAAGTTACGGTCAGAGCGATAAAAGATACGTCCTGCACTGCACTCTAGTCCTTCACTCTCACATTCCTCATCCACAAATCTTTCATCCTGGCTCAAATTAATGGGGTGATTGTCGCTTTCTCGATCCGAATCGCTCTCGCTACTGGTGTAAACAATGGGGAAATGTGAGGAGTCCTTCAGCCTGTGACGTCACGCTACTTCCGGTACAGGCAAGGCTTTTTTTTATCAGCGACAAAAAGTTGCGAAATTTATCGTCGATGTTCTCTACTAAATCCTTTCAGCAAAAATATGGCAATATTGCGAAATGATCAAGTATGACACATAGAATGGATCTGCTATCCCCGTTTAAATAAAAAAATTTAGCAAAAGCTGGCTATAGCGACCGCTCAAGGTTAACGTCCAAAGTGGCCGCTACAGACAGGTGGTCACTATACGCAGTTGCCGTAGTGACCACTTGGGACTCCATTTTTCTCCATTTTTTTTATTGAGACAAAGATTATTTATGTATTTAATATTTGTATGCTTACTATGGTATATTATATTTATTTATTATTTATTTGTTCACTGTTCTGTTACAGAGACCAAGGAAATTGGATAAAATTGCTATGTTATGAACAGGGGTAGGATTAAATAAGCTCAGCTTCTTCCTACTCCTTTTTGGACGTGCTGTAATGAAACAACTGGATGCATCCCATAGTATCGTATGCATGTTCCACAGGGCTGTGAATCTTTGGGTGTCCCACGATTCGATTCAATATCGATTTTTGGGGTCATGATTCGATTCAAAATCAATTTTTTTTCAATTCAACACGATTCTCGATTGAAAAACGATTTTTTTCCCGATTGAAAAGGATTGTCTATTCATGGAATACATATATTTCAGCAGGATCTACCCCAGTCTGCTGACATGCAAGCAGAGTAGTAGATTTTTGTAAAAAAGCTTTTATAATTGTAAAGGACAATGTTTTATCAACTGTTTGCAATAATGTACATTTGTTTGAACTATTAAATGAACCAAAAATATGACTTATTTTATCTTTGTGAAAAATTGGATTGCATTGTTATGGTATTGCTGTGTATTGTTTTATTGGATTGATTAATTCAAACAAATAAATAATAATCAAACAAACAAAAAAATCCCAAAAAATAAAAAAATCGATTTTTTAAAAATGAGAATCGATTCTGAATTGCACAACGTGAGAATCTCGATTCGAATTCGAATCGATTTTTTCCCACAGCCTTAATGTTCCAAATAAACTGAAACTGAACTGAACTGAACATAAATAACATCCTATAATTTTAATTTTGATATACTTTTTTTAAATCTTGATAGATTGAAAATGAACACCAATGAGTTGACTGATGAACATTATCACATCATTTGTTCGGAAAATATAAACAACGACAAATAACGATAGAATACTGCAACATGTAAGTGTAAAAAAAGTGAAGTGAAGTGAATTATCTTTATATAGCGCTTTTCTCTAGTGACTTAAAGCGCTTTACATAGTGAAACCCAACATCGAAGTTACATTTCAACCAATGTGAGTGGCACTGGGAGCAGGTGGGTAAAGTGTCTTGCCCAAGGACACAACGGCAATGACTCGGATGGCAGAAGCTGGGATCGAACCTGGAACCCTCAAGTTGCTGGCACGGCCACTCTACCAACCGAGCTATACTGTGTGTGTGTCTGTCTGTCTGTCTATGAGGCTGCAGTATGTTCATAAATGTCCCCACACGATGTACATTTGACAGTGATTCATAGCAGGAAGCTAACTTCAGCCTACGGTGACAGCCAAAATATCTACTAACGTTACTTACCACCATGTGCTTCCTTAAATTTGATGTTGAGTTCATGTAAGCTTAAGCTTGTTAATCATGTGACCGCCTGGCTCTGTTTGATTGGTGAAACGGAGTCAAACGTCACCTGTGACTGCATTTGATTGGTGAAACGGAGTCAAACGTCACCAGTGACTGCATTTGATTGGTGAAACGGAGTCAAACGTCACCAGTGACTGCATTTGATTGGTGAAACGGAGTCAAACGTCACCAGTGACTGCATTTGATTGGTGAAACGGAGTCAAACGTCACCAGTGACTGCGTTTTATTGGTGGAACGGAGTCAAACGTCACCAGTGACTGCATTTGATTGGTGAAACGGAGTCAAACGTCACCAGTGACTGCATTTGCTTGGTGAAACGGAGTCAAACGTCACCAGTGACTGCGTTTGATTGGTGAAACGGAGTCAAACGTCACCAGTGACTGCGTTTGATTGGTGAAACAGAGTCAAGCGTCACCAGTGACTGCGTTTGATTGGTGAAACGGAGTCAAGCGTCACCAGTGACTGCGTTTGATTGGTGAAACGGAGTCAAACGTCACCAGTGACTGCGTTTGATTGGTGAAACGGAGTCAAGCGTCACCAGTGACTGCGTTTGATTGGTGAAACTGAGTCAAACGTCACCAGTGACTGCATTTGCTTGGTGAAACGGAGTCAAACGCCACCAGTGACTGCATTTGATTGGTGAAACGGAGTCAAACGTCACCAGTGACTGCATTTGATTGGTGAAACGGAGTCAAACGCCACCAGTGACTGCATTTGCTTGGTGAAACGGAGTCAAACGTCACCAGTGACTGCATTTGATTGGTGAAACTGAGTCAAACGTCACCAGTGACTGCATTTGATTGGTGAAACGGAGTCAAACGCCACCAGTGACTGCATTTGCTTGGTGAAACGGAGTCAAACGTCACCAGTGACTGCATTTGATTGGTGAAACGGAGTCAAACGCCACCAGTGACTGCATTTGATTGGTGAAACGGAGTCAAACGTCACCAGTGACTGCATTTGATTGGTGAAACTGAGTCAAACGTCACCAGTGACTGCATTTGATTGGTGAAACGCAGGCATGCGATAGATCCTACTTTGAAGGTCTGTCTGACAAAGCAAAACAAACAAAGCATGCATTAACAGATCGATAAAAATCAGTAGCGAGTAGCGAGCTGAATGTAGATAAATGGAGCAGAGTAAAAGTAGCGTTTCTTCTCCATAAATATACTCAAGTAAAAGTAAAAGTATGTTGCATTAAAACTACTCTTAGAAGTACAATTTATCCCAAAAGTTACTCAAGTAGATGTAACGGAGTAAATGTAGCGTGTTACTACCCACCTCTGTCAACAAGTGACTGCCGTAAACAGGTGGCTGCTAACAAAGGTTTGACTGTATATTAATTCCGATGTTTTTTTGTAGGTTTTTGTGACTTTGAAATAGATTTATGCGGGTGGGTGAACAACCGTCCAGCCGATTCCGGGATAGACTGGGACTGGCTTTCTGGGAAGAGCGAAGGCAGCCTTGTCCCAGAAAGGGACCACTCTACCATGTCCTCTCTTGGTAACATCTGCATATATTTTCTGTGTTTGTGTCTAAAAGTTTTTTTTAAGATTTTAAAAGAATTGTTGTTCTACTTCTGGCTTGAGGCCACTTTGTTTTCTACAGGTTGTCTGGGTCTGACAGAGGCCAAAAAGCTCAGCTCGAGAGTGAGTCCATGGAGGCTGTGGAACAAGCTTGTCTGGAGTTCTGGCACTACGCTAATGGGTGGACGTCGAACAGTAAGGTCAAATATGTGACAGAACAGTTTAAAAGAGCCACGTTCATGATTCATTTGTTGATTCCAGAACCTTCAGACATCACGTTGACGGTATTTGTCAACGAGACCTCCGGGCTGCGTCCCATTTGGAGCATGAATGGATATCTCAATAACACCTGGATCCAGAGCAAGGTTGACTACAGTGCATCAGGGCCTCACCAGGTAGTTATCTCAAGGCTTTCCACACATGGATCAGTTCTAGAACCATGGTGCTCATATCTTCAAAAACTGACAATAGAAAGAACAAGGGAAGAAACCTCAAACAGACTGTGGGACATCCTCCACAGGACTATTGCTGGCTAGTTACTCCTCGTGCTAAGATAAAAAATGTGGTAGCAGCGTTGGTATTTGCAGCTCTGCAAGCGGGAGTACCTGCTACCGGGGGATAGGACAGAAGAGAAAGGTCAGTAAATCAAGTCAATTGTACTTATATAGCAGCTGCAATTCAGAACAGAAGTTATCTCAAAGGACACCTGCACTTTTGGGGGGAATTTTGCCACAATCCTTATCTTTTCTGTTCTAAATAGTGAAAAAGTAGTAAGTAACAATGCAGGTAATTGGTATAAGATCTCTTGTGACTATAAAGCACTCTAAAAACATTGTAATACCTTCAACGCCATGTTATATACATGCTGTAAGTATATACTGTATGTAATTAGAGATGTCCGATAATATCGGCCGGCCGATATTATCGGCCGATAAATGCTTTAAAATGTAATATCGGAAATTATCGGTATCGTTTTTTTAATTATCGGTATCGTTTATTTTATTTTTTTTTATTTTTATTTTTTTATTAAATCAACATAAAAAACACAAGATACACTTACAATTAGTGCACCAACCCCAAAAACCTCCCTCCCCCATTTACACTCATTCACACAAAAGGCTTGTTTCCTTCTGTTATTAATATTCTGCTTCCTACATTATATATCAATATATATCAATACAGTCTGCAAGGGATACAGTCCGTAAGCACACATGATTGTGCGTGCTGCTGCTCCACTAATAGTACTAACCTTTAACAGTTAATTTTACTAATTTTCATTAATTACTAGTTTCTATGTAACTGATTTTATATTGTTTTACTTTCTTTTTTATTCAAGAAAATGTTTTTAATTTATTTATCTTATTTTATTTTATTAATTTAAAAAAAAAAAAAGGACCTTATCTTCACCATACCTGGTTGTCCAAATTAGGCATAATAATGTGTTAATTCCACAACTGTATATATCAGTATCGGTATCGGTTGATATCGGTATCTGTAATTAAAGAGTTGGACAATATCGGAATATCGGATATGGGCAAAAAGCCATTATCGGACATCCCTATATGTAATGTAATGATGATAATATGTAATGTTTACAGTAGTTTGTTCATTTTAAACATTACCGTCATTTCTTTCCTGAAGGCACAAAGCAACAAATACTTCTTCCGCCAATATAGCGAGCATGTTCTGTGTTTGCTACTGCTAATCATGTCAGACTTGGTGAGAGCCTAAGAACATTATCATGTAGCACTATTGCTGAACAATTGAAATAAAAACATAAAACAGCAACTTACAATGTCAGCTCTCACTGGAATGCCAACTGATGGGATGGTTGTATCTTTCAGCACAAGTGCTCTCCTTTAGCTGCTGAATTCAGAATAATCCTCATTCCTCGGATAAAAAAGTGCTAGCGATTAGGGATGTCCGATAATGGCTTTTTGCCGATATCCGATATGCCGATATTGTCCAACTCTTTAATTACCGATACCGATATCAACCGATACCGATATCAACCGATATATACAGTCGTGGAATTAACACATTATTATGCCTAATTTGGACAACCAGGTATGGTGAAGATAAGGTACTTTTTAAAAAAATGAATCAAATAAAATAAGATAAATAAATTAAAAACATTTTCTTGAATAAAAAAGAAAGTAAAACAATATAAAAACAGTTACATAGAAAATGAGTAAAATGAAGTGTTAAAGGTTAGTACTATTAGTGGACCAGCAGCACGCACAATCATGTGTGCTTACGGACTGTATCCCTTGCAGACTGTATTGATATATATTGATATATAATGTAGGAAGCAGAATATTAATAACAGAAGGAAACAACCCTTTTGTGTGAATGAGTGTGAATGGGAGGAGGGAGGTTTTTTGGTTTGGTGCACTAATTGTAAGTGTATCTTGTGTTTTTTATGTGGATTTAATAAAAATAAAAAACAAAAACAAAAAAAAACAACGATACTGATATAAAAAAAAAAACGATACCGATAATTTCCGATATTACATTTTAACGCATTTATCGGCCGATAATATCGGCAGACCGATATTATCGGACATCTCTACTAGCGATGTTGCGAAAGTTTTATGCTGAATTTCATTTGTTGGGGAAGTGGAATCGTATGGTATCAGTTTGGAAGAGTGTGGATTTTAAAAGTTGACTAACTTCCCAGCCTGGTGCCACAACCTTCTACTATACAAGTGAGATGCATGATTTATAATCGAGCAATAACTTTTCTTAGGAGCAGCGGAAGCAGCTCAAGTTCCTTCTCCTTCTTCTTTATTTCATGGCGGATACCAACCAACGGTATTAGTAGCTACAGCCAGTTAGTCCCTGGCTACTCGGCAGTGGTCGGAGGAGCCTTATGAGCAAGGGAATGTGTCACAACGGCAGAGAAGTAGTTCCTCTTTGTTAACTCTTACATTAATAATGTTGTGAATACTTGGTTAATATGTCACGGCATGTAAATAAAGTGTTGTCGTCACTTCTTAGTTGATATTTTAGAAGGCTTCTTAGACGGAACAGATGAATCCCAATTACCGGCATTGTTAGCCGCCACTTATTACGAGTGTTCCACTATCTACAACTTACAAACAAGGAAAAGATGTGTGCTTCTTGTGTCACATATGGATTGTGGATGAGGGGCCAAATTCCCCAAAAAAGGGCAGTTCCCGTTTAAAGCCATTTACACATGGAGCAGGACTAGAACTACAGTTCTCATACTTTAAGGAAAACCAACTGAACCCCACACGAACAGGCACTTGGCGACAGAGCAAAGGATAAATGGCCTCTTGTGCAGAACAGAACCTTGACTACTGCAGACTAGTTACTTCTACTCTTAAGATAAGGAATGTGCTGTCAGGGTACCTAATCAAGGGAGAGTCGAGAGATGGTAGGACAGTGACACGCAAGGAACAGGTTGCCAAGTTAGCAACAATCACAGACCACATATGAATGTCCATCCATCCATCCATCCATCTTCTTCCGCTTATCCGAGGTCGGGTTGCGTGGTCAGCAGCCTAAGCAGGGAAGCCCAGACTTCCCTCTCCCCAGCCACTTCGTCCAGCTCCTCCCGGGGGATCCCGAGGCGTTCCCAGGCCAGCCGGGAGACATAGTCTTCCCAACGTGTCCTGGGTCTTCCTACCGGTCGGACGTGCCCGAAACACCTCCCTAGGGAGGCGTTCGGGTGGCATCCTCACCAGATGCCCGAACCACCTCATCTGGCTCCTCTCCATGTGGAGGAGCAGCGGCTTTACTTTGAGCTCCTCCCGGATGACAGAGCTTCTCACCCTATCTCTAAGGGAGAGACCCGCCACCCGGCGGAGGAAACTCATTTCGGCCGTTTGTACCCGTGATCTTGTCCTTTCGGTCATAACCCAAAGTTCATGACCATAGGTGAGGATGGGAACGTAGATCGACCGGTAGATTGAGAGCTTTGCCTTCCTGCTCAGCTCCTTCTTCACCACAACGGATCGATACAGCGTCCGCATTACTGAAGACGCCACACCGATCCGCCTGTTGATCTCACGATCCACTCTTCCCTCACTCGTGAACAAGACTCCGAGGTACTTGAACTCCTCCGCTTGGGGCAAGATCTCCTCCCCAACCCGGAGATGTATGAATGTGAATACCGTAATTTAACTGTTTTGCTTGGTTGGTCACCTGAATAAATGAAGTATTATGCTTTAAAACAGATTATCCTGCAAGCCAACAATACAGTCTCCAGTATATCGGATTCAAGTTTTTCCCTCGATGATGTTCACATTATAAGAAACAAGTCTTGTTTGGATACAATCCCGACCACCACCCCAAACCCTGCCACCACCACCACCACCACCACTCCTCCGAACCCTGGCATGCACTGCACTTTTGAACAAGGTCACCGTCCATCACAGACTTTCATAATCCTCCGGTCCTTAGTCTTTCTAAACACGTCTCTTTAACACAGATCTGTGCAACTGGGTCCAGGAGGTTGATGATGATTTTAACTGGACACTGAGTCGAGGACTTCAAGTGGACGAGCTTTGGAACGGACCTTTATATGATCACACTGAAGAAAACAACCAAGGTAGGTATAGCTAGCTCCTAAGTGAGGCTTAGTTGATTCATCTGAGGATAATAAATCTTTGTTCTGCGTTTTCCAAAGGTTTTTATTTACTTCTCAATGGATCTGCATTCAAGGGGGGCGAGAAAGCAAGCATCTCTCTTCCCCTCAACGATGGGACATCACAAGTTTGTGTTGGATTCTGGTATTACATGTTGGGCCCTTCAGTGTCAGCCATTGATCTGCTGGTTAAGACAGTAAGTCACATGGTAGTACCAACCTTTGTTCAGTATTATACATTTTTTTTTTTCCCAATAGAATTCCTCGGAGATGCTGATCTGGACTCGCAAAGGGAGCCAGAATCCCGAATGGATCCAAGCACAAGTAACCATCGACGTAAAGGATGAAATGACACGGGTATATTTCTGTTTATTTAACTGTCAAGTGTGCACAATGTAACGTTATTCACCAAGATGGTTATGAGATTTGTGATATTTTAGATGAGATAGCCCGTGAAATCTAAAACTACCGCTGAAAAGAATTGATGGATGAATGTATTGGTTTCCTCAGGTGATGTTCACCGGCCACAGAAGCAGTACCAGTGAGGGATTCATTGCACTTGATGATGTCACAGTGAGCATCGGGGACTGCCGTGAAGACAGTGAGTGGACCCTTCTTTTTTTGCACAATATTGTTATTATTTTCCAGATTTGCAGCGATACGTTTACCACGGCTTTGTACTTTTTTCCAAATCAAATCAGGTCCGATCTGCGGCTTTGAATCCGGCTGGTGCGGCTTTGAGAGGGACGTCAGCCACCAGGGGCATTGGGGACGAGAGAGAGGCACAAAGAACAACGTGGATCACACGTTTGGTACAGAGAATGGTGAGTGCAATCAGCAAGGCATCCACCCATGCATCCATTTTCTACCATTTTCGCTGGAGCCTATCTCAGCTGCCTTCGGGTGGAAGGCGGGGTACACCCTGGACAAGTCGCCACCTCATCGCAGGGCCAACACAGATAGACAACATTCACACTCACATTCACACACTAGGGACCATTTAGTGTTGCCAATCAACCTATCCCCAGGTGCATGTCTTTGGAGGTGGGAGGAGCCTATCCCCAGGTGCATGTCTTTGGAGGTGGGAGGAAGCCGGAGTACCCGGAGGGAACCCACGCAGTCACAGGGAGAACATGCAAACTCCACACAGAAAGATCCCGAGCACAGGATCGAACCCAGGACCTTCGTATTGTGAGGCAGACGCACTAACCCCTCTTCCGCCATGCTGCCCATCAGCAAGGCATAAGTAACATTTGTGGCGCCCCCTATGGGTAGTGGTCAGAATTATTTGAAAGACATACTAGCATACGCATACTTGCCAACCTTGAGACCTCCAAATTCGGGAGATTGGGGGGGGGTTTGAGGTGGGCGGGGTCGGAGGGCGGGGTCGGAGGGCTGGGGCAGGGTTAAGGGGGGAAGAGTATATTTATAACTAGAATTAAGTTATTTAGTTAGAAGTATTCCTTATATATATATGTATATATAAATAAAATAAATACTTGACTTTCAGTGAATTCTATCTTTATATATATATATATGTATTTTATTATATGAGGTGGCGACTTGTCCAGGTACCCCGCCTTCCGCCCGATTGTAGCTGAGATAGGCTCCAGCGCCCCCCGCGACCCCGAAGGGAATAAGCGGTAGAAAATGGATGGATGGATGGATATATATATATATATATAAATAAAAGAAATACCTGAATTTCAGTGTTCATTTATTTACACATACACACACATAACACTCCTCTCTACTCATTGTTGTATTTGAAAGTGCAATGCTTTGCAGCCAGTAGCACAGCCTTTGAAGGAGCAAAAGTATGGGCAGTGTAATATTCTGGGTTGGAGTCAATAACCAGGCGAGGTGACGAAGTTACGTCTCTTTACTTCATACTTCAGAACCGACTCCCACACTTGCCGTCAGGGTGCGCAATACAACGTAAACCGTTGGCCAACCAAAAAGTAACCACAGAACACTATACGGTATAGGGTTCTGTGGTTACTTTTTGGTTGGCCAAGCGGACGTGACGACAGGCTGTCCTCACTCAGGACCCTGAGGGGGCGTGCCTTAAGTCCGGCTGGAAATCGGGAGAAATTCGGGAGAATGGTTGTCCCGGGAGATTTTCGGGAGAGGCACTGAAATTCGGGAGTCTCCCGGAAAATTTGGGAGGGTTGGCAAGTATGGGCATACGTGTAATACAGATATCCTCGAAGTTGTATCTTCATTAGACAATGACTTATTTGCTAAGCCCTGCAAGTCCGTGTTAAGACATTTTGCTTGAGCCACCTCATCTGGCTCCTCTCAAGGTGGAAGAGCAGCGACTTTACTTGCCGCACGACAGAGCTTCCCACCCTATCAATGAGGGAGAGCCCCGCCATCTTGAGGAGGAAACTAATTTCGGCCATTTGTGCATATCCTTCCGGTCACAACCCAAAGCTCATTACCATAGATAAGGGATGGGAACTTAGCTCTTCACCACGACAGACCGATGCAGAGTCCGCATCACTGCCGACGCTGCACAGATCCGTCTGTGGATCTCATGATCCATTCTTGCCTTACTTGTGAACAAGACTCCGAGGTACTTGAACTCCTTCAATTGGGACAGGATCTTGTCCCCAACCCATAGATGGAATCCCCCCTTTTCCAATGACATATATGTTCAAATCACACAAAGATCTGTTTCTTTCCTACAGGTTACTACATGACCGTAACCAAGTCAAATTCCACACAACAGTCAGTTGCTCAGCTACTGTCCCCTGACTTCATCTCACCTTCGGAAATGTGTGTTCGCTTCTGGTGAGTCCAGTCCTACACGGCGCACCTTTACAAACTTACTGGATGTCAGAATCCGAATCCGAATCAGAATCAGCTTTATTGTCATTACGCAGGGTAACGAGATTGAGGCCATTCCATACAGTGCGATAAAACAAATGTACACTCTCTATGCAGTGGGTGAAATTAATATGTACATGAATATCTACATGAAACAGGGTGGTTGGTGGAATGGGTAATTGCACCGAAGAGAGGGTCAATGGGGAAGTCTGTTCAGGGTGGTTATGGCCCTGGGGAAGAAGCTGTTCTTTAGCCTGTTCGTCTTGGTTTTAATGCACATGTATTATCTATTTTAGGTACCGGCTGCCTGTAGGTTCAGCCAACAAGCTATCTGTTCATGTGAGGAGCGAGGAAGTGGGTGGTGCCCTTTGGCAACATTCTGGAGCCGTCTCCTCAGACTGGGAGGTGGCAGAGGTCACAGTTTTCTGGCCAACAAAGTTCAACGTAAGATATTTTCCACACTGTGCCTTGAAGTCAACCCAGGTGAGCCACCATGTACTCCATGCACCCATTCTCTACTCTAGGTGGTGTTTAGGGCATCCCATGAGCCAGGATCAAATTCCACAGTACAAATAGACGATTTCTCCGTAAGGAACGAGGCCTGCTCTCCTTCGGCAAACTGTGACTTTGACTCTGGACAATGCAACTGGCTCAATTTGCCGACCGAAAATGGATATGACTGGGTGCTGGCCAGTACTGGCTTCCGCGGTCTACCTGTACGCCACACCACCTCAGAAGGTAGAGCCTTATATACACTATGTCCCAGCAAACGTCTCTTTTCCATGTTGCTTGTCACCATTTTGGGTCACAAGTGAGCTGGGGCTTATCCCAGCTGACTCTGGGGGTGAGAGGTGCAATACACCCTAGACTGGTCACCATTCAATCGAGGAGAACTGATGTCATACTTGCCAACCCTCCCGTTTTTACCGGGAGACTCCCGGTATTCAGCGCCTCTCCCGATAACCTCCCGGCAGAAATGTTCTCCTGACAAACTCCCGGTATTCAGCCGGAGCTGGAGGCCACGCCCCCTCCAGCTCAATGCGGACCTGAGTGGGGACAGCCTGTTCTCACGTCCGCTTTCCCACAATATAAACAGCTTGCCTGCCCAATGATGTCATAACTGTAGAATGATCGAGGGCGAGTTCTTGGTTTCTTATGTGGGTTTATTGTTAGGCAGTTTCATTAACGTCCTCCCAGCGCGGTAACAACACACAACAACAGCAGTCACGTTTAGTCTACCGTAAAGCAGTTAGTCTGCCGTAAACAGCAATGTGGTGACACTCTTAAACAGGACAATACTGCCATCTACTGGATAGCCTCCAGAACACTGAAATTCAAGTATTTCTTTTATTTATATGTATAATAAAATAAAATAAAATAAAAATAAAATAAAATAATAAAAAAAAATATATATATATATATATATATATATATATATATATATATATATATATATATATATATATATATATATATATATATAGCTAGAATTCACTGAAAGTCAAGTATTTCATACATACATATATATATATATATATATATATATATATATATATATATATATATATATATATATATATATATATATGAAATACTTGAGTTGGTGAATTCTAGCTTAAATATATTCCCCTCTTAACCACGCCCCCCACCCCACCCCCACCTCCCGGTATCGGAGGTCTCAAGGTTGGCAAGTATGACTGATGTACAAACAAATTCACACTCACGCTTATGGGTCGTGGGAAGAAGCAGTGTGTAACTCAAATTTGACCTTTCAAAAATATCAACTGTTGTTTGAACGCAGATTTCTTGCTTTAGAAATCTAAATGAAATGTATCATTATTATTATTATCATTGAGTAAGCATCAATGCAATTACAATCAAAATATTCATGCACTCAATGCAGTCCTAACCCTGAAGATATGATACACACGTACTTATGCGTATACTGCACTAGAATTGTTTATTTGCTTTCAGGTTGCTTTCTGTTGAGCACTTCACAGCACAGAAACATCAGTGTGGCTCAGATAGCATCCGAGTGGATCCATCTCAAAGACCCCAACGCCTGCCTCACTCTCTCCTACCATGTTGACAACAGGTTAGTGCAAAACACGCACAGACACACCCACATACGCACGTGTATATATATACACTAGCGTTCAAAAGTTTGGGGTCACATTGAAATGTCCTTATTTTTGAAGAAAAAGCACTGTACTTTTCAATGCAGATAACTTTAAACTAGTCTTAACTTGAAAGAAATACACTCTATACATTGCTAATGTGGTAAATGACTATTCTAGCTGCAAATGTCTGCTTTTTGGTGCAATATCTACATAGGTGTATAGAGGCCCATTTCCAGCAACTATCACTCCAGTGTTCTAATGGTACAATGTGTTTGCTCATTGGCTCAGAAGGCTAATTGATGATTAGAAAACCCTTGTGCAATCATGTTCACACATCTGAAAACACTTTAGCTCGTTACAGAAGCTACAAAACGGACCTTCCTTTGAGCAGATTGAGTTTCTGGAGCATCACATTTGTGGGGTCAATTAAATGCTCAAAATGGCCAGAAAAAGAGAACTTACATCTGAAACTCGACAGTCTATTCTTGTTCTTACAAATGAACAAGAATTGTTTGGGTGACCCCAAACTTTTGAACGGTAGTGTATGTATACATTATATTCTAAGTGACATTTCAAAGAATGCTCTTTATCAGCCTCGTTTCCTCGTGGACTTCCTGAAAAAGTGTGCACAGTCAGTCACCTGCTCCACGTTGTGCAAGACAACACATACTCTGGGTCAGAGTTCAGTCACACAGGAAAAGACCTTTGAACAAACACACACACACGCGTGCACACACACACAAACACACATTATACAACCAACAGGACGCCTGTGCCGTTCATGCCTCGAAATGACACAAGCGATACAACTGCACATTTCGTGATGTCATTTAAAATACGTACAGCATCTCCCAAAAGTGAGTTAAGTCATCACATTTCAGCAACCATCTATTGCTTCTCACAGCACTATAGAGAGTAACCATTCTTTAGAGCAGTGGTCCCCAACCTTTTTGTACTTGCGGACCGGTCAATGCTTGAAAATTCGTCCCACAGACCGCGGGGGGGGGTAGTAAAAAAAAAAAAAAAATTATTTTTATTTATTTATTTTTTTTGGCATAAAGAAATACAATCATGTGTGCTTACGGACTGTATCCCTGCAGACTGTATTGATTTATATTGATATATAATGTATATATTGTGTTTTTTATGTTGATTTTATTTTATTTTTTTATTTATTTTTTATTTCTTGTGCGACCGTGGCCCGGTACCAATCGGTCCACGGACCGGTACCGGGCCGCGGCCCGGTGGTTGGGGACCACTGCTTTAGAATAGTCAGGGTACAGTTTAAGTAGCAGAACAGATGTTACTAATCACTCGAAATTAGTCAACACAAAGCCATTATTGTCTAGATTGGAGGTCAGCAACCCGCGGCTCAAGAGCCACATGTGGCTCTTGAGCGGCGCCCTGGTGGCTCCATGGAGCTTTTTCAAAAATGTATGGAAATGGTAAAAAAATTGGGGTGAAAAACATATTTTTTGTTGTAATATGTTTTCTGTAGGAGGACAAACATGACAAAAACCTTCCCACTTGTTAGAAAGTCCACTGTTTAATGTGTTTGTGTGTATGCTTCACCGATGAGAGTATTTGGTGAGGGCCGTTTTGTCCTATTAATTTCAGCGGCCCTTGAACTCACCGTTGTGTGGACTGTGACTCAACAGTTTGTTTACATGTACAACTTTCTCCGACGCTGCCACGGAAAGACGTGTTTTATGCCACTCCTTCTTTGTCTCATTTTGTTCACCAAACGTTTTATACTGTACTGTGCTTTGTTGATGTTATTGACTTGTTGGAGTGCTAATTAGGCATATTTAATCACTGCATGACTGCAGGCTAATCGATGCCAACATGCTATTTAGGCTAGCTGTATGTACATATTGCATCGTGATGCCTCGTTTGTAGGTATATTTGAGCTCATTTAATTTCCTTTACTTATGTCGTGTGTAGGGATGTCCGACAATGGCTTTTTGCCGATATCCGATATTCCGATATTGTCCAACTCTTTAATTACCGATACCGATATCAACCGATACCGATAGCAACCGATATATGCAGTCGTGGAATTAACACATTATTATGCCTAATTTGGACAACCAGGTATGGTGAAGATAAGGTACTTTTTTTAAAAAATTGTAAAATAAGATAAATAAATTAAAAACATTTTCTTGAATAAAAAAGAAAGTACAACAATATAAAAACAGTTACATAGAAACTAGTAATGAATGAAAATGAGTAAAATGAAGTGTTAAAGGTTAGTACTATTAGTGGAGCAGCAGCACGCACAATCATGTGTGCTTACGGACTGTATCCCTTGCAGACTGTATTGATATATATTGATATATAATGTAGGAAGCAGAATATTAATAACAGAAAGAAACAACCCTTTTGTGTGAATGAGTGTAAATGGGGGAGGGAGGTTTTTTGGCTTGGTGCACTAATTGTAAGTGTATCTTGTGTTTTTTATGTTCATTTAATTTTAAAAATAAATAAATAAATAAATTAAAAAAATATAAAGATACCAATAATTTAAAAAAACGATACCGATAATTTCCGATATTACATTTTAAAGCATTTATCGGCCGATAATAACCTCTCTAATTACTTACAATGTATTACTTGTACTGTACATTGTCACTACTACTACATTACTTACAATGTATTACTTGTTCAATATAAGTACTACAACATCACTTACAATATATTACTTGTACAATATCACTAACACCACATCGCTTACAGTATGTTACTTATATAATATCGCCTTCAAGCGCGTGTTGCAGCTGCTGAGTTTGCATTTATTTAGCACTGAAATGAAGCATCAATAGCTAGTTCTTTCTTAGGTCTGGTTACTACTGTTTACGTTCTCCCCGGCGCCATTATGGAACCGGGTGTTGGTGCCCATCCCTAATATTGACTCGGTTTTAGGTCTATTCTGTTGCCATACTTACTACCTATTATGGACTACTCAGAAGTACATCTAATAAAATAGTATTGTCCCTTGAAAATATATAAAACGCCTCCTGAAATGTGAGGGCTGCACTTACTTTTCTACGTTTTCTTGTATAAATGTTTCACGGCAGCCTGGGGACCATGCGTGTCCACGTCCGCTCCGTCCCATCGGAGGATGAGCTGATATTCCAAAGCAGCAGTGGACACACCTGGGACTTCTTTTCTCAAACGCTGGAGCAGAAAAAACCTTTCCAGGTAACCCCCAAAAGCATTTAAAAGCCTGCCTAATCGTGCCGGGGACTAAAACCCTCACATTGGTATCACGTTCAGTTGGTGATCCAAGCCGAAACCAGCCATGGAGGGTTTGTTGCCATTGATGATATCAGTCTAACACCCGGTCCATGTCAAGGTACTCTTACTTGTCTTCATCTACAAACCCTGTTTCCATATGAGTTGGGAAATTGTGTTAGATGTAAATATAAACGGAATACAATGATTTGCAAATCCTTTTCAAGCCATATTCAGTTGAATGCACTACAAAGACAACATATTTGATGTTCAAGCTCATAAACTCTATAATTTTTTTTTGCAAATAATAATTAACTTAGAATTTCATGGCTGCAACACGTGACAAAGTAACATTTTTGAAGCTTCTCAGGTGGAATTCTTTCCCATTCTTGCTTGATGGACAGCTTAAGTTGTTCAACAGTCCGGGGGTCTCCCTTGTGCTATTTTAGGCTTCACACATTTTCAATGGGAGACAGGTCTGGACTACAGGCAGGCCAGTCTAGTACCCGCACTCTTTTACTATGAAGCCACGTTGATGTAACACGTGGCTTGGCATTGTCTTGCTGAAATAAGCAGGGGTGTCCATGGTAACGTTGCTTGGATGGCAACATATGTTGCTCCAAAAGCTGTATGTACCTTTCAGCATTAATGGTGCCTTCACAGATGTGTAAGTTACCCATGTCTTGGCCACTAATACACCCCCATATCATCACAGTTTCCAAAAACAATTTGAATTGTGGACTCGTCAGACCACAGAACACTTTTCCACTTTGTATCAGTCCATCTTAGATGAGCTCAGGCCCAGCGAAGCCGACGGCGTTTCTGGGTGTTGTTGATAAACGGTTTTCGCCTTGCATAGGAGAGTTTTAACTTGCACTTACAGATGTAGCGACTAGGGATGTCCGATAATGGCTTTTTGCCGATATCCGATATTCCGATATTGTCCAACTCTTTAATTACCGATGCCGATATCAACCGATATATGCAGTCGTGGAATTAACACATTATTATGCCTAATTTGGACAACCATGTATGGTGAAGATAAGGTCCTTTTTAAAAAAAAAAAAAAATTAGATAACTAAATTAAATTATGTGGGCTCTGTACCGAGGATGTCGTTGTGGCTTGTACAGCCCTTTGAGACACTTGTGATTTAGGGCTATATAAATAAACATTGATTGATTGATTGATTGAAAAACATTTTCTTGAATAAAAAAGAAAGGAAAACAATATCAAAACAGTTACATAGAAACTAGTAATTAATGAAAATGAGTAAAATGAAGTGTTAAAGGTTAGTACTATTAGTGGAGCAGCAGCACGCACAATCATGTGTGCTTACGGACTGTATCCCTTGCAGACTGTATTGATATATATTGATATATAATGTAGGAACCAGAATATTGATAACAGAAAGAAATGGGGGGAAGGAGGTTTTTTGGGTTGGTGCACTAATTGTAAGTGTATCTTGTGTTTTTTATGTTGATTTAATAAAAAAAAACAAAAAACGATACAGATAATAAAAAAGACGATACCGATAATTTCCGATATCACATTTTAACGCATTTATCGTAGTAGCGACCAATTGTAGTTACTGACAGTGGGTTTCTGAAGTGTTCCTGAGCCCATGTGGTGATATCCTTTACACACTGATGTGGCTTGTTGATGCAGTACAGCCTGAGGGATGGAAGGTCACGGGCTTAGCTGCTTACGTGCAGTGATTTCTCCAGATTCTCTGAACCCTTTGATGATATTACGGAGCGTAGATGGTGAAATCCCTAAATTCCTTGCAATAGCTGCTTGAGAAAGGTTGTTCTTAAACTGTTCAACAATTAGCTCAGGCATTTGTTGACAAAGTGGTGACCCTCGCCCCATCCTTGTTTGTGAACGACTGAGCATTTCATGGAATCTACTTTTATACCCAATCATGGCACCCACCTGTTCCCAATTAGCCTGTTCACCTGTGGGATGTTCCAAATAAGTGTTTGATGAGCATTCCTCAACTTTATCAGTATTTATTGCCACCTTTCCCAACTTCTTTGTCACGTGTTGCTGCCATCAAATTCTAATGTTAATGATTATTTGCAAAAAAATTTTTTTTTATGAGTTTGAATATGAAATATGTTGTCTTTGTAGCATATTCAACTGAATATGGCTTGAAAAGGATTCGCAAATCATTGTATTCCGTTTATATTTACATCTAACACAATTTCCCAACTCATATGGAAACGGGGTTTGTACTACGGAACCAGCATATTTGAAAATATTTCGTCTTGCAGCAAATGAAACAAGTTCCGGTTTTGCCGGGTGCACGTTTGAAAATGGCACGTGCGGCTGGAAGGACGTCAGCGTGGGTCAAGGTCAGTGGGAGATCATGGTGGGAGAGGACGCTCCAGTGAACACGGGACCATCTGTTGACCACACACTCGGCACCGCGCTGGGTGAGTCCACCTCCAACCGTGTCCTTCTTTGCATATCAGACAGGAGCGACCACACAGCCGCCGGAGCCGTGACATCACTTCCTGTGTCTTACAGGTGGGTACGTGGCGTTGACCCCCAACAAAGGTGAGCACATCAGTCCTGCCACCTTGCAGAGTCCTGTCATGACACAAGCCAGCGCCACATGCACGTTCCACTTCTACTACAACATGTATGGAGAAGGTAACGTAACAACAAAGACGCAGCGCTCTCTGCTTTGGCTACTTTCTTTAACGCTTGTGTAATGTTCATGTTGTTGTTACTCAGCCAGCGTTTGATGGACCCCTTACATTTTGTGGCTTTTAATGCCTCACAATCAAACACTTTTACACCACCGTTCAAAAGTTTGGGGTCACCCAAACAATTTTGTGGAATAGCCTTCATTTCTAAGAACAAGAATAGACTGTCGAGTTTCAGATGAAAGTTCTCTTTTTCTGGCCATTTTGAGCGTTTAATTGACCCCACAAATGTGATGCTCCAGAAACTCAATCTGCTCAAAGGAAGGTCCGTTTTGTAGCTTCTGTAACGAGCTAAAGTGTTTTCAGATGTGTGAACATGATTGCACAAGGGTTTTCTAATCATCAATTAGCCTTCTGAGCCAATGAGCAAACACATTGTACCATTAGAACACTGGAGTGATAGTTGCTGGAAATGGACCTATGTAGATATTGCACCAAAAAGCAGACATTTGCAGCTAGAATAGTCATTTACCACATTAGCAATGTATAGAGTGTATTTCTTTCAAGTTAAGACTAGTATAAAGTTATCTTCATTGAAAAGTACAGTGCTTTTCCTTCAAAAATAAGGACATTTCAATGTGACCCCAAACTTTTGAACGGTAGTGTATGTTAAAATACTGAACAGATGTTTACCTTATCCCAATAAACATCTGTTCAGTATTTTATAGGGGTGTAACGGTACACAAAAATTTCGGTTCGGTACGTACCTCGGTTTAGAGGTTACGGTTCGGTTCATTTTCGGTACAGTAAAAAAAAAAATATATATATATATATCAGGGGTCACCAACCTTTTTGAAAGCAAGAGCTACTTCTTGGGTAGTGATTAATGCGAAGGGCTACCAGTTAGATACACACTTAAATAAATTGCCAGAAATAGCCAATTTGCTCAATTTACCTTTAACTCTAAGTTATTATTAATAATTAATTATATTTACACTTAATTGAATGGTTTAAAAGAGGAGAAAACACGAAAAAAATGACAATTAAATTTTGAAACATAGTTTATCTTCAATTTCGACTCTTTAAAATTCAAAATTCAACCCAAAAAAAGAAGAGAAAAACTTAAAAAAATAATTTATGGAACATCATTAGTAATTTTTCCTGATTAACATAATTTTAGAATTTTGATTAAATAGGTTAAAATCCAATCTACACTTTGTTAGAATATATAACAAATTGGACCAAGCTATATTTCTAACAAAGACAAATCATTATTTCTTCTACATTTTCCAGAACAAAATTTTTCAAAGAAATTCAAAAGACTTTGAAATAAGATTTAAATTTGATTCTACAGATTTTCTAGATTTGCCAGAATAATTTTTTTGAATTTTAATCCTAATAAATTTGAAGAAATATTTCACAAATATTCTTCGTCGAAAAAACAGAAGCTAAAATGAAGAATTAAATTAAAATTTATTTATTATTCTTTACAATTAAAAAAATACATTTACTTGAACATTGATTTAAATTGTCAGGAAAGAAGAGGAAGGAATTTAAAAGGTAAAAAGGTATATGTGTTTAAAAATCCTAAAATCATTTTTAAGGTTGTATTTTTTTTCTAAAATTGTCTTTCTGAAAGTTTTAAGAAGCAAAGTAAAAAAAATAATGAATTTATTTAAACAAGTGAAGACCAAGTCTTTAAAATATTTTCTTGGATTTTCAAATTCTATTTGAGTTTTGTCTCTCTTAGAATTAAAAATGTCGGGCAAAGCGAGACCAGCTTGCTAGTAAATAAATACAATTGAAAAAATAGAGGCAGCTCACTGGTAAGTGCTGCTATTTGAGCTATTTTTAGAACAGGCCGGCGGGCTACTCATCTGGTCCTTACGGGCTACCTGGTGCCCGCGGGCACCGCTTTGGTGACCCCTGATATATATACATTTTTGGGTTATTTATTTACCAAATTTGCAAAATCTTCCACCAAAAATATTTTCCTTAGTGGAATATTTGATGTGAAGTAATGGGAACCTTGGATAGGTCAATAATTCATAATAACATTGATTTTGATTCAATATTATGTTTTGAGCAATGACAGTTTGAAAGAAAAGAAAATCAGCTTTGTTTTATTAGTCAACATTGCAACTTTTTCTAAATTACATTTAAGCTTTAAGCTTTTTTATTTCACTTTTGTTATGTTTTTGTATTTGAATAGTATTTTTAGAATGTGCCGTGGGCTATTAAAACATTAGCTGTGGGCCGCAAATGGCCTCCGGGGCACACTTTTGACACCCCTGATATAGATAATAAAAAATTAAATCTGATAAATCTATGGCGGTGGCCGCGCTCGGGAATCAATTTTGGTGATTTAACCCCCAATTCCAACCCTTTGATTGTGAGTGCCAAGCAGGGAGCTAATGGCTCCCATTTTTATACTCTTTGGTATGACTCGGCCGGGGGTTCGAACTCACGACCTACCCATCTCAGGGCGGACACTATAACCCAGGGGTGGGCAATTAATTTTTACCGGGGGCCGCATGAGCAACCCGAGCACTGCTGGAGGGCCACATCGACAATATTTCAATTAAATTTTGCTCAATACTATTTTTGATATATACCGTAAGATAAATAATAATAATAATAATAATAATAATAATTAATAATAATAATAATACTTTCATTTAACCTAACTTAACTTTATACCAAAATCACTGCTTTGGAAATCATTTGTACCCCTTTCAGAGATCACATTTAGTTCCCCTTAAACATCCTCATGTTGCACAATGAAATGTAAGCATAGGATGAAGTGTGCATTCCTGTAACTTTCTCTAGTAACAGCATTCCATGATTAATATCAATAAATTAACATGAATAATAAATGACAGTAAAATAAGCACACGTATGACTGAGGAGTCATAGTGTAACTTTGTGTGGTGTTTGAGTTGTCCGACTTTTTGTGTGGCCATAAACGCACCAGTGGTTTAGTGGTGACAGATGACAAGTTGGTTTTGGCCTGGTTTGTACGGCAGAAAATGACTAGTTTTTCGAGATAGAAATGTTTTACTCATGTTTTTGGTGTGGTTATGTCCGAATATAAACAGTTTTGCTCAATAAAGTGATCAATATAATTCCTGTCCTCGAAGCATCTCGATAGACGTTACAATAATTGAACGGTGTTCAATTGAACGGTGTTGACGAACACCGTTAGGGCCGCTTGTTGTCACTGTCACTCAGAGTTGCATTGCAAAATTACACAGAATAAATGTGTTTATTTTGTTTAGAATTCAGATGGGGTTTGATTTGGTGCGTGGCATATATTTGCTGCGCGCAGCGGACGCTTGAGCAGTGCGCAATTGCGCAGGCGCGCACCTTAGAGGGAACGTTGCTTGGCAGTCCATGTCTTGTTGAAAACACGCCATTCCTCAGCAACTTTTCTCTTTTTAGCGTCTCGGGTGTAAACCGAGCATCACTTGTTGCTGCATGTGCACCTTCACTCACAGGTTACACACGGACATACGCCCATAAATAACACTTTTCAAAATAAAAGCAGCACAGATGTATTGCGCGCACGACATAGATGTTTTTTCAACTTTATTTTGTAATTTGTGATTGCCGCTGTTCACATTCACTCCCAATCACGCACGCGCATGCGTCCACACGGAAGTAATACAAATAACGCTTTTCAGAACAAAAGCAGCACCGTTGTATTGCACACTCGACATAGATACTTTTTAAAATGTATTTTGTAATTTATGATTGGCCTCACGCGGGCCGGACAGGGACGCACAAAGGGCCGGATGTGGCCCGCGGGCCGCAGAATGCCCAGGTCTGCTCTAACCACAAGGGCACTGAGCAGGTTGTTGTGTTGGGAAAAGTGTGTAAATCCTTTTTGAAAAAAAAGACACACAGTTAGTAAAATGTGAGTGTAAGCAAATGGAAAAAATTGTAATCAGCACTCAAGTGACAGCCACTCCAAAAGGTGTGTTCCCGACTAAAAGCACTTTTAAACGGTTTACATTACAGCGTTAAGGCTGGAATACCCTCGGGAGCCAGACCTCTGACACTTATTTCACATGAATCAAATAAAATATGACAAAGTGTGCATTAAAGGCCTACTGAAAGCCACTACTAGCGACCACGCAGTCTGATAGTTTATATATCAATGATGAAATCTTAACATTGCAACACATGCCAATACGGCCGGGTTAACTTATAAAGTGACATTTAACATTTCCCCGGGAAATATCCGGCTGAAAACGTTTCGGTATGACGACGTTTGCGCATGACGTCACGGGTTGAAGGAGACATTTTGGAATAGCACGGTGGCCAGCTTAAGTCGTCTGTTTTCACCACATAATTCCACAGTATTCTGGACATCTGTGTTGGTAATCTTTTGCAATTTGTTTAATGAACAATGGAGACTGCAAAGAAGAAAGCTGTAGGTGGGATCGGTGTATTAGCGGCTGGCTGCAGCAACACAACCAGGAGGACTTTGAGTTGGATAGCAGACGCGCTAACGTGAGTACAGCTTTGGCTTCCAAACATTTGATCGCTTGCCCGTCCGTGAGTGGCGCTATGTGCATGTCACGTACATAACTTTGGGGAAATATATGTTTCTTGCCGACTCTGATGGCGGCCGGGGTGTCGTCGAAAGCTACAACGCCGTCCGCCGCAGCGCCGCTGTCCTCACCTTGACTTCCTCCGTCTCCGGGCCGCCGACTGCACCGATGATCGTGGTGAAGTCCTTCGTCGCGCCGTCGATCGCTGGAACGCAGGTGAGCACGGGTCGTGATGAGCAGATGAGAGCTGGCGTAGGCGGAGAGCTAATGTTTTTAGCATAGCTCTGTTGAGGTCCCGTAGCAAAGTTAGCTTCAATGGCGTCGTTAGCAACAGCATTGCTAGGCTTCGCCAGGTGGTACAGCATTAACCGTGTGGTTACAGGTCCAGAGTTTAATAGTAATAGTAGTATTGTTGATCTTCGGTCTATCCTTCCAGTCAGGGGCTTATTTCTTTTGTTTCTATCTGCATTTAAGCACGATGCTATCACGTTAGCTCCGTAGCTAAAGTGCTTCGCCGATGTATTGTCGTGGAGATAAAAGTCTCTCATTTTCAAGAGGATATAGTATCCGAGGTGGTTTAAAATACAAATCCGTGATCCACAATAGAAAAAGGAGAGAGTGTGGAATCCAATGAGCCAGCTTGTACCTAAGTTACGGTCAGAGCGAAAAAAGATACGTCCTGCACTGCCTCTCTAGTCCTTCACTCTCACGTTCCTCATCCACAAATCTTTCATCCTCGTTCAAATTAATGGGGTAATCGTCGCTTTCTCGGTCCGAATCGCTCTCGCTGCTGGTGTAAACAATGGGGAAATGTGAGGAGCTCCACAACCTGTGATGTCACGCTACTTCCGGTACAGGCAAGGCTTTTTTTATCAGCGACCAAAAGTTTCATTTCAGTAGGCCTTTAAAGGCCTACTGAAATGAATTTTTTTTATTTAAACGGGAATAGCAGATCCATTTTATGTGTCATACTTGATCATTTCGCGATATTGCCATATTTTTGCTGAAAGGATTTAGTAGAGAAAATCGACGATAAAGTTTGCAACTTTTGCTCGTTGATAAAAAAAAGCCTTGCCTGTAGCGGAAGTAGCGTGACGTCACAGGAGCTAGTATTCCTCACAATTCCCCGTTGTTTACAATGGAGCGAGAGAGATTCGGAGCGACAAAGTGACGATTACCCCATTAATTTGAGCGAGGATGAAAGATTCGTAGATGAGGAACGTTACAGTGAAGGACTAGAGAGGCAGTGATGGACGTATCTTTTTTCGCTCTGACCGTAACTTAGGTACAAGCTGGCTCATTGGATTCCACACTCTCTCCTTTTTCTATTGTGGATCACGGATTTGTATTTTAAACCACCTCGGATACTATATCCTCTTGAAAACGGGAGTCGAGCACGCGAAATGGACATTTAAAGTGACTTTTATCTCCACGACAATACATCGGTGACACACTTAGCTACTGAGCTAACGTGATAGCATCGTTCTCAAATGAAGATAGAAACAAAAGAAATAAACCCCTGACTGGAAGGATAGACAGAAGATCAACAATACTATTAAACCATGTACATGTAACTACACGGTTAAAAATTCTCAGCCTGGAAAGGCTTAACAATGCTGTTGCTAACGACGCTAAGGCTAATTTAGCAACTTAGCAACCGGACCTCACAGAACTATGATAAAAACATTAGCGCTCCACCTACGCCAGCCAGCCCTCATCTTCCCATCAACACCCGTGCTCACCTGCGTTCCAGCGATCGATGGCGCGACGAAGGACTTCATCCGTGGGTTTGGCGGCAAGCATCGGCTAGGCGTAGTAAGTAGTCCTTGTTGTGTTGCTGTAAGTATTGTACTCAGCCGCTAATACACCGATCGATCCCACCTACAACGTTCTTCTTTGCAGCCTCCATTGTTCATTAAACAAATTGCAAAAGATTCACCAACACAGATGTCCAGAATACTGTGGAATTTTGTCGAAGAAAACAAGAGGTTTTTATATCGGGTCGATGGGGTACAACCACTTCCGTGGATTCTGTGACGTCACACGCATAAATCATATCCAAAGGAGTTTTTCAACCGGAAGTGTGGCGGGAATTTTAAAATGTCACTTTATAAGTTAACCCGGCCGTATTGGCATGTGTTGCAATGTTAAGATTTCATCATTGATATATAAACTATCAGACTGCGTGGTCGCTAGTAGTGGCTTTCAGTAGGCCTTTAAGTATGACATATTTGTAAAGAATTCAGTAGAATTATTACTTACTTGCAGACATCCAAGCGTTGAAGGTGCTGCGGAGCGAGAGATCACGGACCACCGTCCTGTGGTGGAGGTCGGGCGGAGGCGATGACGTGTGGCAACGTGGTGAGGTTGCGGTCGCTAGACCCAGCCAGGACTTCACCATCCTTCTCCAGGCGACCCGGGCCTTTAGCCAGCTGGGCCACGTTGCAGTTGACGACATGGCCTTCACCACATGCCCCCTGCCGGGTAAGGACAGCACGGACTCCGATGTTTCATGCGAGATATTCTTCGTATTTTTCTTTTTTGTTCTTTCAGAGCCTCAACCTGTCTGTGCTGACGATAAGTTTGCGTGCAATAACAGCGTGTGCGTGGAGAAGAGCCGAGTGTGCGATTTCACCGACGACTGCGGCGACCGGACGGACGAGCTCGACTGTGGTGAGATGTCACAAGTGCTCGTAGTTCTTTCAAAAATGAACGCCTCTATTCAATTGCACTGCACATCAAATCTGGATTTTTTTTTACACAGATCAGATTTGAAGCACGCCAAAGTGCTTCAAATCTGATCTTTTGGCATCAGATTCAGGCCACGTCATCAGGAAGTAGTCCTGAATCCGATTGGAACCTGATCTTTTCAAATGTGACTTCAGCCTAAACTCGTGTTGTCCCCATACCAATTGCGGAGGTTGCTTCCTAGCAGTCTTTCTCCCCTAGAACGTGACTTTTAAGTCACGTCCGTATCCTCTCTCTTCTCTCCTGCTCCCTGCCGCTTACCGTTAAAGACAACAGATGATTAGATTAACACGCACCACCTGTGAAATCTAATCACCTGCCAGCTGTGTCTCGCCGTCAGCACTACAACGCCCCCGTCTGATGGCGCTCTGTCCTCAGCACCATGGACAGAGGCGGTGACCTTTGCTCCTGCAGGCAGCGCTGGCCACATCTTCCTCCACACCAATATTTTGGTACCGGTAACAAAATTATTTCGATACTTTTCGGTACTTTTCTAAATAAAGGGCACCACAAAAAATGTCATTATTGGCTTTATTTTTTACAAAAAATCTTACGGTACATTAAACATATGTTTATTCCAGTCTAAACACGCCAAAGTGCTTCAAATCTGATCTTTTGGCATCCGATTCAGGCCACGTCATCAGGAGGTAGTCCTGAATCCGATTGGAACCTGATCTTTTCAAATGTGACTTCAGCCTAAACTAGTGTTGTCCCCATACCAATTGGGGAGGTTGCTCCCTAGCAGTCTTTCTCCCCTAGAACGTGACTTTTAAGTCACGTCCGTATCCTCTCTCTTCTCTCCTGCTCCCTGCCGCTTACTGTTAAAGACAACAGATGATTAGATGAACACGCACCACCTGTGAAATCTAATCACCTGCCGGCTGTGTCTCGCCGTCAGCACTACAACGCCCCCTGTCTGATGGTGCTCTGTCCTCAGCACCATGGACAGAGGCGGTGACCTTTGCTCCTGCAGGCAGCACTGGCCACATCTTCCTCCACACCAATATTTTGGTACTGGTACCAAAATTATTTCGATACTTTTCGGTACTTTTCTAAATAAAGGGGACCACAAAAAATGTCATTATTGGCTTTATTTTTACCAAAAATCTTACGGTACATTAAACATATGTTTATTCCAGTCCAAACACGCCAAAGTGCTTCAAATCTGATCTTTTGGCATCAGATTCAGGCCACGTCATCAGGAGGTAGTCCTGAATCCGATTGGAACCTGATCTTTTCAAATGTGACTTCAGCCTAAACTAGTGTTGTCCCCATACCAATTGTGGAGGTTGCTCCCTAGCAGTCTTTCTCCCCTAGAACGTGACTTTTAAGTCACGTCCGTATCCTCTCTCTTCTCTCCTGCTCCCTGCCGCTTACTGTTAAAGACAACAGATGATTAGATGAACACGCACCACCTGTGAAATCTAATCACCTGCCGGCTGTGTCTCGCCGTCAGCACTACAACGCCCCCCGTCTGATGGTGCTCTGTCCTCAGCACCATGGACAGAGGCGGTGACCTTTGCTCCTGCAGGCAGCGCTGGCCACATCTTCCTCCACACCAATATTTTGGTACCGGTACCAAAATTATTTCGATACTTTTCGGTACTTTTCTAAATAAAGGGGACCACAAAAAATTTCATTATTGGCTTTATTTTTACAAAAAATCTTACGGTACATGAAACATATGTTTATTATTGCTAGTTTGTCCTTAAATAAAATAGTGAACATACTAGACAACTTGTCTTTTAGTAGTAAGTAAACAAACAAAGACTCCTAATTAGTCTATGCAGTAACATATTGTGTCATTTATACACCTATTATTTTGTACACATTATTAAGGACAACTGGTAGAAAATGAATTATTAATCTACTTGTTCATTTAATGTTAATATCTGCTTACGTTCTCTTTTAACATGTTCTATCTACACTTCTGTTAAAATGTGATAATCACTTATTCTTCTGTTGTTTGATACTTTTCATTAGTTTTGGATGATACCACAAATTTGGGTATCAATCCGATACCAAGTATTTATAGGATCATATATTATCATATATACATTATAGGTCATATTCAAAGTCCTCATGTGTCCAGAGACATATTTCCTGAGTTTATAAACATAATATAACAAAAAATGTTGTGATGTACCGGTACTTTTCAGAGGCTGTATAGTACCGACTAGATACGCTACTGTACTTGGTATCATTACAGTGGATCTTAGGTGTCGAGCCACCAATGGCATTTGACCGGTACTTTTCAGAGTTGTGGTCTAGTACCGAATATGATTAATTAGTAGAGTGGTTCTCAACCTTTTTTCAGTGATGTACCCCCTGTAAACATTTTTTTAATTCAAGTACCCCCTAATCAGAGCAAAGCATTTTTGGTTGAAAAAAAGAGATAAAGAAGTCAAATAAAGCACTATGTCATCAGTTTCTGATTTATTAAATTGTATAACAGTGCAAAATATTGCTCATTTGTTGTGGTCTTTCTTGAACTATTTGGAAAAAAAGAAAAAAGAAAACTTGTTGGAAAATAAACAAGTGATTCAATTATAAATAAAGATTTCTACAGATAGAAGTAATCATCAACTTAAAGTGCCCTCTTTGGGGATTGTAATAGAGATCCATCTGGATTCATCAACTTCATTCTAAATATTTATTTTGTTGAAGTATTATTCAATAAATATATTTATAAAAGGATATTTGAATTGTTGCTATTTTTAGAATATTTAAAAAAAAATCTCCCGTACCCCTTGGCATACCTTCAAGTACCCCCAGGGGTACGCGTACACCCATTTGAGAACCACTGCATTAGTATACTAATACCGGTATACCGTTCAACCCTCGTCTACACGCACTGCGACCTGAATGTGACTTTTTCGTCAGCTTTGGGCGAGCTACGTCACTCGTGTGAATTTTTCATCACAAAATCGGGTTCCAATGAGCAACGTCTATTGGAGACCAGGGGCCGTACTTATCAAGCTTCTTAGAATTACTCCTAAGAAGTCTGCTAAGAGTTGACTTAAGAGTAAATCAATTCTTGGCTGAAAGCTGCACTTAAAAGTTAGTTATCAAGCGTCTTACTCACACTTTCAGCGAAGTGTAGGACTGAATCTTAAGTGTCACACTCAGAGCTGAATTACGACATTACTATGTGCCGTAAACGCAATTTTAGGTGACGTCATTTCTGTGTCCATAGAAATGACCAATCACGGAAGGGAATCCGTTGTCTAAGAATAAAGAAATATCTTGGAAATATTTAAGTGGACAATGGGAGTGTATATTTTGACAATAAACTACAAAATAATACAAAACAAACTAGTCCCCGCCGGCACTCACGCTACCGCTCCCTCTCTTCTCTCGCCCACACACTCACTGACGTCACTCACCTCACGGCCACACACATACGCTACTGTCATAACATTTTCTTTCCAATTCATTAATTAGGCAACTAATTTGAAACTGGTGTGGGTGGCTCTATATATACTAGCCCACTGCAGACACATGCAGAAATCAACAAAGAATCGAAAAGTATTAAATCTGTGACAAAAAGAATATCCGCTCTGTCTAAACGATACCGTTTGATCAGCTGCTCGTCATCAAAAAAAAACAAAAAACGTTCGCGCACGTCTCTCTCGCCTCAGTGCCATCCCCTGCTGGCAACTCCTAACCACTTAAGACACCTCTGAAGGTCTCTTAAATATCGTGGAGAGTAGGAGTGATTCTTAGACTTAAGAACGTTGATAAAAAGCTTTTATTCTTAAGTTTGAGAGTAGGACTAAATTTCGCAAATTCTCGGGACTTAGGTGTAAAATGGCACTCTAAGAAGCTTGATAAGTACGGCCCCAGGGCCGTAACTCGGATTTGACAAATACCGAGGTCAAAAATTGGTGGTCCTAGAGGAGCTTTGAAAGGCTAAAATCACGTGTATCCCAGTACCATAGAAATATTACTACCTAGAGCAGGGGTGTCAAACTCATTTTAGATGGGGGGCCCACATGGAGGAAAATGTACTCCCAAGTGGGCCGGACTGGTAAAATCACGGCACGATAACTTAAAAATAAAGACAACTTCAGATTGTTTTCTTTGTTTAAAAATAGAACAAGCACATTCTGAAAATGTACAAATCATAATGTTGTTGTTTTTTTTACATTTACATGTTGCGGTTAATAGTATTCCATCTTTATTTGTCGTTGTTTATACTTTCTGAATAAATGATGTGACAATGTTCATCAGTCAACTCATTGGTGTTCATTTTCAATCTATCAAGATAAAAAAATAATATCAAAATCTAATTACAGGATGTTATTTATGTAGTTTGATCATTTTCCTCGACTGATGTACTAACATCATGTGCTTTATTTTTTTATTTTTGTACACATGTAGCATCATCTACAAAGATACAAATAATTGCTATTGTGACATCTAGTGGACACATTTAGAACAGCAGTTTCTTTCATTCAAAAATTTCGGTTCATTTTTATACTCAGCAAACTCATCCCGGGGGCCGAATAAAACCTGTCCAGGCCGTACGTTTGACACCCCTGACCTAGAGCAACGTAATACATTTCCAGAATAACAGAAACTTTTATTGAGGTAGATCTATCACTTGTTATATTATCTAACATCTTTCACAATCAGCATGATTTTGTAACTGTCCACTTTTTTTAAATTAATTTACTGAAGTTTAGCGTATTGACCAATTTTAACAACATTAAAAAGTACATTATAAACCTAACTATATTTTCAACTATGAACAGTGTTGGAACCCACAACCTTCTGTATGGCAACTGGATATTCTTACCAGTGACGGACGATGATGTGGCCAGGCCTACGTTTTGGGGTAAAAGTTTATATGAAGTGGGGTTAGGGCAAGGGTTAGGGTTAGGGTCAGGGTTAGGGTTGGGGTTGGGATTGGGGTTAGGGTTAGAGTTAAGGTTAGGGTTAGGGTTTAGCATAAAGAAAAGGAGTTAGGGTTAGGCATAAAGAAAAAAAGTTGGTTAGGGTTAGGGCTAAGGGTTGGGTGTAAGGGTTAGGGTTAGGGTTGGGGTTGGTGTTGGTGTTAGGGTTAGTCTTGCAGTTAGGGTTAGGGTTAGGTTTGGGTTAGGGTTAGGGTTGGGGTTGGATTTGGGGTTAGGGTTAGGCAAAAAGAAAAAGTGTTAGGGTTAGGGTTAGGTATAAACAAAAAGAGTTGGCCAGGGTTGGTGTTAGGGTTATGGTGGGGGTTGGTGTTAGGGTTAGGGTGGGGGTTGGGGTTAGGATTAGGGTTGGGGTTAGGGTTAGGATTAGGGTTAGGGTTAGGGTTAGGCATAAAAAAAAGAGTTGGTTAGGGTTAGGGCTAAGGGATAGGGTTAGGGTTAATTTACATTTGACATGTGCTTCTTGGCGCTAACCCTAGCCCTTGGGGTTGGTGTTGGTGTTAGGGTTAGTCTTACAGTTAGGGTTAGGGTTAGGGTTAGGTTTGGGTTAGGGTTAGGGTTAGGGTTAGGGTTAGGGTTAGGGTTGGGGTTGGGGTTGGAGTTGGGGTTAGGGTTAAGGTTAGGTTTAGACATAAAGAAAAAGAGTTAGGGTGGGGGTTGGGGTTAGGGTTGGGTTTGGGGTTGGGGTTAGGGTTAGGATTAGGATTAGGGTTAGGGTTAGGCATAAAAAAAAGAGTTGGTTAGGGTTAGGGCTAAGGGATAGGGTTAGGGTTAATTTACATTTGACATGTGCTCTTGGCGCTAACCCTAGCCCTAACCCTAACCATCTAACACTACCCTAACGAAAAATAAAAAATAAAATAAAATAAAAACAATTTAAAACAATTTAAAATGTTTTAAAAAAATGTTTTAAAAAAATGTTTTAAAAAAATGTTTTAAAAAAATGTTTTAAAAAAATGTTTTAAAAAAATGTTTTAAAAAAATGTTTTAAAAAAATGTTTTAAAAAAATGTAAAAAAATTTAAAAAAATTTAAAAAAAATTTAAAAAATTAAAAAATTTAAAGAATTTTAAGAAATTAAAAAAATTTAAAAAATTTAAACAAAATTTAAACAAAATTTAAAAAATTTAAAAAAAATTTAAAAAATTAAAAAATTTAAAGAATTTTAAAAAATTTAAAAAATTTAAAAAAAATTAAAAAAATTAAAACAAAATTTAAAAAATTTAAAAAAATTTTAAAAAATTAAAGAAAATTAAAAAAAAATTAAAAACATTTAAAAAAATAAAATAAAAAATAAAAAAAATTAAAAAAAATTTATAAAAAATTAAAAAATTAAAATAAATTAAAAAAAAATTGAAATATTAAAAAAAAATTTTACAAAAAAATAAAATTTAAAAATTTAAAAAATTTAAAAAAAATTTAAAAAAATTTAAAAAATTACAAAAAAATTTAAAAAATTTAAAAAAATTTAAGAAAATTTTAAAAAAAATCAAAAAAATAAAAGAAAAATTAAAAAAAATTTAAAAAAATTAAAAACATTAAAAAAAAAAAAAAAATTTTTAAATTAAAAATTAAAATAAATAAAAAAACATTTAAATATAAAATTTTTTTTTACAAAAAATAAAAAATAAAAATAATAACAATAATAAACAAAAATTAAAAGAAATTTTAAAAAATTAAAAAATTTTTTTTAAAAATAATAAAAAAATAAAAAAATTTTTTTTTTAAATTTAAAAATATTTTTAAAAAATTACAAAATACTAATTAAAAAAATCGATTTTTTAAAAATGAGAATCGATTCTGAATCGCACAACATGAGAATAGCGATTCGAATTTGAATACATTTTTTTCCCACACCCCTAGCGTTTTCCCAAACACAAAAGAAACGTTCCTCCTCTGTCCATCCAGAGAATCAAGGTGTGACGCAGCGCTGCAGCTTTGAACAAGGCCTGTGCTCTTGGGCTAGAAACCAGTTGGACGAAGGTGGCGAGAGATGGAGGCGGCAAAAAGGACAGGACGCCTGGCCTGCCGGTCCTCCCCTGGACCACACCCTAAACAACGCTGCAGGTATGACGCCGTCAATACAAGGAATGATGAAAGGTTCTGTACCGTGTCCCATGTCATTCCTCAGGTCACTACCTAACTCCCGGCACTCCTGGCATATCCGAGGTCCTCTCCAACACGTTGCTTCCCAGCTCTAATTGCACGGTGGGTACAGGCGGGAGTCTTGTTTCTGTTACTAACACGGGGAAGAAAACTAAACTTATACCAGGAATATACCAGGGAGGTGCGGTCAGGGTAGGCAGGTGAGGCAGGGCGTCACTTGTTTTAATGACATTTATTTTTTTATTTTTTTTAATCAAATAATTGATAATGTTAATATTTGTTAATTAAACTGTGTTATAAATGTATTTCCTGTATGATTACAGTTATTTAACATTTTTCAGTAAAAATCACAGACTTTATACATTTCCTACACAAGCCGGTCAAAACATACACTTTGATCGATCATCAGTCATTTGTGGTAACGCGGTATTTTTTTTCTTAATCACACGCGTTAACGCGTTAACATTGACAGCACTAATATATATTCATGCACACGTATATATACACATTTATACACACAGTGGGTACGGAAAGTATTCAGACCCCTTTAAATGTTTCGCTCTTTGTTTCATTGCAGCCATTTGCTTGAATCCAAAAAAGTAGAAAATAGATGGATGGATGGATATATATATATATATATATATATATATATATATATATTTATATATATATATATATATATATATATATATATATATATATATATATATATATATATATATATATATATATATATATATATATATATATATATACATACATCCCTACAAGCCTGTTTCACTGCTCTTCAGAAGAGCTCGGCAGAGTAACCGTGTAATACTCTTCCATATCAGTAGGTGGCAGCCGGTAGCTAATTGCTTTGTAGATGTGGGAAACAGCGGGAGGCAGGGTGCAGGTAAAAAGGTGTCTAATGCTTCAACCAAAAATAAGCAAAAGGTGAGTGCCCCTGAGAAAAGGCATTGAAGCTTAGGGAAGGCTATGCAGAGCGAGACTAAAACTGAACTGGCTACAAAGTAAACAAAAACAGAATGCTGGACGACAGCAAAGACTTACTGTGGAGCAAAGACGGTGTCCACAAAGTACATCCGGACATGACATGACAATCAACAATGTCCCCACAAAGAAGGATAAAAACAACTGAAATATTCTTGATTGCTAAAACAAAGTAGATGCGGGAAATATCGCTCAAAGGAAGACATGAAACTGCTACAGGAAAATACCAAAAAAAGAGAAAAAACATTCAAATGGGAGCGCAAGACAAGAAGTAAAACACTACACACAGGAAAACAGCAATAAAGTCCAAATAAGTCAGGGTGTGATGTGACAGGTGGTGACAGTACACCTACTTTGAGACAAGAGCTATAGTGATGCATGCTTGGTTATGCTTTAAAGTCATATCCAACGACTTTTTACTGTCAACTGAGTTTCCTTTTTTAATGATGTCAGATTTTTTCAACGCAAAAAACGTGCCTTGGCTCCAAAAAGGTTGAACAACACTGGACTACACACATGAATAAGAAAAGTGGAGTTTATTTCAATGTTATCAACGCACGGGGCTTGTGTCCACACAGATCAGATTCTTCTACTACAGCCTGGGCGACGCCACAGGAAGACTCACGGCGCAATCTCGGACGCTGCGTTCCGGTGGCGGTGACACCGTGTTGTGGCTCGCCGTGCACACGCCGAGCTACAGCTGGCAGAGGACCAGCGTCACCTTTTCCTCCTCTGTCAAGTGCAAGGTGAGTTCAGTGTAAATCTGTGTTTTGTAAGCTCAAACAGCACCTGTGTATGTAACAGGGTTGCAAAGGGGTGGAAAGTTTCCGGTAAATTTCCGGAAACTTGTTGTTAGCATAAATTATTGGGATTTAACATAGAGAAAATTAGCATCGTGGCTAACGGAGAAATATTTCCGGTTCATTATGAGACTGTGGTGGTACATAAACCTAGCTAGCTAGAGATATTGGCCCCAAAATCATTGAAGAAGTACAGGAACAGCTAGCTAGCTTGAGTGTAAGTCTGCTGGAGTAGTCTACAGTCATGCAGTAACAAGCAATTACACCTCTATTACACTTAAATACCATAGATCAAATATATTTACCCCATCAACACTTACCTGACTGGATGAAGTCCTTGGGCTCAAATACTAGTGTGGCCTCAACAGCCCTGCTGTAGTGTGCTGGGAAATATCTGATGGAGGAATGCACAGTGCAGGGTTGAAATTCCATTGAATTTGCATTAAATCAGGTTGTTTTAGCTAATAATCATGCTGCAAGATGCTAGCATGTTGCATTCAATGTTTATTCCCATTACCGTATTTTTCGGACTATAAGTCGCAGTTTTTTTCATAGTTTGGCCGGGGGTGCAACTTATACTCAGGAGCGACTTATGTGTGAAATTATTAACACATTACCGTAAAATATCAAATAATATTATTTAGCTCATTCACTTAAGAGACTAGACGTATAAGATTTCATGGGATTTAGCGATTAGGAGTGACAGATTGTTTGGTAAATGTATAGCATGTTCTATATCAGGGGTCGGCAACCCGCGGCTCTAGAGCCACTTAGCGCCGCCCTAGTGGCTCTCTGGAGCTTTTTCAAAAATGTATGAAAAATGGAAAACGATGATGGGAAAAAAAAAATCTTTTTGTTTTAGTATGGTTACTGTAGGAGGACAAACATGACACTAATTGTTATAAATCACACTGTTTGTATTAAACATGCTTCACTGATTCGAGTATTTGGCGAGCGCCGTTTTGTCCTACTAATTTTGGCGGTCCTTGAACTCACCTTAGTTTGTTTACATGTATAACTTTCTCAGACTTTCTAGGACGTGTTTTACGCCACTTCTTTTTCTGTCTCATTTTGTCCACCAAACCTTTAACGTTGTGCATGGAGGCACAAAGGTGAGTTTTGTTGATGTTATTGACTTGTGTGGAGTGCTAATCAGACATATTTGGTCACTGCATGACTGCAAGCTAATCGATGCTAACATGCTATTTAGGCTAGCTATATGTACATATTGCATCATTATACCTCATTTGTAGCTATATTTGAGCTCATTTAGTTTCCTTTAAGTCATCTTAATTCAATTTATATCTCATGACACACTATCTGTATGTAATATGGCTTCTAATTTGTTGCGGCTCCAGACAGATTTGTTTTTGTATTTTTGGTCCAATATGGCTCTTTCAACATTTTGGGTTGCCGACCCCTGTTCTATATGTTATAGTTATTTGAATGACTCTTACCATAATATGTTACGTTAACATACCAGGCACCTTCTCAGTTGGTTATTTATGCCTCATATAACGTACACTTATTCAGCCTGTTGTTCACTATTCTTTATTTATTTTAAATTGCCTTTCAAATGTCTATTCTTGGTGTTGGCTTTTATCAAATACATTTCCCCCAAAAATGTGACTTATATATGTTTTTTTCCTTCTTTATTATGCATTTTCGGCTGGTGCGACTTATACTCCGGAGCAATTTATAGTCCGAAAAATACGGTAATTTCCCATTGATTCCCGTTGATTCCCATTTATTCCCGTTATACCAATATAAAAATGGGAGCCATTACCTCCCTGCTTGGCACTCAGCATCAAGGGTTGGAATTGGGGGTTAAATCACCAAAAATGATTACCAGGCGCGGCCACCGCTGCTTCCCACTGCTCCCCTCACCTCCCAGGGGGTGATCAAGGGTGATGGGTCAAATGCAGAGAAGAACTGCGCCACACCTAGTGTGTGTGTGTGTGACAATCATTGGTACTTTAACTTTTTAATTCCCATGGAAAGTTTCCAACTTTGAATATTCCTGGAATTTTGCAACCTTAGTGTGTAATAGTGATTTTACTGTTGATTTGTGCAGATGTGTGTTTCTAAAGGTGCTTCTTCCTAGATTGTCTTTAGGTACGAGGGCGGCAACGCTGGCGGAGGACACGTCGCACTGGACGACGTGTCTTTCTCCGAGGAGTGTGCGTTTGACCCCGCCAACGGCCGATTGCCTGACACGTCACCCACCTCAGCCCCGACTACATCTACATCTACACCTACATCTACATCCGCCTCCACGCCTGCGATGTCCCCCTCACCAACCAACCCATGCCAGGTGCTTTGTTTATGTCTGCTGGCTGCAATCACGTCTGCAAACTAAGTACAAATGTGTTTATTTTCCTGTCTGTGTCACAGGAAGATGAATTTTTCTGTTGGCGCTCGTCTGGCCAAATATGCATCGCTGCAACTTTAAAGTGCAACTACCTTCCGGACTGTTCCCAAGGGGAGGACGAGGATGGCTGCGGTGAGCTGCATGTTGCTTTCTCTCTTTCTTTAATTTAAGCTTATACATTTGTCACCAATGCCAAATAAGTCTCAGCGGTCTCACGATAGTATTTTGGAATTGTGTTGTCCAAAATAGAGTTGCTAAAATTTTAGACCGTTTAAAAGACCTTTTGTCTTTCTCTCGTGTGTGCCGAGCTTTATCCATCCATCCATTTTCTACCGCTTGTCCCTTTCGGGGTCGCGGGGGGGTGCTGGTGCCTATCTCAGCTGCATTCGGGCGGTACGAAGGTCCTGAGTTCAATCCCGGGCTCAAACACTGATGACATCTATTAAACAGACAAGAAGCAAGGAATCATGCAGAGACAGAGTTCAATTTGGCTCAATGAGAAGAGACGTTTGGGCCTGCACACTCAGTTACAATCTCCCACCACGCTCTAGGGCAGTGGTTCTTAAAGGCCTACTGAAAGCCACTACTAGCGACCACGCAGTCTGATAGTTTATACATCAATGAGGAAATCTTAACATTGCAACACATGCCAATACGGCCGGGTTAACTTATAAATTGCAATTTTAAATTTCTCGCTAAACTTCCGGTTGAAAACTCCTTTGGATGATGACGTATGCGCGTGACGTAGCCAGTGAAACAGAGGTATGGCTCCCCCATTGAAGCCAATACGAAATAGCTCTGTTTTCATGTCATTATTCCACAGTATTCTGGACATCTGTGTTGGTGAATCTGTTGCAATTTGTTCATTGCATTATGGAGAAAGAAGCTGAGCAAGCAAAGAAGAAAGTTGTCGGTGCGAAGCGGAGTATTTTGCGAGGGAAGTCAGCAACACAACACAGCCGGTGTTTCATTGTTTACATTCCCGAAAGATGCAGTCAAGAAGTCCAGGAGGACTTTGACTTCGATACACAGACGCCTGTAGAGAACTGGGACAACACAGACTCTTACCAGGATTACTTTGATTTGGATACACAGACGCAGACGCGGTACCGTGAGTACGCAGCTGCGCTTCCAAACATTTGATCGCTTGCCCGTACGTGCGTGTCACGTACGTAACTTTGGGTAAATATATAAGCTTTATGAACCTTGGGTTAGGTGAACGGTCCTTTGGGCTGAGTGAGTGTGTGTGTTGTTCAGGTGTTTGAATTGTATTGGCGGGTTATATGGACGGGAGCTAGGAGCTAGCATAACAAACACCTAGGTGTTTTTATGCGGGATTAATTTGTGGCATATTAAATATAAGCCTGGTTGTGTTGTGGCTAATAGAGTATATATATGTCTTGTGTTTATTTACTGTTGTAGTCATTCCCAGCTGAATATCAGGTCACCCCCGGCTCTCACAGCATCTTCCCTATCTGAATCGCTTCAACTCCCCACTAGTCCTTCACTCTCACTTTCCTCATCCACAAATCTTTCATCCTCGCTCAAATTAATGGGGTAATCGTCGCTTTCTCGGTCCGAATCGCTCTCACTTCTGGCCGCCATCACTGTAAACAATAGGGAACTTTGCGGAAATGTTCAACTGACTACGTCACGCTGCTTCCGGTAGGGGCAAGGCTTTTTTTTGTCAGATACCAAAAGTTGCGATCTTTATCGTCGTTGTTCTCTACTAAATCCTTTCAGCAAAAATATGGCAATATTGCGAAATGATCAAGTATGACACATAGAATAGATCTGTTATCCCCGTTTGAATAAAAACATTTCATTTCAGTAGGCCTTTAACCTTGTTGAGGTACCGAACCCCACCAGTTTCATATGCGCATTCACCGAACGCTTCTTTAGTGAAAAATAAAATGTTGTTTTTTTTCAAATTCAAGACAAAGTTATATGTTTTTGGTAACACTTTAGTATGGGGAACATATTCTAAGTAACAAAGACTTAATTTAGAGTTATTTGGTTAGGGTTAGGGCCAGGGTTAGGGTTATAATGAGGCCATACCAAATAAGGCATTAATAAGTACTTAATAATGACTAGTTAAGAGCCAATATGTTACTAATTTGCACGTTAATAAGCAACTAATTAATGGTGAATATGTTCCCCATACTAAAGTGTTACCATGTTTTCTTACTGGTGCACAAAATGAAGCGTGCATGAACATCACCTTGTTCAAACCACAAAACCAACACAGTGCATAAACTCACAACAAATTACACACCTGCAAATCAGTCTGACTTCTGCTGTTGTCGTATCCGTAATACGCCGACAGGGAGAAGTTTGTATTTACACGATGAGTCGGGTGTGTCTTGACCTCCGCCGAACCCTGAGCCCGACTCACCGAAACCCCTAGGGTTCCATCGAACCCAGGTTAAGAACCACTGCTCTAAGGTCCAGTCCCACGTGCTCCTGTATTTATTTGGGAGGTCCCTGGTTACATCACTGAGGCTGCTTCTGAAGGAAGGGGGGGTAATTTCAGCAGCCCCAGTTGGACACAATATAGGATTATTCAGAAATGCAAAAGTGCTGACACTCGTGATATCGCCCTGTCTCTGCTTTGTCTGCGTCCCGGTACTCGATGTTCTGGACACAAACACTGGTAAGAGACAACTGCAATCTTGGATTGCCAGTTGTCCCTTTGCACAGATAGAAAAGTACGACTTCAGCACATTTGATAATAACTATAGCAACGGCCTTTAAGCATAAGAGTTGTGTGATAACTTACACATAATCATTCTAACAGGGATCTTTCTGTGTGGAGTTTGCATGTTCTCCCTGCGACTGCGTGCAGGCCTGGCCCTAACCAATCTGGCGCCCTAGGCAAGATTTTAGGTGGCGCCCCCCCCCCCCCCCCCCCCCCACATCAGCAGTGAAGTGTATATACTCACAAGAAACCGAATAGCTTTGTCTTTGACCTTTTTTTTTTACTAAAAGAAAGCAAATTAACATATTATATGAGAATGTTATGTTATGATTATCTTTAACCGAATCACAGCAGTGCTCAAATTAAAAAACAGCATTCCCTCTCATGTGATATTGCTTAATTAACATTAATGATGTGCACTTTAACAACTAGGCTTACAACTATACCTATTATATAAAGGGTTGTAAAAGTGACTATTACCTGCAGGGCAAACATTAGCTAACCAGAAGTCAATAACAATGTAAACAAAAAACACCTGCTTAAAAGATCTAATACATAAATGTCCCTGAGGAATGTAAGGTGGGAGTACTGCAATTACCTAATGTTACATTATTATTTTCCATAACAATTTAGCCCCCTCCACAATATTAACCCGACGTTAAAACAGAACTAGCTATTTATTGATTAGCAATTGCCGAATCATGTAACATTAGCTTAATGCTAAAAAGCCAGGTTACTATCACATTCTGTAACAGTCAAATTATTTCATGTAGGCTAACGTTACCTCCCTGCTACCTCTGTCTTTTTCTCGTTTCTGCTCCTCTTCTTTTCTATTTTTTCTTCCCTGGGCACCTGACAGTTTTGGCCGTTTTGACATCTTGTGTTGATTTTTTGATGTGGTAAGAGTCATGATACGGGAAGGGAGGGGGCGCACCGTGCGGGGGGATGGGCGTAATGTTGTAAGAAATAATATTTCTATTAAATAGGCTTTACTTTGCATTTTAATTAACGTGGGATTATTTTTTGTATTTAGAAATAATAGTACCAACTTTTTTTTTTTTTTTTCTCCAACATTTGTGGCACTGGCGTGGCGCCCCCTGGTGGACGGCGCCCTTAGCATTTGCCTATACGGCCTATGCCACGGGTTCCCTCCGGGTAGTCCGGCTTCCTCCCACCTCCAAAGACATGCACCTGGGGATAGGCTCCTCCCACCTCCAAAGACATGCACCTGGGGATAGGTTGATTGGCAACACTAAATTGATACTAGTGTGTGAATGTTGACTTGTCCAGGGTGTACCCCCGCCTACCGCTTTAATACTGTACTAATAAGCTCGTGTGCGTCTCTAAGCAGCACTATTGTATACTTTATCCACTTTTTGACATTTACAGGGAATTTATTATGGGTCTACTGAAAATGTGAGCAAATGTGCTGGGTCAAAAGTATACATACAGCAATGTTAATATTTGCTTACATGTCCCTTGGCAAGTTTACCTGCAATAAGGCGCTTTTGGTAGCCATCCACAAGCTTCTGCTTGAATTTTTGACCACTCCTCTTGACAAAATTGGTGCAGTTCAGCTAAATTTGTTGGTTTTCTGACATGGACTTGTTTCTTCTGCATTGTCCTGTGGAGAATGCATATATTTTTAAGAGTTCTTTCTTTATTCATAGTCATGTTTAAAGCAGCTAATATTTTCCCATGTGTACTCTTTTTGCTGGTATCTTATGTCCGCAAGTAAACTCTGTGCTTTACCTTGAAGGGTTGGTATGTGGGAGTATAGCATACTCCCTTTTTACCTTATCAGTATTAGAACAAAGAGGCTGTATTCCTTTCTGGGCAGGGTGGGGCCTGTTTTCGTATTCAATAAGTTGTCTCTTCCCGTTTGATTTTCAGACCTCTTCTAGGTGCTGGTATTAGCGCACTGTAGGACTGGTCTCCTAAAGCTTTAGTAAAACTTGATAATATTCCTATTCTGTCTTGATGGTCCTTCTTACTCTGCATATATGTCATCTGAAAGAATTTGGGATTGACCAGTGACTTTAATTCCATGAGAGGTAGACTGGTCAGATGCAACACGTTTAAGTCAGGACTTTGGGAAGGCCATTCTAAAACCTTCATTCTAGCGTGATTTAGCCATTCCTTTACCACTTTTGACGTGTGTTTGGGGGTCATTGTCCTGTTGGAACACCCAACTGCGCCCAACCTCCGGGCTGATGATTTTAGCTTGTCCTGAAGAATTTGGAGGTAATCCTCCTTTTTCATTGTCCCATTTAAAACACCAGTTCCATTGGCAGCAAAACAGGCCCAGAGCATAATACTACCACCACCATGCTTGACGGTAGGTATGGTGTTCCTGGGATTAAAGGCCTCACCTTTTCTCCTCCAAACATATTGCTGATTATTGTGGCCAAACAGCTCCATTTTTGTTTCATCTGACATCAAATGGACAAAGATAAGACCTTCTGGAGGAAAGTTCTGTGGTTTTAACATCATGTTAGGTTAGTTGAGGAACAAGATGATTACATTTCAGCTTCTACGTATGCAGCGTAGTTGGCAGAGCTCCAGAATGTATTGTAAGATGTGTAGCGAAACCTCCTTTCTCCCATAAAGCAGTGGGCATACATAGTCTAGTATCATGTCCATGAAAACCCAGAAACTTTATAATGCCAGAGCAAAAAGTCTTCATTTGTATCCGTAGATAAAGTAGATGCCCACCTCCTGCATGGTGGAGGTCATAAGCATTGATTCATGTATTTGTATGAAGGCTATTTTACAAACAGAAATGTGCTGATGCAACCTGAGGGAAAAGTGCACAAAAAGCAAATGTTCCGTAAATAAAAACATGTCATCAACACTGAATCACAGTCAACTCTTGCGGGAATCGAGCTGAAGTTGTTGTTGTTGATGATGAGGTCATGTTTTGTTGGGTTCAATGTTCTGGAAAGACGCGTGATTCAGGTGCGAGTCTCGTCATGTTCCCGGCATGGTCGCTGACGCCTCCCCGACACGCCTTTCAGGTCCGTGCACGTTCGAGCGGGACCAGTGCGGCTGGACGAACGCCGGCCAAGCTCCGAGGAGGTGGCACCGACTGAGAGCCGGCGGCGGCACGCAGCCGCCAACTGATCACACCACGCACTCAGGTGTGCTCTCTTTGGAGTGACTTTTAAACGGGGCAACGACCTGTTGAATGTGTGAGGATGCTCTGAGTCAAAGAAGTTTTTTTTCTTGCTTCTCAGGCTTTTTCATGAGCGTCAACTCCAGTCAGGCGTCCGGGTTGAGCGAGGCCCGACTCCAGAGCCCCACCCTGCCGCCCTCGTCCCCCTACTGCCAGATTCAGTACGTCCATGTTGTGGTGGAAGGTTTGACACCCCCGCTCAACATGTCGGCCTGCCGGTTGCTCAACGCCCACCTCCCAAATCCAACGCTCTCTCCCCCCCTTCTTCCTTCCTTCTTTCCTCCGAGCAGGTTTCACTTCCACATCAGCTCTGAGTGTGCTGGCTCGCTCAAAGTGCTGACGCAGCAGGATGACGGAAGTGAAGCAATCCTGTGGTCACGCAACCGCCGCACCGCTCGCCATTGGACGCCCGAATTTGTGCCCCTGTGGACGCACCTGCAGCCTCACAAGGTGCCCGCCAACGCGCACATTCATGCAAACATGGCTGCCCCTGCAAAGAGTCTTTCAGATTAGAATAGAATAGAATAGAAAGTACTTTATTGATCCCTGGGGGAAATTCAGCACCACAATTCGCTCACAATAGACAATAAACACTTAGGTATTTTTTACATGTGAATAATATAAATACAGTCTATTATACAGCATTATTCACATGTGAATAATATAAATACGGTCTGTTATACAGCATTATTCACATGTGATTAATAAAAATACAGTCTATTATACAGCATTATTCACATGTGAATAAAATAAATACGGTCTATTATACAGCATTATTCACATGTGAATAATATAAATACAGTCTGTTATACAGCATTATTCACATGTGAATAATATAAATACAGTCTATTATACAGAATTATTCACATGTGAATAATATAAATACAGTCTATTATACAGCATTATTCACATGTGAATAATATAAATACGGTCTATTATACAGCATTATTCACATGTGAATAATATAAATACAGTCTGTTATACAGCATTATTCACATGTGAATAACATAAATACAGTCTATTATACAGCATTATTCACATGTGAATAATATAAATACAGTCTATTATACAGCATTATTCACATGTGAATAAAATAAATACGGTCTATTATACAGAATTATTCACATGTGAATAATATAAATAAAGTCTATTATACAGCATTATTCACATGTGAATAATATAAATACAGTCTATTATACAGCATTATTCACATGTGAATAACATAAATACAGTCTATTATACAGCCTTATTCACATGTGAATAATATAAATACAGTCTATTATACAGCATTATTCACATGTGAATAATATAAATACAGTCTATTATACAGCATTATTCACATGTGAATAATATAAATACAGTCTATTATACAGCATTATTCACATGGGAATACTATAAATACAGTCTATCATACAGCATTATTCACACGTGAATAATATAAATACAGTCTATTATACAGCATTATTCACATGGGAATACTATAAATACAGTCTATCATACAGCATTATTCACACGTGAATAATATAAATACAGTCCATCATACATTTAAGTACGGTCAAAAAGGAACATATGCATTATACAGTCTGTCGGTATGAAGGACTTCCTGTGTCTGATTACTGCAGATTACTGCAAACGCTCCAATTGAAGCCTCCATTTAATTCAAAATGTACTGTAGATTATTGGCATATGGCATAATTATGTTTTTTTTTTAAATAATTCCAAAAGATGGCAGTTTCTGCATTTTAAGTATGAACAGTGGTCAGCATTCCAAAAGGTTTATCTCGCTCTGCGTGCACTTTAAAATGTTGCTACTTTTCTGTTGTGGCAGTCATGCATGTTACACATGATGTACTTTTCTTTACAATCACTATCAATTACGGGGTCGCGATGGCGCCAATCTCCGCACGCTTTGCTCGGCCTCGTAACTTTGTCCAATGCCCGGAACTTCCCCTCACGTTTAGGCCAATCAGGGAGATTTTTGCCCGTCATATTTGTCTCTGAGCGCCACTTTTGATTGATTGAAACTTTTATTAGTAGATTGCACAGTACAGTACATATTCCGTAAAATTGACCACTAAATGGTAACACCCCAATAAGTTTTTCAACTTGTTTAAGTCCACGTAAATCTATTCATGGTACAAATATATCCTCTCAGCATAATACAGTCATCCCACAGGTTAATCATCAGAGTATATACATTGAATTATTTACATTATTTGTCTTCACTCTAATCCAGGGGTGTCAAAACTGTCAAACACATTTTAGATCAGGGGGTCACATGTAGGAAAATCTACTGGTAAAATCACGGCACGATAACTTAAAAATAAAGACAACTTCAGATTGTTTTCTTAAAAATAGAACAAGCACATTCTGAAATTGTACAAATCATAATGTTGTTGGGTTTTTTTTTAACTTGTTGCGGTTAATAGTATTCTGTCTTTATTTGTCCTTATTTATACGACAAATAATGGCTAGTGAGGCACTGACTTCATCACAGTCAGATTTACAAACATATGAACCCTAAAGAGTATCTTATTCACCATTTGATTGGCAGCAGTTAACGGGTTGTGTTTAAAAGCTCATAGCAGCATTCTTCCCTGCTTGGCACTCAGCATCAAGGGTTGGAATTGGGGGTTAAATCACCAAAAAGTATTCCCGGGCGCGGCGCCGCTGCTGCCCACTGCTCCCCTCACCTCCTAAGGGGTGATCAAGGTGATGGGTCAAATGCAGAGGACAAATTTCACCACACCTAGTGTGTGTGTGACAATCATTGGTACTTTAACTTAACTTTAACTTTACACATACAAACTGTAGCACACAAAAAAGCACATTTAATTAAAAAAACTTTATTAGGGTCTTACCTTTACTTATAAATGAAGTCCATGCGCCGCTCCTTGTAAACAAAAGCATCGATAACTTGTTTATAGAAGTCTTCCTTATCTTTCTTCAGTTTTAAAAGTCTCTTCCTTTAATTATTACCTCCTGCTTCGATTGAAAGTCCAGTTTAGAAAACGGTTTTATTTTAGATATGTAATCCTCCATGTTAATACTCCAGGCGAGAGGAAAAAATAAACGATCGCTGCTAACTGTTGCTGCTTGTTGTCACTTATTCTGCAGCCGAGTAGTCGCAAGAATGATCCCTGGGATCACTAGCGCCCTCTACCACCAGGAGGCGGGATTACTGCGAGCCTCAGCCAATGCGTCTTTGCAGCCGTTTTATGATTGCTCAGCACAAGAAATATGTTACACACATACAGTTGTTGACAAAATACACTGTACATTATATACCTCAGCTAACTAAACTATGGAAATGTATAATATAATTCATATAGCAATACGGTCTCACTGCACAGCAGGCCAGCAGTTAGCCGAGTCATTGCGCAATCCATGGCGAGGCTCAACTGGCTGGTGACTCACCGCAAGTCTCTTCTCAGTATTTGAACGGCAAATGTGAAAATTTAGCGATTTTGAATAAAAATAATCTAAAACTGGTGAAGTTAAATGGAAAATAACTTTATACTATAATCACTGGATACTTATAACAATTTAATTAATTTAAAAAAAAATTATTTCCATGATGGTACGTGAGGCCCCGCCTCACCTGCCTCACCTGACTGCATGTCACTGCGGTACACTGCAAAAAGTGAAATCTAAGTAAGATGAAATATGTCAAATAAGGGTGATATTTGCTTATTTTCTGTCTGATAAGATAATTCTTCTCACTAAGCAGATTTGATGTTAGAGTGTTTTACTTGTTTTAAGTGTTTTGGTCCTAAATGATCTCAGTAAGATATTACAGCTTGTTGCTGAGATTTGATGAGCTATATTGAGTAAAACATGCTTGAAACTAGAATATCAACTGTTGCAAAGCTGTGTCATCAACACTCACAAGTAGAAAACTACTTTTTTAAAGTAATAATTTCTTACTTCAAGCATGAAAAAAAAAAATCATGACTTTGACACAATTGTGTCTCATAATTAAAACAGATGACAGCCAAATGGACTTTGCTGTTTTATTATCAATGAAACAATAGAAAATACGTACTCATATAGTAGTACAGTTGGCACAGTACAGTAAACTAATATTTAGACATTTAACATGTGACATTTCACACAATTTTGAACAGAAATAGTTCATGCACATTCAGATAAATTCTTCAAAATTACAATAAAAAAAAATGTGGCCGGGGGCCGGGCTGTATATATGCACACTAATTGACTGAAAGCGCACGCACTTGGCGCGATGATGTCATGTTATCCATGGAAAAATGCATTTTTCGACAATATGATTTGCCTGAGCGGCTAGGAGACCCCGAGAGTAACAAGCGCTTGCCTTGTTGCCTTTCCATTAAGAACAATAAATGAGTTTTTAGTATAAGTTTGCTGGTTTCAAGAAATGTAATGCCGAGCGCATATCATTATTTCAAGATAATGGCACTAGCGTTTACTTTATTTAAGAATATTTTTCAACAAAGGTCTCTTTTTTTTCTACCAGGAAAAGTGCACTTGTTATTAGTGAGAATATACTTATTTTAAGCTATTTTTGGGTTCATTGAGGTTAGCTAATTTTACTTGTCTTGGAAAGTCTTGACAAGCCGAATTTTCTTGTTCTATTGGCAGATAATTTTGCTTAGTTCAAATAAAATACCCCTCATTTTTGTATTTTTTTTCTTCTTGTTTTTGAACACTAACTTTTTGCAGTGCAGTACCGCGATACTAACAAATCATATTCCGCACTATACCGCCTCTGAAAAGTACCAATCCCCCACCCGTCGTCGTCGTCACGTCGTGTCATGCAGAGGAGCATGTTCGGCAGCGCACAATCACGGATACGGGCATCTACATCAACTATATTATTTGCCCGAGTAGCTGGACAGGACAAAAATAAATGAATAAATAAAAAAACAGAGGATGATGCATTCATCTTGGACATTATATTGTTTGTGTTTGGAATGTGACCTACTAAATTTCCGTGAAATAAATAAAAAATTTTTCCTCAGGTGTGGTTGAGTAGTTGGGGTCGAGCCTACCTGGGAGAAGCCGCCAGTGAGGCTTGTGTCGTTGCCGTGGACGACATCTCTTTCCTCAACTGTGAGAACTTCTTCCAGCCACCAGGTAAATCGTGCTTGATGAACCTTTACATGCATGGCAGCTGCTTCCTGTTTACCAGATCCGGGTCTTCTCTTGCAGCTCTCCCTGCCTTCAGGTGCACCTTTGAAGACAGCCTGTGTGATTGGCTGCAGGGGGCCGACGATGACCTGGACTGGACTATAAGGTCGGGCCCGACTGACACACCGAACACCGGGCCAGCAGGGGACCACACTACGGGAACAGGTCAATATAATACATCAATCGTGCAACTAACAAGCTGACGCATGTCACTGAGGCTTGTTCCACAGGAAACTATCTCTACATCGAGAGCTCCCATCCGAGCGCAAAAGGTGATGTTGCTCAGCTGAAGTCTGCATTGCTGCCACCTGCTGGTGAACAAGGGTACTGTTTAACATTCTGGTACCACATGTTTGGAGCCACTGTGGGTTCTTTGAGGATGTTCCTTCACACGGCCGTGAACAAATCTCTGGTAAGGAGACAATGACACAGGAGACAATGAAAACATGTTTTTTTGTGCCACGCAATTGCATTGTTATCAATCTGAGGGGTCGAATGACAAGTGCAGCCAATCAAAAGTTGGGAAACTCATGAGGATGCGTGGTGGTGACTAGGGTTGCAAAGGGGTGGACATTTACCACGGGAAGTTAAGCTCGGGAAGTTTGGAAATTTTGACCATTTTTTGATTATTCAAAGTTGGACACCATTCTGTAGAATAAGATGAGAAGCTTGTAAAACACTAATGCAGTGGTTCTTAACCTTGTTGGAGGTACCGAACCCCACCAGTTTCACCGAACCCTTCTTTAGTGAAAAATATAATGTTGTTTTTTTTCAAATTCAAGACAAAGTTATATGTTTTTGGTAACACTTTAGTATGGGGAACATATTCTAAGTAACAAAGACTTAATTTACAGTTATTTGGTTAGGGTTAGGGTTAGGGCCAGGGTTAGAGGGTTAGGGTTACAATAAGGCCATGCCGAATAAGGCATTAATAAGTACTTAATAATGACTAGTTAAGAGCCAATATGTTACTAATTTGCATGTTAATAAGCAACTAATTAATGGTGAATATGTTCCCCATACTAAAGTGTTACCATGTTTTTTTACTGGTGCACAAAATGAAGCGTGCATGAACATCACCTTGTTCAAAGAACAAAACCAACACAGTGCATAAACTCACAACAAATTACACACCTGCAAACCAGTCTGACTTCTGCTGTTGTCGTATCCGTAATACGCCGATAGGGAGAAGTTTGTATTTACACGATGAGTCGGGTGTGTCTTGACCTCCGCCGAACCCCTGAGCCCGACTCACCGAACCCCTAAGGTTCGATCGAAGCCAGATTAAGAACTACTGCTCTAATGCAATGCCACACACAGATATAAATAGTCAGCTAAACAATTGGAGTAGTCTTTAAAAATATTTGACTGATGGACAAATGAATAGAAGAAGGCTAGATGAATAAATGAACAGTCAATCAGCATGCTAAATCAAACTATAAGCTACATTCTTGTATGACAACAGAATGGCTAGCAGAACAGAAGGCAGAGGAAACTACACCTTTTGATTTAGTATTTGCTAGTTGAACTCGACACATCACAAAAAAGGTCTATTCGGAACGCTAACAGTGTTAGCATAAATGAATGGGATTTAACATAGAGAAAATTAGCATCACGGCTAACGGAGAAATATTTTCGGTTCATTATGAGACTGTGGTGGTACATAAACCTAGCTAGCTAGAGATATTGGCCCCAAAATCATTGAACAAGTACAGGAACAGCTAGCTAGCTTGAGTGGAAGTCTGCTGGAATAGTCTACAGTCATACAGTAACAAGCAATTACACCTCTATTACACTTAAATACCATACATCAAATATATTTACCCCATCAACACTTACCTGACTGGATGAAGTCCTTGGGCTCAAATACTAGTGTGGCCTCAACAGCCCTGCTGTAGTGTGTAGCATGCTGGGAATTATCTGTGCATGTGATGGAGGAATGCACAGTGCAGGGTTGAAATTCTACTGAATTTGCATTAAATCAGGTTGTTTTAGCTAATAATCATGCTGCAAGATCTAGCATGTTGCATTAAATGTTTATTCCCATTAATTAATTATTAATCACACTACTATGTTAGATCCACTATGGACTGGACTCTCACACTATTATGTTAGATCTACTATGGCCTGGACTCTCACACTATTATGTTAGATCCAGTATGAACTGGACTCTCACACTATTATGGTAGATCCACTATGGACTGGACTCTCACACTATTATGTTAGATCCACTATGGACTGGACTCTCACTATTATGTTAGATCCACTATGGACTGGACTCTCACTATTATGTTAGATCCACTATGGACTGGACTCTCACACTATTATGTTAGATCCACTATGGACTGGACTCTCACACTATTATGTTAGATCCACCATGGACTGGACTCTCACTATTATGGTAGATCCACTATGGACTGGACTCTCACACTATTATGTTAGATCCACTATGGACTGTACTCTCACTATTATGTTAGATCCACCATGGACTGGACTCTCACTATTATGTTAGATCCACTATGGACTGGACTCTCACACTATTATGTTAGATCCACCATGGACTGGACTCTCACTATTATGTTAGATCCACTATGGACTGGACTCTCACACTATTATGTTAGATCCACTATGGATCGGACTCTCACTATTATGTTAGATCCACTATGGACTGGACTCTCACACTATTATGTTAGATCCACCATGGACTGGACTCTCACTATTATGGTAGATCCACTATGGACTGGACTCTCACACTATTATGTTAGATCCACCATGGACTGGACTCTCACTATTATGGTAGATCCACTATGGACTGGACTCTCACACTATTATGTTAGATCCACTATGGACTGGACTCTCGCTATTATGTTAGATCCACTATGGACTGGACTCACACACTATTATGTTAGATCCACTATGGACTGGACTCTCACTATTATGTTAGATCCACTATGGACTGGACTCTCACACTATTATGTTAGATCCACCATGGACTGGACTCTCACAATTATGTTAGATCCACTATGGACTGGACTTTCACACTATAATGTTAGATCCACTATGGACTGGACTCTCACTATTATGTTAGATCCACTATGGACTGGACTCTCACACTATTATGCAAGATCCACTATGGACTGGACTCTCACACTATTATGTTAGATCCACTATGGACTGGACTCTCACTATTATGTTAGATCCACTATGGACTGGACTCTCACACTATTATGCAAGATCCACCATGGACTGGACTCTCACTATTATGTTAGATCCACTATGGACTGGACTCTCACACTATTATGCAAGATCCACTATGGACTGGACTTTCACACTATTATGTTAGATCCACTATGGACTGGACTCTCACTATTATGTTAGATCCACTATGGACTGGACTCTCACACTATTATGCAAGATCCACCATGGACTGGACTCTCACACTATTATGTTAGATCCACTATGGACTGGACTCTCACACTATTATGCAAGATCCACTATGGACTGGACTTTCACACTATTATGTTAGATCCACTATGGACTGGACTCTCACTATTATGTTAGATCCACTATGGACTGGACTCTCACTATTATGTTAGATCCACTATGGACTGGACTCTCACTATTATGTTAGATCCACTATGGACTGGACTCTCACACTATTATGCAAGATCCACTATGGACTGGACTCCCATGTATTCGAAGCAGAAGACATAAAACGGCAGGTTTTAAGTTTCATGTGGGTCGAGGAGGAGGAGCCACAGTCACCTCACAGTGTACCTCTTCCTTGGCCTTGGTATAAACCGTCTGCTTTCCTAACAGAATTGCTATTGTGACATCCAGTGGACACATTTAGAACAACAGTTTCTTTCGTTTAAAAAATAAAAAAATAGCAGCTCATTTTGATACTTGGCAAACTCATCACTCGGTCCGGATAAAACCTGTGGGCCGTAGGTTTGACACCCCTGCTCTAAAGTTACAAGTGGTCTGTTGAGCTGTGTGAGAAATTTCCAGTCAATCCAGACTTGTAAGGGTCATACTTTGGGGGTTTAATAACTGCACCATCATGCGGTGTGTTTGTCAGGAAAATAATAGCACAGGCTAAACATCCTGTTTTGACAAAAGTACACACTTTAGTGTGCAGCCGCTCCAGGAGTAGAAGAGTAACACAATGTTACGTGACGGTAACACCCTCACACTTTTGTCGCAGTTGTGAAACGTTGGTTACAAAACAGCTGCCCAGTTTCGGTGGGTATTGTGTTGTTGCGCAGACCTCACATCCTCATTGCGCAGCGTGAATCACCGCCACCTCCGTCCTTCCTGTAGGTGTGGCAAAGATCAGGGGACCAAGGGGACGAGTGGCGGGCGGCTCAAAGTCACGTGACCTTGCAGCGGGTCCACCAAGTGATCGTGGAGGCCAGCGTGGGAGGAGAGGCGGGCGACATCGCCGTCGATGACGTCTCGCTTGTTCCTGGCACATGCCCCACCTCTGGTGAGAAAAAACTTTTGTTAAAATGTCTTTTATTATTCCTACTTGAAGATACCAACATTTTCAGCCCCAACGTTACGTAGACCTGCTATGCCAATGAGTGAACTCACACTAATATTCTGATATTGATGGATGGATAGGTAGGTAGGTAGGTATGTGGTTAGGTAATCAGAGGTAATCAAAGGTAATCAAAAAGGTCAACTAACGAACAAGATCTCTCTACAGAATCTCCTCTCTGGTCAACAAAAGCACCATGAAGATTCTAGCAGGAACTCTCATTCAACCCTTTTTCGATTACGCATGCACCTCCTGGTACCCCAGCACCTCCAAAACCCTCAAATCCAAACATCCCAGAACAAGCTAGTCAGGTTACTTCTAGACCTCCACCCCAGATCACACCTCACTCCTACCCACTTCTCCAAAGTGGGCTGGCTCAGTGTGGAGGACAGAGTAAAACAACTTGCACTGAGCCTAGTCTATAAAATCCGCTACACCTCCCTGATACCGAAGTACATGTCAAACTACTTCCATAATGTAAATGACCGCCACAACCACAACACCAGGGGGAGCTCCACTAACCACGTCAAACCCAGATTCCGATCTAACAAAGGTCTAAACTCATTCTCTTCTATGCCACATCAATATGGTATGAACTCCCAACAGGTGTAGAAGAAAGTGCATCTCTATCCTCCTTCAAAACCGCACTAAAAGAACACCTCCAGGCAGCAACAACCCTAGACTAACCCCCTCCCCCCACCACATCCCACCTCCCTGGATTGTAAACAATCAAATGTAAATAATAAAATGTATATACTTGTCATACTTGCCAACCTTGAGACCTCCGATTCCGGGAGGTGGGGTGTGGGGGGAGGGGGCGGGGGTGTGGTTGGGGGCGGGGGCGTGGTTGGGGGCGTGGTTAAGAGGGGAGGAGTATATTTACACCTAGAATTCACCAACTCGAGTATTTCATATATATTTCATATATATATATATATATATATATATATATATATATATATATATATATATATATATATATATATATATATATATATATATATATATATATATATATACATATATATGTATATATATATGAAATACTTGACTTTCAGTGAATTCTAGCTATATATATATATATATATATATATATTTATTTTATTATACATATAAATAAAATAAATACTTGAATGGCGAAGTTGGTAGAGTGGCTGTGCCAGCAATCGGAGTGTTGCTGGTTACTGGGGTTCAATCCCCACCTTCTACCTTCTTAGTCACGTCCGTTGTGTCCTTGGGCAAGACACTTCACCCTTGCTCCTGATGGCTGCTGGTTAGCGCCTTGCATGGCAGCTCCCGCCATCAGTGTGTGAATGTGTGTGTGAATGGATGAATGTGGAAATACTGTCAAAGCGCTTTGAGTACCTTGAAGGTAGAAAAGCGCTATACAAGTATAACCCATTTATTCATTTATAATTTCAGTGTTCCGGAGGCTATCCAGTAGATGGCAGTATTGTCCTGTTTAAGAGTGTCACAACATTGCTGTTTACGGCAGACGAAATGCTTTACGGTAGACGAAAACGTGACTGCTGTTGTTGTGTGTTGTTACCGCGCTGGGAGGACGTTAATGAAACTGCCTAACAATAAACCCACATAAGAAACCAAGAACTCGTCCTCGATCATTCTACAGTTATAACGTGATTGGGCAGGCACGCTGTTTATATCGTGGGAAAGCGGACGTGAAAATATAAGTTTGTAGGTAGGTAGGTCGGTAAGTAGATAGGAAGGTAAGTAGATAGGCAGTTAGTCAGGTTTAATGAAGGGCGAGTGTTCATTGTCAATGAATGAGTGGCTTTCACTGCCCTCTAATAGAAAAACTCCCTACCAAGTGTTATGGATGATGTAGCTACCGCCTGATCGACCATCCTTCTTCCTTCCAAACATGTTTGCAGATGTCTGTGATTTTGAGGAGGGAAGTTGTAACTGGCAGCAGGACAACAACGATGACGCCGACTGGATCGGGCAGTCGGGCTCCACCCCGAACCCCAACACGGGCCCCGACAGCGACCACACCACTAACACGCCAATGGGCCACTACTACTACCTGCCCTCTTCCAACAATGACATCGCAGGCCAGACCGCCGCCATGTCGTCACCGTTGTACCCGCCCACTGCGCGTGAGTCCCTCTGTGTCATTAAAACTGGATAGAAATGACAAGATCTTGTTCCATCTAGTTTGAGTTCTACTCTCCTTCTTTTAGGACAAGGAGCTTGCGTTAAGATTTGGTACCATATGTACGGCAGAGGCGTTGGGACCTTCAACGTTTACCAGGAGAGCCAAGGTGGCGTTCGTGCTCTGATTTTCTCCCAGAGCGGAGACCAGCTCCCGCTGTGGAGATTGGCTGAGGCGTCACTCCTGCCTTCAGTTCAGCCATACAAGGTGAGTCACTAAGGCTATGTCTACATTAATAATTATTTAGCCTAAGCCCCGTTTCAGCCACACTAAACCATCGTTTAAGGTTCCCCTCATTGGATAATTTTATACACGGGTAAGTGCGCCGTGTATTTCTTGAATCTCCGGCTCTTAGCTCTGTATGGACTCATCAATCGTTTACAAACTGAGTTCGGAGAGGAAGTGACGCCAGAAAGACCATGCCCCACACAGGAAGTGACGTCAGCAAGAACCAGCCAGCTTTGTAATAAAGCAGTTTCGTAACTCTGAGCTAACCACTAGAAAGATGGAGGCAAGTCATCCAGACATGCCTGTGTTTCTCCTTCTTCTACATGTACAGACGCTTGTGGAAATCACACATTAATACCTTAAGAGAAGGAAATGCGTGATTGCAGCTATTTGGGATACAACACTTTTCAGACGGCAAGCGAACTTTCGAATGTCCAGGTCAGCTGTGATTCTACTTACCGAAAAACTTTGTCCATTTGTCAAAGGAGAGACAGCAAGAATTTGGGCTCCCATAGATGTGATAAAAAAAAGGTAGCGTGTGCTTTGTATTACCTGGCCAACGAAGGAAGACTACGGAAAACAGCGAATGCATTTGGACTGTCAAAGCAGACTGTATCAGTTATTGTCCGCCATGTATGTCGCGGACTCAACGTCTAGGTCCAAAAAGGAATGGACAATGAAGGTGAAGGCAAAAGAGTGAGGAGTGTCCTGACCAGATATCTAGATCCCTAGATTGATTGATGTAAAATGTTCTTTATCACATTGTTTACTTTCACATGTCCATTAAAGATTTGATTAATTTATGATGGCTCAGGTGTGATTCACTACAATAGGGCCCCACAGCACACTGGATTCCAGTTAATTGAAATACCACAACACTGGATATTGTATGTTCAGATAAGTTACGTTTAAGAACTTGCACACCAAGCAACACTGGGGGTGACTATGACGTGCGCATTTTCCGCGCATGCGTACTAGGTCACGTTGCGCCGGCGGACGGAGGGAGGAAGGAGGTCTTGAACGACGGCATTGTGTGTGTGTGGACAAGGATAAGGTTAGGTGGGATTTACCCTGGATAACCGGCTTAGTGTAGAAGGGGCTTAAGAGGTCACACTATTACCTTTGCTTCCATTCAGAGGGACTCCAGTGCGTTTCCTCTGATTGGTTCGTTTGGTCATGTGCAATCACTGTTATTTGAATTTTGGGGTGCATCAAACAAGCGAGCTGAGAGAGTCTGTATTTTTCGGCATTGTGCTTTGGCATATTTCAATTATGTCACATAATAAGTCACTAAAGCTATGTAAAAGTCTATTTTACTATTCATTGTCATCCCATTGGGTTGAGTTTTTTCTTGCCTGGATGTGGGATCTGAGCCGAGGATGTCGTTGTGGCTTGTGCAGCCCTTTGAGACACTCGTGATTTAGGGCTATATAAGTAAACATTGATTGATTGATTGATTGATTGATTGATTGATTGATTGATACTAGCTTTTTGTGAAATCTAAGCTCGTAAAAATATCAGAATATAAATATTAACAAAATATTCAACCCAACAGACAACATTTGAATTTGGAACGTTTGAGTTATGTACTGTCATATGTCACAAAACCTCTTTAAGAGTCTATTGTAAAGGTTTATTTGAAATTCAAATTGGTAAAAATAGCAAAACATAAAAATGAACTAAGTATTTTGCGTTGGAATATTTGGGTTACGTCTATTAAGTCTATTTGCCAAGCTTTTTGTGAACTCTAAGCTGCTAGCAGCATATAAAAATACACTCGAGTATTAAACCCAGCAGAGTGCAGACAGCATTTTGCTTCGGAGTATTCGAATCATGCCACGAAAGAAGCGAACCCCCCGGTGTGAAGGCATCATCAGGTCTCACATGCATTCCTGTGCTATGCAAGACAGCAAATAGCAGAGACAGACTCAAATGTGCAGGCATACTCTGAAGAAGCTGAGCAGTGATCTTACTATCCATCTGTCTTAGCTCGTGGTGGAAGGTGTGAAGGGCGGCCCCACGCTGGAGGGCGATATGGCTTTTGATGACGTCCACCTGATAGACACCAACTGCCCCCCGCACGGCACCTGCGACTTTGAGATGGACATGTGCAGCTGGACCAACGTGAGGGGATCAATAGACCAAGGCGACTGGCTCCGAGGGATGGGAGCCTCCCCGAACCCCAACACGGGACCTAGCGTGGATCACACCACACACACGCCACACGGTTAGTCTTCCTGTTAGGGGTAACAGCTGTGTACTGTTCAGTTATCATATGATATTTTCACAGTTTATAAGTTTTTTTCCTAGAAACATGTTTTGTGTGTCTGTAGCTTTAATGCTAAAGAACGGTGTTTGTCTCCAACAAAGTGTGTCTCTGATTTATTCAAGTTAAAGTTAAAGTACCAATGATTGTCACACACACACTGAGTGTTGTGAAATGTGTCCTCCGCATTTGACTCATCCCCTTGTTCACCCCCTGGATCCACTTTAAGACAAATACACTAACTGTGCGCTTGCCCGAACATAATAAGATGTCATACATCACATACAACAAACAATGCAACAAATGTCATATTCCACAAACACCAAAGTAATAGAAGTCATATATCACATACAACAATATAATAGATACAGTTAAAAAGTTAGAACCCCCAGACTTGAACCCATCCCCTTGTTCCACCACCTGGGAGGTGAGGGGACCAGTGGGTGGTCGCGCCCGGAAATCATTTTTGGTGATTTAACCCCCAATTCCAACCCTTGATGCTGAGTGCCAAGCAGGGAGGTAATGGGTCCCATTTGTATAGTCTTTGGTATGACTCGGCCGGGGTTTGACATCACGACCTACCGATCTCAGGGCGGACACTCTAACCACTAGGCCACTGAGTAGGTTGCAGTCAGGGTGTTGAGGGGATCCGGTTTGGTGGGTGCAGGATTAGGTCTCTGCTTTTTGCGGATGATGTGGTCCTGCTGGTTTCATCTGGCCAGGATCTTGAGCTCTCACTGGATCGGTTTGCAGCTGAGTGTGTGGCGAAAGGGATGAGAATCAGTACTTCCAAGTCAGAGTCCATGGTTCTCGCCCGGGAAAGGATGGAGTGACATCTCCGGGTTTGGGAGGAGATCCTGCCCCAAGTGCAGGAGCTCAAGTACCTCGGGGTCTTGTTCACGAGTGATATCAACTGGCGGATCGATGAGGCTTGTGCAGTGATCTGTACCCTGTATCGATCTGTTGGGGTAAAGAAAGAGCTGAGCCGGAAGGCATAGCTCTCAATTTACCGGTCGATCTACGTCCCAATCCTAACCTATGGTCAGGAGCTTTGAGTTATGACCGGAAGGACAAGATCATGGGTACAAGCGGCCGAAATGAGTTTTCTATGTCGGGTGGCGGGGCTCTCCCTTCGAGATAGGCGGAGAAGCTCTGTCTTTCGAGAGGAGCTCAATGTAAAACCACTGCTCCTCTAAATCGGGAGGAGCCAGATGAGGTGGTTCGGGCATCTGGTTATAATTCTCCCCCTGAACGCCTCTCTGTGGAGGTGTTTAGGACACCTCCGACCGGCAGGAGACCACGGGGAAGACCCGGGACACGGTGGAGAGACTATGTCTCTCAGCTTGCCTGGGAACGCCTCGGGATCCTTTGGAAGAGCTGGACGAAATAGCTGGGGAGAGGGAAGTCTGGGCTTTTCCGCTTAGGCTCCTGCCCCCGCGATCCGACTTTGGATAAGTGGAGAAGATGGATGGATAGATGCATGTATTTTTCTTAAAGCACAGACCAATGAAGCCAATAATAACATTTTTTGTGGTGTCCTTTTTTTTTTTTTAAATTATTGACATACTATTTGGTACCGGTACCAAAATATTGTTATCGAGACAACCCTGCTCATAAACACGTTAATATTATTGGGGGCGGCTTGGCAAGTTCAGGAGAGTGCCCGTGCCAGCAACCTGAGGGTTCCTTGTTCGAGAAGCTCTGTCATTCGAGAGGAGCTCAAAGTAAAACCACTGCTCCTCTAAATCGGGAGGAGCCAGATGAGGTGGTTCGGGCATCTGGTTATAATTCTCCCCCTGAACGCCTCTCTGTGGAGGTGTTTAGGACACCTCCGACCGGCAGGAGACCACGGGGAAGACCCGGGACACGGTGGAGAGACTACGTCTCTCAGCTTGCCTGGGAACGCCTCGGGATCCTTTGGAAGAGCTGGACGAAATAGCTGGGGAGAGGGAAGTTTGGGCTAACCCATTTTACCATAACCCATTTATTTATTTGTATTATTATTATTATTAAGCACGATACTGTTAGAACATCAATACAACTTGATTATTTTACTCATGTACTTACTGTATAACACCAATGCCGCCATCTTCCATTAGGTTCCTACCTCTACGTGGACAGCTCAGTGGGTCAACGGGGCGACGCCTCGTTCATTATCAGTGATGTGCTCCAACCGGCCACTAGGGGCCACTGTCTGGAATTCTGGTACCACATGTTTGGCCCTCATGTCGGTACCCTGCGAGTTTACGTAAACGACAGGTCAGCCATCTTTCAGGCTCCGCTGTTGTGGTTTTTTTTCCCCCGAATGAGTTCCCATGACTTGTTTTGTCGTGTAGAAAAACACAAGCCAGCGGCAACGAGGCGGGCGTTCAGACGTGGGTCGAGATCGGAAACAAGGGAGACAAGTGGCTGAAGGCCAATGTGTTTGTTGAGGCTGACGAGGCATTCTGGGTAATGCAGATATTTACATATTTGATGCAGATAAAAATTAATCGTTCTAACTCACTCCTAAAACTTTCCCCAGTTTGCGTTCGCATATCACAGGAGTGAGGAGGCTGGCGGCGACGTTGCCCTTGATGATATCAACATCTTTCATGGATCCTGCGATCCAGAACCCACCATTGACCCTGTTGATGATTACACTGGTAACGCACTTTCATTTTCCTGAACAAAAAAGATGGCTCACCTTGCGATCTCTCTGCAGATATGTTGTCCATCGGCCTGGCGGTGGGTCTGACTCTCCTTGCAGGGGTCGTCATCGTCTTCTTCCTCATCCGGCTGAACAGGGAGCGCTGTGCCAAGTATGCGATACGAACGTACAGCAATTATATTCAGGATAGTCATTTGTTATGTTTCTACAGAAGCCAGGCAGACGCTGCAAGTAACAACGTTCTGGATCAGGACGCCGTGTTTGACCTCTATGACTGCCAAATAGATGTAAGTAAGCTGCGGGATCAGACAATCTCAGCAACGATGTTTATTATTAAAAAAACACGTTTTTGTTTTTTTTAAAGGGCACACAACGAGGAAGCGTATCCAACGTGTCTTTCTACAACAATCTGTACGAACCGTCGACAAACGCAAGCAACACACGTGTTGACTCATCGAGCGCCTAGCCCCTTTGTTTTATTTGTTTAGCCGTTTTTAAGCACAATTTTAAACATGTGAAATGAAAACCAGGCAGAAAAACATTGATATAATATAAAAAAGTAAAAAAGTTAAAGTGATTGTCACACACACACTAGGTGTGGCGAAATTATTCTCTGCATTGGACCCATCACCCTTGATCACCCCCTGGGAAGTGAGGGGAGCAGTGAGCAGCAGCGGTGGCCGCGCCGGGGAATCATTTTTGGTGATTTAACCCCCAATTCCAACCCTTGATGCTGAGTGCCTAGCAGGGAGTTAATGGCTCCCAAAATTCAGGCACTTTCTTCCTCTTAACGCTCTCCTAATTCTGTATCGGACTCTATTTGAACCACATGTAAACTACTGCAATGTGGTATGGTGTATCACAGGCATGTGCACACATAGGGCCCTATGGGTGCTTGAGCCCCTGTCCTTTTTTGCCTCGTCTTAAAAAGTGCCCTCTGCCTGTGTGTGTGGGGTTTTTTTTTCCTTTAAACAACATTAATAAAATTCCTGTCAGGGATGTAAAAAACAAAAAAACAGCGGTACAAAAACTCCACGTTTTCTTGTAATACGGGGTTGTTTGAGCGTGCCGCTTTCGCCAGAGAGAGAGAGAGAGGGCGAGTGAGTGAGTAAGTGAGAGGAGAGAGAGCCAACTGCGCCCCTGAGATGTGACGGTGGAGCAACTTGAACCTGTGAGTTATGGTCTAGTCGCCGTCCACTTATTCAGCATCTAATATGGGTAATATTTCAGAAAAACGCTGTATTATTCTATTATTCAATGTGTCAGCTTCTGTTTTTGCCGGACGTCGGAGCACGGCGCATCAATTGAGCACGGCACATCAATTCCGCACAGAGCAGAGCGGATCGTGCGGGACAGGAATAGTGTACAAAATACAAAATAAAACACCGGGTTAATTTTCAAAATATAATGCACTGTGTTTACGGCGGATCACATTTTTCTCACAGTAAAGTTTTAGATATAAAGTTTATTGTGACTTTGCTATTACTGTGTGGGTTAACAAAATAATAATAATAATAATAATGATAATAATAACAATAATAAGAATAATGATAATAATAATAATAATTATTATTATTATTATTATTAATAATAATAATAATAATAATTTCAGCATTCTGGGGATATAAGATGTAGGTTATCTGTTAGGAATATTACCATCTGTGTTTAAACTTGAATAATGTTGATTATGCCTGCAGCAAAATGCCAAAAAAAGAAAGGATACAGCCCTGGTCCATATTTTTGGCCCTGTATTGCGTTTCAGTTGTTTAGTCTGAGCATTAAGTGAGAAAGACCATAAGTTACAACTTGATGGTGTTTTCATCAAGTTAAGGGAAGAAGGACAGATTTTCACATTGAAGTTTTTTCCATTTGGGTATTTTTTTTTGTATTTTTTTTTCAAAGTTCATGTTGCACTGTTCAATGTTCAATATTAAAGTGCTTATCTTTAACAATAAATAGCCTAATAATAAACAAGTGTTTTGTTGCTTTTCATGTCTTCCAAGCCTATGATAATGTGAATTAACTCATTATGACCATAATTTGTTGAGACAAAAGAAATGGCAATCACTTTTACCTACAAAGGACACACAGCTAAGTAGTTAGCTTCCTATTAGCAAATTTAATTTTACATTAATTTCCATATTGTGTAAAGGACCAAAAAAAAAATTCCTGCCCTTTTCTGACTTTGAGCCCCTGCCCCTCTATAATCATGTGCACGTCCCTGGTGTATCACGTACTATAGGGTTGGAAGGGGTGGAAAGCTCAACCTGGTGGATGTTGAAAATTGTTATGATGAAAGGGCCTTAGATTTTGTGTACATTCTGAATATATGTTTGTTTGTATAATTGTTCAATTTAAAAAAATTTAAAAAATAAAAAACCAAAAACACCGGAGCAGAAGATGGCGGTAATGCGCCATCAAGATGGCGGTCACTCGCAGGAGAAGAAGCGGACCGGAAGTGTCTCAGACGGCCACCGCCCCGGTGAACGCGTGAGAGGGCCTCACCGCAGCGAACAATGGGTGTCACCGTAGAAACCCTCACTCCTGGCGACGGTAATTCTTTACAAACGCCATGTTCTTGCCTAATTATATAAAACGCAATTTAATGCTTTTTTGCCCACCTTCTAGGTAAAACGTTCGGGAATAAAGGCCAGCAGGTCAGCGTCCACTACGTCGGTGAGCCTCCATTGATTTCCTCCACTCCTACTTGTTAACATGTCCGTCTTCTCTTAACCAAACATGACCTTATATCGTCTTAAAACCAGTTTGTGCGGTTACTGTGGAAAAGCCATTACTCTTTCTGTTTGGCTTCGAGTGGGTGCGCGCGAGCTAGCGATGCTTAATTTGAGGCGTTTATATGAATAAAGGCGTACAAAAACATAATTTCTCACAGGGAAAACGCATCCAAAAAAGCACATTAATGTATGTTCGATTTTTGAGGCGAGCCGCATGGAAGCACAACCGCCGCCTACACACCGAGGCTAACTTTAGCTCGACGCTAGCTCAGAATAGTTTTATAGCCATTTTTTGAGAACGGATTCGCAAACTAGCCTTTTTTCGTGGTACAATCGTGCTAAATATAACACAGAATAAGTCATTGGTAATAAAAGTGAGCTGTAACGTAGGGCTGGGCGATATGGCCTTTTGTTAATATCTCAATATTTTTTAGGCCATGTCACAATACACGATATATATCTCGATATTTTGCCTTAGCCTTGAATGAACACTTGATGCATATAATCACAGCAGTATGATGATTCTATGTGTCTACATTAAAAACATTCTTGTTCATATAGTGCCGGGTGATATGGCCTTTTATTAATATCTCAATATTTTTTAGGCCATGTCACGATACACGATATATATCTCGATATTTTGCCTTAGCCTTGAATTAACACTTGATGCATATACCCACACCAGTGTGATGATTCTGTGTCTACATTAAAACATTCTTGTTCATGTAGGGCTGGGCGATATGGCCTTTTATTAATATCTTGATATTTTTTAGGCCATGTCACGATACACAATATATATCTCGATATTTTTGCCTTAGCCTTGAATTAACACTTGATGCATATAATCACAGCAGTATGATGATTCTATGTGTCTACATTAAAACATTCTTGTTCATTTAGAGCTGGGCGATATGGCCTTTTATTAATATCTTGATATTTTTTAGTCCATGTCACGATACACGATATATATCAATATTTTTGCCTTAGCCTTGATCTAACACTTGATGCATATAACCACACGATGATTCTATGTGTCTACATTAAAACATTCTTGTTCATATAGGGCTGGGCGATATGGCCTTTTATTAATATCTCAATATTATTTAGGCCATGTCACAATACACGATATATATCAATATTTTGCCTTAGCCTTGAATGAACACTTGATGCATATAATCACAGCAGAATGATGATTCTATGTGTCTACATTAAAACATTCTTGTTCATATAGTGCCGGGTGATATGGCCTTTTATTAATATCTCGATATTTTTTAGGCCATGTCACGATACACGATATATATTTCGATACTTTTGCCTTAGCCTTGAATTAATACTTGATGAATATAATCACAGCAGTATGATGATTCTGTGTCTACATTAAAACATTCTTGTTAATACTGCATTAATATATGCTACTTTTAAACTTTCATGTAGAGAGGGAAATCAGAAGGAAGTGAAGTGAATTATATTTATACAGCGCTTTTCTCTAGTGACCAGTGTGGGTGGCACTGGGAGCAGGTGGGTAAAGTGTCTTGCCCAAGGACACAACGGCAGTGACTAGGATGGCGGAAGCGGGGATCAAACCTGGAACCCTTAAGTTGCTGGCACGGCCACTCTACCAACCGAGCTATACATACGCTATATATATATATATATATATATATATATATATATATATATATATATATATATATATATATATATATAAACTAAGTAGATTTACCAAAACTTTATTTAACAGTTATTAAGCAGTGGCACCACAAACATTCATGTCATTTCAAGATTGTCAGAGACATTTTAAAACAAGCTATTAGTGCACTCTTGTGCACTAATAGCCATACATATCAAAACAACACTTAAGTGCACTTTTTGTACAGAACGCAACTACAATAGTTTAAAACAAACAAAGTGCACTTTTGTGCATGATGTCACACAAGATATTTCAATAAGTGTCAAATAAAAATGAGCTGCATAATAGGAAATCAAATAGTGTATGTCCTTCGCTATGTGGTAGGTTCCTGCGGACGTTATCTCCTTCTGTTGTTGACTAGTTTTTTCATACGTTGTTGATCTGGAAATAGAAGATGCCACGCTCAATTGGGTCAGTGCTGGTTGCTCCGGCGTTTTGTTGGGTGTGGCACCGGCCGGAGATGTTGACATGCAGAGTTTCAAGCACTCCACATTCTCTAGCAGGTGACTTTTCAAATGATGCTACATATTAGCAGTGCTGCTACTTTTTGTAGCAACTCTTTTGCCGCATACTTGACATATTACGGTTGTCTGTTCAACATCTTCCCGCTTGAAGCCAAACCACCGCCAGATTAGGACTGGGCGATATATGGAATATACTCGATATATCGCGGGTTTGTCTCTGTGTGATATAGAAAATGACTATCCTGATATTGGAGTATACATTCTCACGCAGTTGCTTTTAGCTGCGGGCATTACACTACAGGCTCTTCTCACTCTTTGTTGTCTCTCCTTCTCACAGAGACATAAAACAAGCGCACCTTCTTACATACGTCACATACTGTCGCGCGTGCAACGTCATACACGCTCGCCGAGCAGAGAGGTAGCGGAATGGCTAACATTAGCTGTGGTGCTAGCGGTGCGAGTGGTAATACGAGAGAGAGAATGTTCGAATCTGGTAACAAATTAAGAAATAATTAATTCCCAAGAAAAACAGCACAAGGTCCATCGTCTGGCGGTGGTTTGGCTTCAAGCGGGAAGATGTTGAACAGACAACCGTAATATGTCAAGTATGCGGCAAAAGCGTTGCTACAAAAAGTAGCATTAATGCTAATTTGTAGCATCTTTTGAAAAGTCACCCGCTAGAGAATGAAGAGTGCTTGAAACTCCGCATGTCAACATCTCCGGCCGGTGCCACACCCACAAAATGCCCAAGCAACCATTTCCACATCAACAACGTATGAAAAAACTAGTCAACAACAGAAGGAGATAACGTCCGCAGGAACCTACCACATAGCGAAGGACATACACTATTTGATTTCCTATTATGCAGCTCATTTTTATTTGACACTTATTGAAATATCTTGTGTGACATCATGCACAAAAGTGCACTTTATTTGTTTTAAACTATTGTAGTGGCGTTCTGTACAAAAAGTGCACTTTAACTCAGTGTTGTTTTGATATGTCATCTTAGTGACATCATGCACAAAAGTGCACTAATAGCTTGTTTTAAAATGTCTCTGACAATCTTGCACTTTCTGTTTTGGAAATGACATGAATGTTGGTGCTACTGCTTAATAACTGTTTAATAAATACACTTTTGCTCAATTGACTTAGTTGTGATTTCCCTCTCTGCATGAAAGTTTAAAAGTAGCATATATTAATGCAGTATGAAGAAGAATGTTTTAATGTAGACACATAGAATCATCATACTGCTGTGATTATATGCATCAAGTGTTCATTCAAGGCTAAGGCAAAATATGTAGATACATATCGTGTATCGTGACATGGCCTAAAAATATCCAGATATTAATAAAAGGCCATATCGCCCAGCCCTACTTTGGTATGACTGGTTTGAACTCACGACATACCAATCTCAGGGCGGACACTTTAACCACTAGGCCACTGAGCAGGTAGCTCAGGTAGCATAGAACCGCTACAAGCATTTTGATTAATATATATATATATTTTTGGTCATTTTTCCCTGATAGGAACACTGACATCCGGCAAGAAGTTTGACTCCTCCAGGGACCGAGGGCAGCCCTTTAAATTCAAGCTGGGCTGTGGCGACGTCATTCGCGGCTGGGATGAAGGGGTCGCTCAGGTAAAGGGAAGACTTCCCATCTAACTATATAGAATAGAATAGAAAGTACTTTATTGATCCCTGGGGGAAATTCAGCACCACAGTTCGCTCACAATAGACAAACACTTTTTTTCACATCAGAATAATATAAATAGTCTATTATACAGCATTATTCACATGTGAATAATATAGTTTATTATACAGCATTATTCACATGTGAGTAACATAAACACAGTCTATTATACAGCATTATTCACATGTGAATAACATAAATACGGTCTATTGTACAGCATTATTCACATGTGAATAACATAAATACAGTCTTATACAGCGTTATTCACATGTGAATAATAGTCTATTATACAGCATTATTCACATGTGAATAACATAAATACGGTCTATTGTACAGCATTATTCACATGTGAATAATATAGTCTATTATACAGCATTATTCACATGTGAATAACATAAATACGGTCTATTGTACAGCATTATTCACATGTGAATAACATAAATACAGTCTTATACAGCGTTATTCACATGTGAATAACATTAATAGTCTATTATACAGCATTATTCACATGTGAATAACATAAATACGGTTTATTGTACAGCATTATTCACATGTGAATAACATAAATACAGTCTTATACAGCGTTATTCACATGTGAATAACAAATACAGTCTTATACAGCATTATTCACATGTGAATAATATAGTCTATTATACAGCATTATTCACATGTGAATAACATAAATACAGTCTTATACAGCATTATTCACATGTGAATAATATAGTCTATTATACAGCATTATTCACATGTGAATAACATAAATATGGTCTATTGTACAGCATTATTCACATGTGAATAACATAAATACAGTCTTATACAGCGTTATTCACATGTGAATAATATAAATAGTCTATTATACAGCATTATTCACATGTGAATAATATAGTCTATTATACAGCATTATTCACATGTGAATAACATAAATACAGTCTTATACAGCATTATTCACATGTGAATAATATAGTCTATTGTACAGCATTATTCACATGTGAATAACATAAATACAGTCTTATACAGCGTTATTCACATGTGAATAATATAAATAGTCTATTATACAGCATTATTCACATGTGAATAACATAAATACGGTCTTATACAGCATTATTCACATGTGAATAATATAAATACAGTCTTATACAGCATTATTCACATGTGAATAACATAAATACAGTCTTATACAGCATTATTCACATGTGAATAATACAGTCTATTATACAGCATTATTCACATGTGTATAATAGTCTATTATACAGCATTATTCACATGTGAATAATATAGTCTATTATACAGCATTATTCACATGTGAATAATATATATACAGTATTATACAGCATTATTCACATGTGAATAACGGTCTATTATACAGCATTATTCACATGTGAATAATATAGTCTATTATACAGCGTTATTCACATGTGAATAATATAGTCTATTATACAGCATTATTCACATGTAAGTAATATAAATACATTATACATTTACAGTACATGTACAGTCAAAAGGAACATATGCATTATACAGTCTGATGCATATGCATATAATACCGATTGTCCCACCTCCATTAAGGCATATAGATGTCTCCCATGGTAATGTGTACGTAAACGGAACATTTATGTTTGTTCTAGATGAGCGTCGGCCAGAAGGCCCGCTTGACCTGCACGCCGGATTACGCCTACGGCAGCCAAGGCTTTCCTCCCGTCATCCCTGCCAACGCCACTCTCGTCTTTGAAGTGGAACTCCTTGGAATTCTTTGACTTGTTTTGTGCGGGGTTTTTTTTTTGTAGTTCATCAAAGCCTCTCATTCCGACCTCCTTTTCACAAATGAAGATGCTTTCAGGGGTGTTTACATAATCAGCCATCTGAGATCCCCTCCCCTCTCTTTTTTAATCCAAGACATCCTGTCCAATTTATTTCGATTAATAACGCAGTGGATGACTTTTTTTAATTTGGCCGGTAAATGTTTGACTCGACACTCAGGTGCCCATTGAAGCAGCATGCTCTAGATGCACTGTAAATTAGCAGTTTGCGGACCATTTGAATCAGCGATTAACGCCGCATGTGTTTGATGCATTCATCTGACATCTTTAGCACATTGCTCAAAAGAAACACGTCACTTCATCAGATTTATTCAGCGTTTGTTGTGTAGTACTAGGAACTCAAGTGTCCTTGTAATCACGTCATCGTGCTTCGCAAGCTTATATTTCCTGTTGGCAAGCTAATGGAAGTCGCCTCAGTTGTGTTCTTGCATTAAAAATGAGTACACCACTCTCCTATGCCTCATTGTCGTTAAGAATTTAACATGCAATTGTTATTAGCTAGCCTGTTGTTTGTACATGAGGAGCAAACTCGGATCTTATAAGCCAAAATTGTAGTCCAATTTACTGAAGTACTTAAACCAGGGGTGTCAAAGGTACAGCCAGAGGGCCGGATTAGGCCTGCGAACAGGCTTAACCGGCCCTCCAAACCAGTTTGCTAAGTATAAAAATAAACCTGGCATTTTTGAATGAATGAAACTGCTGTTCTAAATGTGTCCACTGGATGTCGCAATAGCAATTATTTGTAGATGATGCTACACATGTACAAAACAAACCACATGTTAGTACATCAGTCAAGTAAAATGATCAAACTACGTCAATAAAATCCTGTAATTTCATTTTTGATACCATTTTTTAATTAAAGTTAACTTTAATAAAGTTAAAGTACCAATGATTGTCACACACACACTAGGTGTGGCGAAATTATTCTCTGCATTTGACCCATCACCCCCTGGGAGGTGAGGGGAGCAGTGAGCAGCAGCGGTGCCACGCTTGGGAATCATTTTTGGTGATTTAACTCCCAATTCCAACCCTTGATGCTGAGTGCCAAGCAGGGAGGTAATGGGTCCCATTTTTATAGTCTTTGGTATGACCCGGCCGGGGTTTGAACTCACAACCTATCGATCTCAGGGCGGACACTCTAACCGCTAGGCCACTGAGTAGGAATCTTGATAGATTGAAAATTAACACCAATGAGTTGACTGATGAACATTATCACATAATGACAAAATAAAAACAAATTGCTCATTCTATTTTTAAACAAAGAAAACAATCTGAAGTTGTCTTTATTTTTAAGTCATCGTGCCGTGATTTTACCAGTCCGGCCCACTTGGGAGTAGATTTTCCTCCAGGTGGCCCCCCATCTAAAATGACTTTGACACCCCTGATTTAAACTTTGAGTTATTTAGGTTTTTATGTTTTATTTGCATTGCTAATTTACAAGTAAGATTCAACAGAGCTGTTAAAACTCACACCAAAGTGTAACAATGTTTATCCTGAATGGGACAAGCGGTAGAAAATGGATGGAGTTGACTGATGAACATTATCATATAATTTATTCAGAAAATATAAATAACGACACAAAAAAAACCAATACATTTGTGCTCATTCTATTTTTAAACAAAGAGAACAATCTGAAGTTGTCTTTATTTTTAAGTTATCATGCCGTGATTTTACCAGTCCGGCCCACTTGGGAGTGGATTTTTCTCCATGTGGCCCCCCTTATCTAAAATGAGTTTGAACACCCCTGACTTAAACTATTTAAACTTGAGTTATTTAGGTATTTTATTTTGTATTTGCATTGCTAATTTACAAGTAAGATTCAACACAGCTGTTAGAACTTACAACATAGTGTAACAATGTTTATCCCGAATGTCCTCCCGCGACCCCGAACGGGACAAGCGGTAGTAAATGGATGGATGGATTTGACTGATGAACATTATCACATAATTTATTCAGGAAATATAAATAACGACAAAAAAAAACAAAAACATTTGTGCTTGTTCTATTTTTAAACAAAACAATCTGAAGTTGTCTTTATTTTTAAGTTATCGTGCCGTGATTTTACCAGTCCGGCCCACTTGGGAGTAGATTTTTCTCCATGTGGGCCCCCCGATCTAAAATGACTTTGACACCCCTGACTTAAACTATTTAAACTCAAATTATTTAGGTTATTATTTTTTATTTGCATTTCTAATTTACAAGACTCAACACAGCTGTTAAAACTTACAACATACTGCAGGGGTCACCAACCTTTTTGAAAGCAAGAGCTACTTCTTGGGTACTGATTAATGCGAAGGGCTACCAGTTTGATACACACTTAAATAAATTGCCAGAAATAGCCAATTTGCTCAATTTACCTTTAACTCTATATTATTATTAATAATTAATGATATTTATCATTGTGGAAACACTGATCATCTTAATGATTTCTCACATTAAATATATATAGAAACAGATAAATATCAATATGCAACACTTTATTTTTATATTTTCTCTAAGTGCACATTTTTCAAATTGAACATTTTCAAATGATCACTTCTAAGACAGTCTTGTGAAATCACAATATCACATTTTAACTAGCTAGCCACTAACATTTTTTTTTAACAAATCATGAATTACTTTGCACCATGTTTGTACAAATAACTCATGTAAAATTAAAAAAATAATTTATGGAACATTAGTAATTTTTCCTGATTAAGAATAATTTTAGAATTGTGATGACATGTTTTAAATAGGTTCAAATCCAATCTGCACTTTGTTAGAATATATAACAAATTTGACCAAGCTATATTTCTAACAAAGACAAATCATTATTTTTTCTAGATCAGGGGTCGGCAATCCGCGGCTCTAGAGCCGCATGCGGCTCTTTAGCGCCGCCCTAGTGGCTCTCTGGAGCTTTTTCAAAAATGTATGAAAAATGGAAAAAGATGATGGGAAAAAAATATATTTTTTGTTTTAGTATGGTTACTGTAGGAGGACAAACATGACACTAATTGTTATAAATCACACGGTTTGTATTAAACATGCTTCACTGATTCGAGTATTTGGCGAGCGCCGTTTTGTCCTACTAATTTTGGCGGTCCTTGAACTCACCTTAGTTTGTTTACATGTATAACTTTCTCCGACTTTCTAGGACGTGTTTTATGCCACTACTTTTTCTGTCTCATTTTTTCCACCAAACCTTTAACGTTGTGCATGATTGCACAGAGGTGAGTATTGTTGATGTTATTGACTTGTGTGGAGTGCTAATCAGACATATTTGATCACTGCATGACTGCAAGCTAATCGATGCTAACATGCTATTTAGGCTAGCTATATGTACATATTGCATCATTATGCCTCATTTGTAGCTATATTTGAGGTCATTTAGCTTCCTTTAAGTCCTCTTAATTCTATTTATATGTCATGACACACTATCTGTATGTAATATGGCTTCTAATTTGTTGCGGCTCAAGACAGATTTGTTTTTGTATTTTTGGTCCTATATGGCTCCTTCAACATTTTGGGTTGCCGACCCCTGTTCTAGATTTTCCAGAACAAAAATTTTAAAAGAAATTCAAAAGACTTTGAAATAAGATTTACATTTGATTCTACAGATTTTCTAGATTTGCCAGAATATTTTTTTTTAGTTTTAATCATAATAAGTTTGAAGAAATATTTCACAAATATTCTTCGTCGAAAAAACAGAAGCTAAAATGAAGAATTAAATTAAAATTTATTTTTTATTCTTTACAATAAAAAATAAAAATTACTTGAACATTGCTTTAAATTGTCAGGAAAGAAGAGGAAGGAATTTAAAAGGTAAAAAGGTATGTGTTTAAAAATCCTAAAAATCATTTTTAAGGTTGTATTTTTTCTCTAAAAATTGTCTTTCTGAAAGTTATAAGAAGCAAAGTAAAAAAAATAAATGACTTTTTTTTAAACAAGTGAAGACCAAGTCTTCAAAATATTTTCTTGGATTTTCAAATTCTGTTTGAGTTTTGTCTCTCTTAGAATTAAAAATGTCGAGCAAAGCGAGACCAGCTTGCTAGTTGTGGGGAGGCGGGGCCGGCGGACCGACGGCGCCCGCTCCAAGATGGCGGCGAGGAGGTGTGGACGAGCGAGCGGCAAGGCGGGGCGCGCTGGGAGCGACGCCGCAATCAGCATAAGGTGCGTGGAGCGCGCAGCTGTGGACAGTGCAATCACCCTCTCGGACCGTATAAAAGGGCAAGAGACGCTTTATTTTTATTTTTAAGTTATCAATGATAACTTATCATGCCGTGATTTTACCAGTCCGGCCCACTAGGGAGACCATTTTTCTCCATGTGGGCACCCCATCTAAAATGACTTTGACACCCAGGGGCGTCACTAGCTTTTAAGGACAGGGGGGGCTTAGCCCCCAGGAGATGCACACGATGCGAGCGAACGTAGCGCACGAGCACAACACTTCACAAACGGCTAACAAAGACTTAGAAAATATTCATTGTTATTATTATTATTTCAGTCGGTTTCTTTTCAATGTGTGTTCAGTACAACAACAAACATGGGTTAGCACAGTGACATTTTGTTTAGAGCATCAACAAGAAACAATGACTTGCATGATCCTTCAAGATACACTGAAACACAATGGAAGTCATGGCATTAGCCTCTATGTTATTACTTCACAACATAGAGGCTAATGCCACCACTTTAGCTCACAATACAATAATTGTTTGTTCCCAAATATTTTGAAGTTGCACAGATTACATTTTGGGCACATATGTGACTAAAATGGTTGTAAATTCAAGCCCTGGAAATATTATTTAATACTTGAATTAAAGTAATATCTGGACCGGGATAATTTGGCTTGTATATAATATATTTATATATATATATATATATATATATATATATAATGGCAAGCCGTTAAGGAAATTAAATATATATGGAAGTCTGAATAGAAATGAGAAACTTTTATATATACTGTAAATAAGAAAGACTGCTGATCTGAAAAAGAGCCAAAACTGTCAAAGAGCTGAGGGACCATCTTCAAAGTGCAATGCTGAAACAAATGCAAACAATAAAATGTAACTTCCAGGGTTTGAGATTAACGTAGTCCCGTCGTCCCGGGGATGGTAAAAAAAAAATGCACGGGACGAAATTAAATGCTCCCCGGGACGATGGCTTTTAACCATTTTTTTTCCTTTTCTTTTTATGTATTTATTCATTTTACATTTTATATTAAATATCTTGGTTTTTCCACCCTCTGAAAATCCTATGAAATGTTTAACAAGCCATCCTATAATAATAATACAACAGCTATTAATGTAACAATACAATAAAAAATATATATTTAATGATGTTTTTTTCATTATTTTAACAATAGGCTAATGTATATTACTTTATATAGATTCTACAAGAAACACAAAACTTAAAAACTAAATTATTTACAATTGCAGACACAAGGTTCGTGTTCTGCAGTGCTTTGTGCTAATGTGCTTCGCACACCTGCAGGACCGCAAGCAAGGTCGCAGAGAAAATGCGGACTGGATTTTGAGTGATGTGGGCATTTTCTATATGAACACGTGGAATGGATTGATAAAGGGGCTCTCTAACTTACGCTATGAAATGAGGGGAAACTGAGTGAATAATGATAGGTTATATGATTATTTATTTAAAGTCATATTCGGGCCACTTTATAATGAATATGTCGGCATGTATTTGTAAAAAAAAAAAATTTTATTATTATTTTTTTTTTTTAACACCAAATTATTTAGGGGGCTTAAGAACATTTTAGGGGGGCTTGAGCCCCCCTAAAATAGGCTTAACAACGCCAATGTTGACACCCCTGACTTAAACTATTTAAACTTAAATTATTTAGGTTTTTAATTTCGTATTTGCATTGCTAATTTACAAGTAAGATTCAACACAGCTGTTTAAACTTACAACATAGTGTAACAATGTTTATCCTGAATGTCCTTCACCCTAAACTGCATTTGTTTTCCCATAGTTAAAAAATAAAGCATCTGTGGTTTTACCGACATCTACTGGTCAAAGTTGGAACTGCATCGAAAAATCACCTCCGGTCTTCAAGGACGCTTGGAAAGTTGAGTGTCACTCCGACTCAACTGTAGTATCCTATTATTTCCTGACAAACATGATATAAAATAATGCCCAAAAACATCGAAACAATCGCCCAAAAAAAAACAGTTTCGTCATTTGAGGAAAGTGACGAAAGTCCCATCTCCCGCGCTACTTAAGCGTCTGTTGCGCGTCCAAAGTGCCGAAAGCTCCTACGTTTCGTGAAGGCATCGCGCGCCTCTCGTCACCAGGCTTGACAAAGTGGCGCTCAGTTGATGTGAGGCCACGCAGTTTGTTTGGAAGCAATAAGTCTGACATTTCCACTCCTCAGGGGATTTCACTTGATTGACGTCTGCCAACAACCAACACCACCTGTTTCCATGGGGACGTTTGGCGCCACGAGTGGATTGTTGCTGATTGTTTTGCAGCTTCACGGCAGCTTCATCAAGCCAGAATCGACTTTTGGTAAGTCACAGAAATGATCTTTAACATGCACTTTTCAATGCAATATTTATTTATATTTACACTATATTCTACACCTGCTGCACATTTAAAAAAAAAAAAAAAAAGAACAAATAAATAAATACAAATACATGTAACTAGTTGCTCATTAAAATTCAATATATGGAACTACAAAATGTGGTCATTTAAATAAAGTATTCTAATTAAATGTGTAATAATGTAGTGTTGGACACAGTATAACATTGTGTGTGTGTTACCTTTACCGCATTGATTGGCTGGGAGAAATCATGTCTTATAATGTTATACGTTAATATTTGACTATATTATTATGAAACATGTTTTGCACCTGACTGCATACATACATACATACATACATACATACATACATACATACATACATACATACATACATGTGTGCATACAAACAGTGGGTCAGTTCATTAGTGGGCCAAGCATCATGTGACACACACGCACAACAACACAAAAAAACACCCATGGGTGCCCGGTGGCCTGCGGGCCTGCTGGCTGGTGTGAAGAATGTGGAGGCTGCCTTCACCCTCTGCTGTGAAGAGCAAAGTGAGTCACTAGCATGACGCCGGCCCATGAGCAAGGCATGTTTGCCACATGGCCCTTCAAGCACAATGATGCATTCACAGTCGAGACCCAAATGCACGTGAACACACACACACACACACACATGCACGAATTACATACAATTTCCAAAGTTGCTTTATAACAGGGGTCACCAACGTGGTGCCCGCGGGCACCAGGTCGCCCGTAAGGACCAGATGAGTAGCCCGCCGGCCTGTTCTAAAAATAGCTCAAATAGCAGCACTTACCAGTGAGCTGCCTCTATTTTTTAAATTTTATTTATTTACCAGCAAGCTGGTCTCGCTTTGCCCGACATTTTTAATTCTAAGAGAGACAAAACTCAAATAGAATTTGAAAATCCAAGAAAATATTTTAAAGACTTGGTCTTCACTTGTTTAAATAAATTCATTACTTTTTTTTACTTTGCTTCTTAAAACTTTCAGAAAGGCAATTTTAGAAAAAAAAATACTACCTTAAAAATGATTTTAGGATTTTTAAACACATATACCTTTTTACCTTTTAAATTCCTTCCTCTTCTTTCCTGACAATTTAAATCAATGTTCAAGTAAATGTATTTTTTTTTATTGTAAAGAATAATAAATACATTTTAATTTAATTCTTCATTTTAGCTTCTGTTTTTTCGACGAAGAATATTTGTGAAATATTTCTTCAAACTTATTATGATTAAAATTCAAAACAATTATTCTGGCAAATCTAGAAAATCTGTAGAATCAAATTTAAATCTTATTTCAAAGTCTTTTGAATTTCTTTTAAAATTTTTGTTCTGGAAAATGTAGAAGAAATAATGATTTGTCTTTGTTAGAAATATAGCTTGGTCCAATTTGTTATATATTCTAACAAAGTGTAGATTGGATTTTAACCTATTTAATCAAAATTCTAAAATTATCTTAATCAGGAAAAATTACTAATGATGTTCCATAAATTCTTTCTTTAAGTTTTTCTCTTCTTTTTTTCGGTTGAATTTTGAATTTTAAAGAGTCGAAATTGAAGATAAACTATGTTTCAAAATTTAATTGTGATTTTTTTTCGTGTTTTCTCCTCTTTTAAACCGTTCAATTAAGTGTAAATATCATTAATTATTAATAATAACATAGAGTTAAAGGTAAATTGAGCAAATTGGCTATTTCTGGCAATTTATTTAAGTGTGTATCAAACTGGTAGCCCTTCGCATTAATCATTACCCAAGAAGTAGCTCTTGGTTTCAAAAGGTTGGTGACCCCTGCTTTATAATTTCAAAAAACAAAACAAATGTACAATCAAGTTTCCAGCTTTTAAACGAAATATTCTAATATTTTATGATGTTTTTGTTGTATGTATACAGGGGGCCAATGATATTAGTTTATACGTCTTCCTGCTCCTTTTCATTCATGATTTATTTGAATGTATCAATAAGTTTGTTATTGTGAATGAAATAAAAAAGTAAGAGGTGAGAACTATCCGATCCCTTTAATATTTGTATATGTCGTTTTGCAGGCATTGCTTGTGTTGCTTTTATCAAAAAGTGACTACATTCATCTCACAATTCTTTCACCCCAAAGTCACGACCAAGACTAGATTATTATTGATCACTTGTGTCCCTTCTTATGGCAAAACTAAAAAAGATGTAGTAAATGTTATTTTCAAATTGTATTTATTATAGCTAAAATATTATTTTAATTCTTACAGTGTGTGTATGTGTATACATATATATATATATATATACATATATATATATATATATATATATATATATATATATATATATATATATATATATATATATACATATATATATATATATATATATATATATATATATATATATATATATATACATATATACATATATATATATATATATATATATATATATATATATATATATATATATATATATATATATATATATATATATATGTGTGTGTGGAGAGAGCGAGAGTATATATTAAAGTTAAAGCACCAATGATTGTCACATACTGTATATATAGTGTATATGAGTATATATATATAGTGTATATATATTTATATATGTATAAATATGTGTACATATCTCTCTCTGTATATATATATACATGAGTGTATAAATATAAAGTGTGTTTATATGTATATAGTGTATATATGTGTTTATATGTATATATATACATATACAATATATGTGTGTGTATATGTATGCATATATGTGTATGTATCTGTATATGTTTGTGTATATATGTATGTATGTGTTTATATAGGTATATGTATATGTATGTATATATGTGTGTATATACAGTATATATACACAAAAATGTATATATATATACATGTATGTGTGTATATATGTGTGTGTGTGTATATATATATATATATATATATATATATATATATATATGTGTGTGTGTAAAAAAGTGTGTGTATATGTACATATATGTGTGTATATACAGTGTATATACACAAATATGTATATATATACATGTATGTGTGTATATTTATATATATATATATATATATATATATATATATATATATATATATATATATATATATATATATATGTGTGTGTAAAAAAGTGTGTGTATATGTACATATATGTGTGTATATACAGTATATATACACAAAAATGTATATATATACATGTATGTGTGTGTGTGTATATATATATATATATATATATATATATATATATATATATATATATATATATATATATATAAAATACATTTTATTTGGTATAGCGCTTTTCAGAGTACTCAAAGACGCTTTACAGGAATAATATATATGTATTGTATATATATATATATATATATATATATATATATATATATATATATATATATATACATACACACTAAAAACATATATATGTACAAACATACATATATGAATATATGCACATATACATACAACTACACATATCAATCAATCAATCAATCAATGTTTATTTATATAGCCCTAAATCACAAGTGTCTCAAAGGGCTGTACAAGCCACAACGACATCCTCGGTGTCGAGTGGGTCTGACATAATATTGTGAAAGTCCAACACATCAGCGAAAGTCCAGTCCATGGTGGGGCCAGCGGGAACCATCCCGAGTGGAGACGGGTCAGCAGCGTAGAGATGTCCCCATCCGATGGACAGGCTAGCGGTCCACCCCGGAGCAGAGTAGAAAAGAAAAGAAAAGAAACGGCAGATCAACTGGTCTAAAAAGGGAGTCTATTTAAAGGCTAGAGTATACAAATGAGTTTTAAGATGAGACTTAAATGCTTCTACTGAGGTAGCATCTCTAACTTTTACCGGGAGGGCATTCCAGAGTATTGGAGCCCGAATAGAAAACGCTCTATAGCCCGCAGACTTTTTTTGGCTCTGGGAATCACTAATAAGCCGGAGTTCTTTGAACGCAGATTTCTTGTCGGGACATATGGTACAATACAATCGTCAAGATAGGCTGGAGCTAAACCGTGTAGTATTTTATACGTAAGTAGTAAAACTTTAAAGTCGCATCTTAAGTGCACAGGAAGCCAGTGCAAGTGAGCCAGTATAGGCGTAATATGATCAAACTTTCTTGTTTTTGTCAAAAGTCTAGCAGCCGCATTTTGTACCATCTGTAATCTTTTAATGCTAGACATAGGGAGGCCCGAAAATAAAACGTTACAGTAATCGAGACGAGATGTAACGAACGCATGAATAATGATCTCAGCGTCGCTAGTGGACAAGATGGAACGAATTTTAGCGATATTACGGAGATGAAAGAAGGCCGTTTTAGTAACACTCTTAATGTGTGACTCAAACGAGAGAGTTGGGTCGAAGATAATACCCAGATTCTTTACCGAGTCTCCTTGTTTAATTGTTTGGTTGTCAAATGTTAAGGTGGTATTATTAAATAGATGTCGGTGTTGAGCAGGACCGATAATCAGCATTTCCGTTTTCTTAGCGTTGAGTTGCAAAAAGTTAGCGGACATCCATTGTTTAATTTCATTAAGACACGCCTCCAGCTGACTACAATCCGGCGTGTTGGTCAGCTTTAGGGGCATGTAGAGTTGAGTGTCATCAGCATAACAGTGAAAGCTAACACCGTACTTGCGTATGATGTCACCCAGCGGCAGCATGTAAATACTAAAGAGTGCAGGGCCAAGAACCGAACCCTGGGGAACTCCGCACGTTACCTTAACATAGTCCGAGGTCACATTGTTATGGGAGACACACTGCATCCTGTCAGTAAGATAAGAGTTAAACCAAGACAAGGCTAAGTCTGACATCCCAATACGTGTTTTGATACGCTCTAATAAAATATTATGATCGACGGTATCGAAAGCGGCGCTAAGATCAAGAAGCAGCAACATAGATGACGCATCAGAATCCATCGTTAGCAATAGATCATTAGTCATTTTTGCGAGGGCTGTCTCCGTAGAGTGATTTGCCCTGAAACCGGATTGAAAAGGTTCACAGAGATTGTTAGTCACTAAGTGTTCATTTAGCTGCTGTGCGACAATTTTTTCGAGAATTTTCGAGATAAACGGTAGGTGGGACACCGGCCGGTAGTTCACCATGAGGTCAGGATCGAGGTTAGGTCTTTTGAGTAGAGGATGAATAACCGCTTTTTTGAATGCTAGAGGAACAGTACCAGAGGAAAGTGATAGGTTTATAATATTTAACACTGATGGACCTAATAATACAAAAAGCTCCTTGATAAGTTTTCCAGGAATTGGGTCAAGTAAACATGTTGTTTGTTTTATCCCATTTACACATTTTAACAATTCCTCCAATGTTATTTCATCAAAGAGAGAGAAACTATTTTGGAGGGCAGTGTCCGTCGTATATACCGTCGTATTTGTGTTAATAGAACCCAGTTGTAGCTGGGATGCATTGTCTTTAATCTCTTTTCTAATGACTTCAATTTTCTTATTAAAGAAATTCATAAAGTCATCTGCTGAGTGGGTGGAGCTACTGGGAGGAGTCCCTTGTTGGGTTAGCGATGCTACTGTACTAAACAGAAATTTAGGATCATTTTTGTTGAGGTGGATGAGATTTGAGTAATATTTAGCTTTAGCTGAGGTAAGCATGCGTTTATAAGTTATTAAACTATCACTCCATGCTTGATGGAAAACCTCAAGTTTAGTCGCACGCCATTTGCGTTCCAGCTTTCTACATGATAATTTCTGGGCTTTAGTTTCTGCTGGATGTAGCTCGCGAAGAATTCCCAAGCTAGCGAGCAGGTCCATCGTACACGCATCTTTCAGCCCAAAATGGCCCGATCTCTCCACATCCAGAATCGTAAGTCGGTCGTAAGTGATCACGGAGTGAACACGCTGTGAGCCAGCCATGAAATTGACTGAATTGAGGGGTATTTTTGCCAAATCGGTCTACACTTCCAGGAGCGCTCGCAAAAAGCCGCTGCTCTGAAGCGCCGCCATCTTATATATATATATATATATATGTATATATATATATATGTATGTATATATATATATGTATATATATATATATATATATATATATATATATATATATATATATATATATATGTATATATATATATATATGTATATATATATATGTATATATATATATATATGTATATATATATATGTATATATATATATATATATATATATATATATATATATATATATATATGTATATATATGTATATATATATATATATGTATATATATATGTATATGTACATATATACATACATATATATATATATATATACATATATATATTATGTAGGTATAATTTGGTGCAGAACATACACTATATTGCCAAAAGTATTTGGCCAGCCATTGAAATGATGAGAATCAGGTGTCCTAATCACTTGGCCCGGCCACAGGTGTATAAAATCAGGCACTTAGGTATGAAGAATGTTTCTCCTAACATTTGTGAAAGAATGGGCTGCTCTCAGGAGCTCCGTGATTTCCAGCGTCTTCCAACATGACTGTGCACCAGTGCACAAAGCAAGGTCCTGAATTGATTAGCGTGGACCCCGACTTAAACAAGTTGAAAAACTTATTGGGGTGTTACCATTTAGTGGTCAATTGTACGGAATATGTACTGTACTGGGCAATCTACTAATAGAAGTCTCAATCAATCAATCAAAGTCCATAAAGACATGGATGACAGAGTCTGGTGTGCATGAACTTGACTGGCCTGCACAGAGTCCTGACCTGAACCCGATAGAACACCTTTGGGATGAATTAGAACGGAGACTCCACCAACATCAGTGTGTGACCTCACCAATGCGCTTTTGGAAGAATGGTGGAAAATACCTATAAATACACTTCGCAACCTTGTGGACAGCCCTTCCCAGAAGAGTTGAATCTGTAATAGCTGGAAAAGGTCATATTGAACCCTATGGGTGAGGAATGGGATGGCACTTCAAGGTCATATGTGAGTGAAGGCAGGTGGCCAAATACTTTTTTGTCTTTGAGCTGAATGTCTCTGTGCATTGTCCCTTCCAATAAAGACTAAACTAAACTGGACTAAAACGCCGTCGTTTGTGTTTGGACTCTCAGACTTGAGCGGCCGTGGCACGCAGACCCAATCCGCCGCGCATGGGCTCCCTGAGAGGAGGACCAGGGGGAGGAGGTGGACTTCCAGGCCCAGGTCCGAGAGCCCCGGCTGGACTGCGGACCCCAGGGGCCTCTACAGGGACCAGCACAGGCCTGAGGACTTGGACCCGGACCTGCTGCTGGAGGAGGGCCACGACAACTCCACACAGATTGTGGTGAGGCTGCAGACCACTTGATAGTGTAGTTGTTGTCCGTAGAAAGTAGGTTTGAAAAAGTAGCTCCATATTTGGGACAGAACATGGACCATGCATACTACATGTCCACTATTTTCGGCCCGGGAGACGTCGGTGGCCCAGACGTGTGGGTCAACACCGAGGAGAAGGACGGGGACATGTGGAAAGCTCACGGCTTCCTGTCCAGCACGCACCGCCAAGCCGAGGTGAGCCAGTGTGCAAATATGACATACATTTCTTACAATTCCAATTTGCTGCGAGTCATAGAGGATATTTGTCTCTGCTTCCAGAGAGTCAATCTTTCCTTTGACTTTCCTTTCTATGGCCACGCGCTGAAGGAAGTCACCGTGGCAACTGGAGGCGAGTCTATGATACAAAGTCTACGCTACTAAGTCTTTACCAGTGGTTCTGAACCTGGGTTCGATCGAACCCTAGGGGTTCGGTGAGTCGGCCTCAGGGGTTCGGCGGAGCCTCCGCCGCGCAGGGCGAGACACATCCGACACATCGTGTAAATCAGGGGTCACCAACGCGGTGCCCGCGGGCACCAGGTAGCCCGTAAGGACCAGATGAGTAGCCCGCTGGCCTGTTCTAAAAATAGCTCAAATAGCAGCACTTACCAGTGAGCTGCCTCTATTTTTTAAATTGTATTTATTTACTAGCAAGCTGGTCTCGCTTTGCCCGACATTTTTAATTCTAAGAGAGACAAAACTCAAATAGAATTTGAAAATCCAAGAAAATATTTTAAAGACTTGGTCTTCACTTGTTTAAATAAATTCATAATTTTTTTACTTTGCTTCTTATAACTTTCAGAAAGACAATTTTAGAGAAAAAATACAACCTTAAAAATGATTTTAGGATTTTTAAACACATATACCTTTTTACCTTTTAAATTCCTTCCTCTTCTTTCCTGACAATTTAAATCAATGTTCAAGTAAATTTATTTTTTATTGTACAGAATAATAAATACATTTTAATTTAATTCTTCATTTTAGCTTCTGTTTTTTCGACGAAGAATATTTGTGAAATATTTCTTAAAACTTATTATGATTAAAATTGAAAAAAAAACTATTCTGGCAAATCTAGAAAATCTGTAGAATCAAATTTAAATCTTATTTCAAAGTCTTTTGAATTTCTTTGAAAAAATTTTGTTCTGGAAAATCTAGAAGAAATAATGATTTGTCTTTGTTAGAAATATAGCTTGGTCCAATTTGTTATATATTCTAACAAAGTGCAGATTGGATTTTAACCTATTTAAAACATGTCATCAAAATTCTAAAATTAATCTTAATCAGGAAAAATTACTAATGATGTTCCATAAATTATTTTTTTAATTTTATCAAAAAGATTCGAATTAGCTAGTTTTTCTCTTCTTTTTTTCGGTTGAATTTTGAATTTTATAGAGTCGAAATTGAAGATAAACTATGTTTCAAAATGTAATTGTCATTTTTTTTGTGTTTTCTCCTCTTTTAAACCGTTCAATTAAGTGTAAATATCATTAATTATTAATAATAACATAGAGTTAAAGGTAAATTGAGCAAATTGGCTATTTCTGGCAATTTATTTAAGTGTGTATCAAACTGGTAGCCCTTCGCATTAATCACTACCCAAGAAGTAGCTCTTACTTTCAAAAAGGTTGGTGACCCCTGGTGTAAATAAAAACTTCTCCCTATCGGCGTATTATGGATACCCCCACACAATGTTCCCTCTAACTCAGTGGCCTAGTGGTTAGAGTGTCCGCCCTGAGATGGGTAGGTTGTGAGTTCAAACCACGGCCGAGTCATACCAAAGACTATAAAAATGGGAGGCATTACCTCCCTGCTTGGCACTCCGCATCAAGGGTTGGAATTGGGGGTTACATCACCAAAAAATGATTCCAGGGCGCGGCCACCGCTGCTGCCCACTGCTCCCCTCACCTCCCAGGGGGTGAACAAGGGTGATGGGTCAAATGCATAGGACACATTTCACCACACCTAGTGTGTGTGTGACAATCATTGGTACTTTAACTTAGATGTGCACATTGTGGCCACACCAGCAGCACACCTTGTCCCAAACCTGACTAAATACCAAGTTAAAGGCCTACTGAAATTATTTTTATTTATTTAAACGGGAATAGCAGATCCATTCTATGTGTCGTACTTGATCATTTCGCGATATTGCCATATTTTTGCTGAAAGGATTTAGTAGAGAAAATCGACGATAAAGTTCGCAACTTTTGGTCGCTGATTAAAAAAAACCTTTCCCCTACCGGAAGTAGCGTGACGTCACAAGCGGTAGTGCTGCTCACAATTCCCCGTTGTTTACAATGGAGCGAGAGATATTAAGACAGAGAAAGCGACGATTACCCCATTAATTTGAGCGAGGATGAAAGATTCGTGGATGAGGAACGTTAGAGTGACGGACTAGAATGCAGTTCAAGAGATATCTTTTTTCGCTCTGACCGTAACTTAGGTACAAGCTGGCTCATTGGATTCCACACTCTCTCCTTTTTTTATTGTGGATCACGGATTGGTATTTTAAACCACCTGGGATACTATATCCTCTTGAAAATGAGAGTCGAGAAGGCGAAATGGACATTCACAGTGACTTTTATCTCCACGACAATACATCGACGAAGCTCTTTAGCATGAGCTAACGTGATAGCATCTGTCTCAAATGCAGATAGAAACAAAATAAACAAATCCCTGACTGGAAGGATGGACAGAAGATCAACAATACTACTATCAGGAGACACCGAACCAAACACTGGACATGTAAATACACGGTTAATGTGTATTCGACGCCTGTCGAAGCCTAGCAATGCTGTTGCTAACGACGCTAACTTAACAACGGGACCTCGTCAGAGCTATGATAAAAACATTAGCGCTCCACCTACGCCAGCCAGCCCTCATCTGCTCATCAACACCCGTGCTCACCTGCGTTCCAGCGATCGACGATGCGGTCAGCGGCCCGGAGACGTAGGAAGTCAAGGTGAGTTCGCCGCTAGCGTGTCTGCTATCCAACAAAGTCCTCCTTGTTGTGTTGCTACAGCCAGCCGCTAATACACCGATCCCACCTACAACGTTCTTCTTTGCAGTCTCCATTGTTCATTAAACAAATTGCAAAAGATTCAACAAACAGATGTCCAGAATACTGTGGAATTTTGTCGAAGAAAACAGAGCTCTGTGTATTGTGTCCGATATGGTCCAAACACTTCCGTGGACCTCGCAACGTCACGCGCATACGTCATCCTCCAAAGGCGTTTTGAACCGGAAGTTCCCCGGGAAATGTAAAATGTCACTTTATAAGTTAACCCGGCCGTATTGGCATGTGTTGCAATGTTAAGATTTCATCATTGATATATAAACTATCAGACTGCGTGGTCGCTAGTAGTGGCTTTCAGTAGGCCTTTAATGACGCCAAAAAGGGACAAGCGGTAGAAAATGGATGGATGTTTTATTATTATAATCAAATGACAGCAGTCATTTCCATGGGATTATTTTCTAAAATAAGTGTTTTGGCCCACTTACAATGACAGTAACACAACATATTGTTTTTCATGAGCTGTGTACTAGTATTGCATGTCTGGGCGGGGCTCCTGCTTTGGAAATAATTTCTACCCCTTTCCGATATCGCATTTAGTTCCCACTACAACGTTCACATTTTGCACAATGAGATGTAAACATGGGATCTTGTGTACATTACTATAACGCTCTGTTTGTAAAATATATCTTTATTAGTATTTATTTAAAATAATAACATCATTTCATGATTAATATTTATAAATTAAGATTAAATTAGGAAAAAAAACATTTTATTTTTCACTAAAGAAGGGTTCGGTGAAAGCGGATATGAAACTGGTGGGGTTCAGTACCTCTAACAAGGTTAAGAACCACTGGTCTATGCTCTATGATGAACCGTAGTTAGTTGTGTAGTGCGTCATATAAACACAGGCGTCAATGTTGTGACTTCATTCTCTTCTCCGCAGGCTTTATCTACACGGGCGATATAATCCACCGCATGCTGACCGCCACTCAGTACATTGCCCCGCTCATGGCCAACTTTGACCCCAGTCTGTCCAAGGACTCCTCTGTCTTTTACTTTGACAACGGTGACAAACACACTCATGTTTTTTTACCTTTTTTGTCGTTAGAATATGCGGCGGGACTTGTGGGACTCGAACCTGGGTAAGTATTTTGAACATTTTGGGGACTTTTGCCGACTTTTCTCACTTTTCTCCCACCACTTGCCGTGGGACTTTGCCGGGTGCGTTTTGGACATTGTGGGCATCCCGGGACTTGCGCGGCCGGCGGCGGGACACGTGGGACTCGAACCCGGGTGTGATGTTGGAGTCACACAATTCCCGCCTATACTTTCCAACCATCCCGAATTTTCCGGGAGACTCCCGAATTTCAGTGCCTCTCCCGAAAATCTCCCGGGACAACCATTCTCCCGATTTTCTCCCGTTTTCCAGCCGGACCTGAGTGAGGACAGCCTGTCGTCACGCCCGCTTTTCGTGCCGGCCCAGTCACGTTATATCATCTACGGCTTTTGGAGCTCAGTGCGCAACTACACACACACAACAAGAAGGAGACTATTATATATGTCTCCGTTATCCATAAGTTTATCTATAACCCATAAAGTAGGCAGGCACGGAGCTATTTCTCAGCGTGTGTTTATTCCAGCCGGCACGTTAATACACTGACACACAACATTCGGATTCCCATCATGCATTGCTTCAAAACTACGGCAAGTAGTAATGTCCAAAAACATAACAGAGACGAAGCAGAAGAACGAAGAAGAGAACGTCCTGGCACTTTTGTGCGTGCCACACAGGAGAGGGTGTTGAGCATGGTTAGAAAGATAGTGACAGAGAATAGAACGAGGATGGACAATTCAACCCTAAACTCACTCCTTTCCTGCAAATTACATTTCACAGATGCTGCCCATACCTATGTATGCTCCTTCAAAGGCTGTGCTACTGGCTGCAAAGCATTGCACTTTCAAATACAACAATGAGTAGAGGAGTGTTATGTGTGTATATGTGGAAATAAATGAACACTGAAATTCAAGTATTTAATTTATTTATTTATATATATATATATATATATATATATATATATATATATATATATATATATATATATATATATATATATATATATATATATATATATATATATATATATATATATATATATATATATATATATAAAGGGCTGCAACTAACGATTAATTTGATAATCGATTAATCTGTCGATTATTACTTCGATTAATAATCGGATAAAAGAGACAAACTACATTTCTATCCTTTCCAGTATTTTATTGATTAAAAAAAACAGCATACTGGCACCATACTTATTTTGATTATTGTTTATCAGCTGTTTGTAAATATTGCAGTTTATAAAGGTTTATTAAAAAAATTTAAAAAATAAAATAAAAAATAAAAAAGAAGCCTCTGCGCATGCGCATAGCATAGTTCCAACGAATCGATGACTAAATTAATCGCCAACTATTTAGATAATCGATTTTAATCGATTTAATCAATTAGTTGTTGCAGCCCTAATATATATATATATATATATATATATATATACAGTATATATACATATATATATACAATATATACAATAAATATATACAGTATATATATATGTATATATATATATATATATATATATATATATATATATATATATATATATATATATATATATATATATATATATATATATATACACAGTATATTAGGGCTGCAACTAACGATTAATTTGGTAATCGATCAATCTGTCGATTATTACTTCGATTAATCGATTAATAATCGGTTGTAATCGATTAATAATCGGTTAAAAGAGACCAACTACATTTCTATCCTTTCCAGTATTTTATTGGGGGAAAAACCTGCATACTAGCACCATACTTATTTTTGATTATTGTTTCTCAGCTGTTTGTAAATATTGCAGTTTATAAAAGAAAATAAAAGTCAAATAAATAAATAAAAAGAAAAAAGTAGCCTCTGCGCATAGTATAGATCCAACGAATCGATGACTAAATTAATCGCCAACTATTTTGATAATCGATTTAATCAATTAGTTGTTGCAACCCTAATATATTTATTTATTTATATATATATATATATATATATATATATATATATATATATATATATATATATATATATATATATATATATATATATATATATATATATATATATATATATATATATATATATATATATATATATATATATATATATATATATCTCCCGAGTTCGGAGGTCTCAAGGTTGGCAAGTATGGTCCCGCCGCCGGTCGCACAAGTCCCGGGATGCCCCAAAATGTCCAAAACGCGCCCAGCAAAGTCCCACGGGAAGGCGGGGAGAAAAGTGAGAAAAGTCGGCAAAAGTCCCAAAAATGTTCAAAATACCTACCCAGGTTCGTAATTACTATATTCATGATGATTAGATATTTGTATTATTATGATACTCTAATTGGTATACATATTGTTTATATGGTGGCCTGAAGTTTAAAACACGTTTACATTTGATAAAACAAATTGCAATTACACAAACCCAAAAAAATGGCGGAAATAACATAAACAAAAATCCAAAACAACTTACAATTTCAGAAAGCAGAAAGGGAAGACTGCTAAGTTAACACATCATTTTGTTCATGTCCGTACGTTCCTATTCTCTCCTTTCAATAAACACAATAGAATACTACTAAATATTAGTCAATTTGTTCAAGTGTTTTTCTGAAATTGTACAAAACCCCAAAAGCAGTGAAGTTGTCACGTTGTGTAAATGCTAAATAAAAACAAAATACAATGATTTGCAAATCCTTATTCAACTTATATTCAATTGAATAGACTGCAAAGACAAGATATTTAACGTTCAAACTGGAAAACTTTGTTATATTTTGCAAATATTAGCTCATTTGGAATTGGATGCCTGCAACATGTTTCAAAAAAAGCTGGCAAAAGTGGCAAAAAAGAGTGAGAAAGTTGAGGAATGCTCATCAAAGACTTATTTGGAACATCCCACAGGTGTGCAGGCTAATTGGGAACAGGTGGGTGCCATGATTGGGTATACAAGCAGCTTCCATGAAATGCTCAGTCATTCACAAACAAGGACGGGGCGAGGGTCACCACTTTGTCAACAAATGCCTGAGCAAATTGTTTAAGAACAACATTTCTCAACCAGCTATTGCAAGGAATTTAGAGATTTCACCATCTACGCTCTGTAATATCATCAAAAGGTTCCGAGAATTTGGAACAATCACTGCACGTAAGCAGCAAGGCTGAAAACCAACACTGAATGCCCGTGACCTTGGCGGTACTGCATCAAAAACCAACATCAGTGTGTAAAGGATATCACCACATGGGCTCAGGAACACTTCAGAAAACCACTGTCAGTAACTACAGTTGGTCGCTACATCTGTAAGTGCAAGTTAAAACTCTACTATGCAAAGCGAAAGCCATTTATCAACAACACCCAGAAACGCTGCCGGCTTCGCTGGGCCTGAGCTCATCTAAGATGGACTGATGCAAAGTGGAAAAGTGTTCTGTGGTCTGATGAGTCCACATTTCAAATTGTTTTTGGAAACTGTGGACGTCGTGTCCTCCGGACCAAAGAGGAAAAGAACCATCCGGATTGTTATAGGCGCAAAGTGTAAAAGGCAGCATGTGTGATGGTATGGGGGTGTATTAGTGCCCAAGACATGGGTAACTTACACATCTGTGAAGGCGCCATTAATGCTGAAAGGTACATACAGCTTTTGGAGCATCCAAGCAACGTTATCATGGACGCCCCTGCTTATTTCAGCAAGACAATGCCAAGCCACGTGTTACATCAACGTGGCTTCGTAGTAAAAGAGTGCGGGTACTAGACTGGCCTGCCTGTAGTCCAGACCTGTCTTCCATTGAAAATGTGTGGCACCTAAAATAGCAGAATGGAGACCCCCGGACTGTTGAACAACTTAAGCTGTACATCAAGCAAGAATGGGAAAGAATTCCACCTGAGAAGCTTCAAAAATGTGTCTCCTCAGTTCCCAAACCTTTACTGAGTGTTGTTAAAAGGAAAGGCCATGTAACACAGTGGTGAACATGCCCTTTCCCAACTACTTTGGCACGTGTTGCAGCCATGAAATTCTAAGTTAATTATTATTTGCAAAAAAAAAAAAGTTTATGAGTTTGAACATGAATATCTTGTCTTTGCAGTCTATTCAATTAAATATAAGTTAAAAAAGGATTTGCAAATTATTGTATTCTCTTTTTATTTACCATTTACACAACGTGACAACTTCACTGCTTTTGGCTTTTGTAAATTGTTTTGTCCTTGATTAATCGTTCAATTGCTTTGTGTCGTTTGTATGTTGTTTTTGCTTGTGTTACTACTTCATGAAATGTGCAAGTGCTTTTCAACCCCTTATAGTTGTATCTGCAAAATCGGTAAAAGAGCGACATTACTCTACATAGGGATGTGGGAAAAAAATCGATTTTAAATTTTTTTTATTTTTTTTAATCAATCCAACAAAACAATACACATCAATGCCATAACAATGCAATCCAATTCCGAAACCAAACCCGACCCAGCAAAAGTAGTGAAACAAAAATGAATATTATCAACAACAGTATCAATATTAGTTACAATTTCAACATAGCAGTGATTAAAAATCCCTCATTGACATTATCATTAGACATTTATAAAAATAAAAATAAAAAGAACAATAGTGTGACAGTGGCTTACACTTGCATGGCATCTCATAAGCTTGACAACACACTGTGTCCAATATTTTCACAAAGATAAAATAAGTCATATTTTTGCTTCATTTAATAGTTCAAACAAATGTACATTATTGCAATCAGTTGATAAAACATTGTCCTTTACAATTATAAAAGCTTTTTACAAAAATCTACTACTCCGCTTGCATGTCAGCAGACTGGGGTAGATCCTGCTGAAATCTATGTATTCCATGAATAGACAATCCTTTTCAATCGGGAAAAAAATCATTTTTGAATCGAGAATCGCGTTGAATCGAAAAAAATCGATTTAGAATCTAATCGTGACCCCAAGAATCGACATTGAATCGAATCGTGGGACACCCAAAGATTCACAGCCCTAACATTACACCATAATATAACTTCAATAAATATATATATATACATATAAAAATGAAGAAAGGAATGTATCATAATAAGCCAATCCATCAAACTTAATTGTCAAAGTGCGTTTATTCCATTTACATATAACGACTGTATATGGATATTCATGTTTCATAATAAATATATTTATTTATTTTATATATATATTTATATATTATTTATTTATAAAAGTTTGGGGTCACATTGAAATGTCCTTATTTTTGAAGGAAAAGCACTGTACTTTTCAATGAAGATAACTTTAAACTAGTCTTAACTTTACAGAAATACACTCTATACATTGCTAATGTGGTAAATGACTATTCTAGCTGCAAATGTCTGCTTTTTGGTGCAATATCTACATAGGTGTACAGAGGCCCATTTCCAGCAACTATCACTCCAGTGTTCTAATGGTACAATGTGTTTGCTCATTGGCTCAGAAGGCTAATTGATGATTAGAAAACCCTTGTGCAATCATGTTCACACATCTGAAAACACTTTAGCTCGTTACAGAAGCTACAAAACTGACCTTCCTTTGAGCAGATTGAGTTTCTGGAGCATCACATTTGTGGGGTCGATTAAACGCTCAAAATGGCCAGAAAAAGAGAACTTTCATCTGAAACTCGACAGTCTATTCTTGTTCTTAGAAATGAAGGCTATTCCACAAAATGGTTTGGGTGACCCCAAACTTTTGAACGGTAGTGTATATACATATAAAAATAATTAAAGAAATGTATCATAATAAACCAATCCATCAAACTTAATTGTCAAAAGTGCGTTTATGCCATTTACATATAACGACTGTATATGGATATTCATGTTTTATAATAAATATTTTCAATTTAAAATTAAAATGCAATATATATTTGCAAACATGATATAAAATTCAACATAAATATACACACATTCTTAATAATAACTATCTGTTTGTTCAGTATCATTAGGCATAGTTGTTTCAAACATATTGTGTTATTATGATTTATCATAGTATATATAGTAGGGATGTCCGATAATATCGGAAATTATCGGTATAGTTTTTTTTAATTATCGGTATCGTTGTTTTTTTTTTAATTAAATCAACATAAAAAACACAAGATACACTTACAATTAATGCACCAACCCAAAAAAACTCCCTCCTCATTCACACAAAAGTGTTGTTTCTTTCTGTTATTAATATTCTGCTTCCTACATTATATATCAATATATATCAATACAGTCTGCAAGGGATACAGTCCGTAAGCACACATGATTGTGCGTGCTGCTGCTCCACTAATAGTACTAACCTTTAACACTTCATTTTACTCATTTTCATTCATTACTAGTTTCTATGTAACTGTTTTTATATTGTTTTGCTTTCTTTTTTATTCAAGAAAATGTTTTCAATTAATTTATCTTATTTTATTTTATAATTTTTTTTAAAAAGTACCTTATCTTCACCATACCTGGTTGTCCAAATTAGACATAATAATGTGTTAATTCCACGACTGTATATATCGGTTGATATCGGTATCGGTAATTAAAGAGTTGGACAATATCGGAATATCGGATATCGGCAAAAAGCCATTATCGGACATCCCTAATATATAGTTTATCGGAACCAAACATATTTTTTTAGCCTAAATTTGTAAATTTACACAATTTTATTCATATTAGAAACATACATACATATGTTATTTCTGGATAGAAATAAAACAAACAGCCTTTTTTCACCACAGTGCCATCTAGTGGGTGTGGCAGTGCGTTGCATCCATGCATTCATTGTTTTTCACGTTTTTTTTGTTTTGTTTTTTGTTTATATTGTAAGGCACGGCGCTGGTGGTGCAGTGGACCAGCCTCCACCTGCAGGACAATGTCCAATCAGGCACGTTCACCTTCCAAGCTGCTCTGCACAGCGACGGACGCATTGTGTTTACCTATAACGAGGTCACCTACCCTCACCTGGTGCTCTCCTATACTTAGAGCATATTTAGATTTAAATTGTGTTTTTTGTTCCTGTTCCAGATTCCTGTTGACATCAGCGACATCAGCAGCGAGAATCATCCCGTCAAAGTCGGCCTGTCGGACGCGTTTGTGGTGCTTCATAACATAGAGCAGATTCCCAGTGAGTGGAGCTTCATGACCTCCTTTTAGGCACTTTTATACTCCCTTTGTTTGCTGCTAATGGAGCCGAACCGTGACCGCGATCATTATTATTATCCTGGCAGACGTTCGACGAAGGACCATCTACGAGTACCACAAAGTGGACTTTTTAAAGTCCAAAATCTGCAATGGTACCACTGTAGAGATGTTACCTCTCCCAAGTAAGTGCACTAAGCTACAAAACTATTTCCTCCTCATTTCTTGGCAAATGCTCTTATACAGCAACTACCTTGGGATATGACTTTAATCGGCTCTGTGACGCAGCCCGTACTTTGAAAAACTCTTATTGTGAAACCGCATCGGCCATTGAAATGAATTACAATCAATATTACAAACTTTTTGCCATGTTCAGTTGAATGACGTTTCATGAAAGCAGAGCGTGTGAGCTAGAGATGTCCGATAATATCAGACTGCCAATATTATCGGCCAATAAATGCTTTAAAATGTAATATCGGAAATGATCGGTTTCAAAATTATCGGTATCTGTTTCAAAATCTAATATTTATGACTTTTTAAAAGGCCGCTGTGTACACGGACGTAGGGAGAAATACGCCAATAAACCTTAAAAACACTGCCTTTGCATGACGGCCCAGGCACATAATATCTAGGGCTTTACACACACACACACAAGTGAATACAAGGCATACTTGGTCAACAGCCATACAGGTCACACTGAGGGTGACCGCATAAACAACTTTAACACTGTTACAAATATGCGCCACACTCTGAACCCACACCAAGCAAGAATGACAAACACATTTCGGGAGAACATCCGCACCGTAACACAACATAAACACAACCGAACAAATACCCAGAACCCCTTGCAGCACTAACTCTTCCGGGACGCTACAATATACACCCCCCCCGCTAACCCCCTCCCCCCTGCTCACACCTCAACCCCGCCCACCTCAACCTCCTCATGCTCTCTCAGGGAGAGCATGTCCCAAATTCCGAGCTGCTGTTTTGAGGCGTGTTAAAAAAAAATAATGCACTTTGTGACTTCAATAATAAATATGGCAGTGCCATGTTGGCATTTTTTTCCATAACTTGAGTTCTGGGAAACCTTGTTACATTGTTTAATGCATCCAGCGGGGCATCACAACAAAATGAGGCATAATAATGTGTTCATTCCACCACTGTATATATCGGTATTGCTTGATATCGGAATCGGTAATTAAGAGTTGGACAATATCGGCAAAAAAGCCATTATCGGACATCTCTAGTGTGAGCGCGTGCCTTAAAAAGTAGTGCCTGTTGCCATGTGACGTGTGACACCAGCACGAGAGCCAGACAGAGCAGCATTAGCCCAGGTGTGTTTGTTAGCTCCTGCGAGACGAAAATTTCACTGGATTGTGTTGTTCTTATCTCGTTCATAAAAAAGCCTGAATGCATTTCGATAGCTGTCTTATGTTCTTGTCCACAAACAGGGTGTTGTAGGATTGTAAGCTTGTCACTTCGATCATTGATTTGTTGGTATTAACTCCCACATAGTAGTGGTACTGTGTGTACTCACATGTTGTGTGTTGTTTGCTGTGGGATGTTGCCTCTTCCTATTTGATATCCAGTTCATTTTACCGTGGCGCTGGTTGTTACTTTCACGAAAAAACAAATATATATTTTCTGCGTTGAACTTGCCGTGCTTCTGACGCTGTCTTGTTGACATACAACCACGTCAATAGTATCGTAAATGGCGTTGTAACATACATAAAAATATTACATTAGAGATTACTTGTTACTAGCAAAAGTAACGGCTTTACTACTTTACCCTACATCTGCCCGTAACCCATAACCTTAGGCAATAATAATGTTTATTTTCTTTGTTTGTTAGTAAATAGTAAATAATAACACTGTAATGGTATGAAAGACTGTAATTATATACATTTGTGAATTAATAGTGACGGAAGTGGATAATTACATATATCCATATTTAAGAGTCACTTCTTTTGTATCTCTTATAGTCATATTATAATCAGCTAATGTTTCGTCTGGTACTTCAGTGGGTTTTGGGGGAGAGATCGATCTTAGCTGCGCTAGTAAATGCTTCTGTACTGGATTGGTCTCACGTTTATTTTCAAAGCCTTGAAAATAAATCACAAAATACCTCTTCTGTCTGGTGTTCAATTTGAGCTCAGCTACGTGTCATCAAAAGAACTTGGGAGTGACCAGAAACTTAAATTCCCTGAAGGAACATCTGGTCGAACGCAACAATTTGGGGGCTCGTCCGGGATATGAACCCGGGACCTCTCGCAATAATAATGTTATTAAATTATAGATTATAGATTATTAGAGTTATATTAAATTAGAGATTACTTGTTACTAGCAAAACTAACGGCTTTACTACTTTACCCACATCTGCCCGTAACCCATAACCTTAGGCAATAATAATGTTTATTTTCTTTGTTTGTTAGTAAATAGTAAATAACAACACTGTAATGGTATGAAAGACTGTAATGATATAAATTTGTGAATTAATAGTGACGGAAGTGGATAATTACATATATCCATATTTAAGAGTTACTTCTTTTGTATCTTTTATAGTCATATTATAATCAGCTAATGTTTCGTCTGGTACAAAGTGCTTGCATTACGAGTGTCCTTGGGGAGAGACTCAGAGCGTTGAATATCCTCTCTCTCACACTCCCATAACATTCTTAAGATAAGGGGCACAAAGCTGTTCTGGGCTAGCAGACAACAGGTGGGGAGGAGGAAGGGGAAGAGGTGGGTAGAACAGAACGTCTCTGGGGGGTGGGAGCGAGGGACGGATTGAAGAAGACAGCACTTCCGTGGGTTTTGGGGGGGGGGAGATCGATCTTAGCTGCGCTAGTGAATGCTTCTGTACTGGATTGGTCTCACGTTTATTTTCAAAGCTTTGAAAATAAATCACAAAATACCTCTTCTGTCTGGTGTTCAATTTGAGCTCAGCTATGTGTCATCAAAAGAACTTGGGAGTGACCAGAAACTTAAATTCCCTGGAGGAACATCTGGTCGAACGCAACAATTTGGGGGCTCGTCCGGGATATGAACCCGGGACCTCTCGCAATAATAATGTTATTAAAATATAGATTATAGATTATTAGAGTTATATTACATTAGAGATTACTTGTTACTAGCAAAAGTAACGGCTTTACTACTTTACCCACATCTGCCCGTAACCCATAACCTTAGGCAATAATATTGTTTATTTTCTTTGTTTGTTAGTAAATAGTAAATAATTACACTGTAATGGTATGAAAGACTGTAATGATATAAATTTGTGAATTAATAGACACTGTAATGATAGCAACAACTGCAATATTAGACACTGTAATAATATCAGACATTGTAATGATAGCAGACATTGTTATATCGGACACTGTCATGATATCAGACTCTGTAATGCTATCAGACACTGCCATTATATTACACTGTCATGATGTCGACCACAGTAATGCAATCAAACTTGAATGATATCAAACACTGTAATGATATCAAACCCTGTAATAATCACAATATCAAAGGCAGAGGCGTTGTTGATTCCATCAAATGTTGTTTTCTGTTGGTTGCTATGGGAACTGGAGCTACATGCAAGCTTCATCTAGACCGGGTTTGCGGCATCTTTCAGTAGCAGCAAAAGCATTGCCATTGTGTGTGTGTGTGTGTGTGTGTGTGTGTGTGTGTGTGTGTGTGTGTGTGTGTGTGTGTGTGTGTGTGTGTGTGTATCTATCTATGATATTACAGTGTTTCCCATAAACTACCAAGATACCTGTGGCGGTGGGGGCGTGTCTATGGGCGTGGTCACCATGACATCATCGAGTAATTTGCATAATTTACTACAATGATATGATTTTCTCTAAAAAGGCTCAAAAAATGTATACTTACTAATTAATAATAACAGTTTTGTTTTAAACGTCCATCCATCCATCCATTTTACAATATAATTACAACACTTTATGTACATATTTATATACAGATTTGAACAATAAGTTATTCACTGAAATATATTTATTAATTGTGGTTCTTACAAAAAATATATCTTATAAAATATAAAAGCTAAAATGTCTCTTAAAGCTCTGCCCCTTTAATTAGTGCATATTAAATCATTTAACTTTAGCCTACTACTACAACCATATTATTTACCAGCAACATAAAGTGAAACAGAGGCAGAGGTGTCCTGCCACAGTCAGTAACAAATAAACAGAAAACAGTAGTGGTCAAATACAAATAAGGCAACAAGAGAAGTATCCTACACTTCTCTTTTGTAAAGTAAATGTGAACAGTCTATATGGGCATCTACATCTACATCTACATCTACATCAACTATATGATTTGCCTGAGAAGCTGGACAGGACAAAAAAAATAAATAATAATAATAATTTATTTTTATTTGTGGCGGACGTAATTCTTTCGTGGCGGGCCGCCACAAATAAATGAATGTGTGGGAAACACTGTATTAATTTAACATCAGACAATAGAAGTAAGGGAACTTGTCACACTTAAGAACAAATAGGCCACCCTAAGAGTGTTCTAGCACTCTTAGATTTTGTTCTTACCTACGAACAAATCCCAGCTAAGAAAACCTTGGTGAATACAAAAATCTCCTTAAAAACTTCGTAAGTGGGCCTAAGAACGAAATGTGTTCTTTAAGAATGGTTGCCCACTGAGAGGGTTTGCCTTGGGTCTTCCATACGTGGAGTGCCGTTCCAGTTTTGTACACATGCAGGTCTTGAAATGGAAGAGGGAAAAAAAGAGTTGTGACGCTGTTTACTGTTTGTCCTCAGCTTGTCTGCAGTTCTCCGGCTGCGCTCCGTGTGTGACGTCTCAGATCGGCTTCAACTGCAGCTGGTGCTCCCGCCTGCAGAGGTCCGCTGGAAAAAGCACACGCCGAATGTGAAGCCTTCTTTCGAACCCGCTTCACAACTTCCTCCTCCTCCTTCTTCTTCTTCTGCTCGGCAGATGTTCCAGCGGCTTCGACCGAAACCGGCAAGGCTGGGTAGACCACGGCTGCCAGGAGGAGGTTAGTACTCACCGTTAATTGATCCGCTCAACTCACGCCTGAGCTGACCCGCGGTCCTCCGCCAGAGACGAGACCCGCGTTGTTTACGCGGACGCCACGTCACGGATGCGACGCAGACGCCACGCCACTTCACGGCCGCCACCACTCCAGCGGCTGCCACGTCAGGCCAGCAGATGACCTCCGGTGTGACCTCCATGCCTGTAGGCAACACTTCCACCGCCGAGAGCCGGCCGACACGCGGCAGCAGCGGCAAGAATGCCACGTCTGCTCCTTGGTCCTTCACCAGCCAGCCTACAGGTCACTTTTCACACACTCAGACGTACATGCAGGCTTAAACTTACACTTCTGGACTACAGGCAGGCCAGTCTAGTACCCGCACGCCACGCTGTTGTAACAACATGGCATTGTCTTGCTGAAATAAGCAGGGGCGTCCATGGTAACGTTGCTTGGATGGCAACATATGTTGCTCCAAAAGCAAGCATTAATGGTGCCTTCACAGATGTGTAAGTTACCCATGTCTTGGGCACTAATACACCCCCATACCATCACACATGCTGCCTTTTACACTTTGCCCCTAGAACAATCCGGATGGTTCTTTTCCTCTTTGGTCCGGAGGACACCACGTCCACAGTTTCCAAAAACAATTTGAAATGTGGACTCGTCAGACCACAGAACACTTTACCACTTTGCATCAGTCCATCTTAGATGAGCTCGGGTGCAGCGTTTCTGGGTGTTGTTGATAAATGGCTTTCGCTTTGCATAGTAGAGTTTTAACTTGCACTTACAGATGTAGCGACCAACTGTCGTTACTGACAGTGGTTTTCTCAAGTGTTCCTGAGCCCATGTGGTGATATCCTTTACACACTGATGTCGCTTTTTGATGCAGTACCGCCTGAGGGATCCAAGGCCACGGGCATTCAATGTTGGTTTTCAGCCTTGCAGGGATTTCCCCAGATTCTCTGAACCTTTTGATGATATTACGGACCGTAGATGGACAGAAGTGTGCATAAAAACATGTTGATTGATTGATTGATTGATTGAGACATTTATTAGTAGATTGCACAGTACAGTACATATTCTGTACAATTGACCACTAAGTGGTAAAACCCCAATAAGTTTTTCAACTTGTTTAATCAATTCCTGGTTTACAACAGAAAGTGGCCAGATATTAACAGTAAATTATAAAGTAGATGATTACTAGTTTTGAGGAAATAACACAACACAAAATGACAGAATATGTCACTACATACGTCAGTAGCTAAACTAGCAGCCTTTGTAACCGGTTTTAAAACGGTTCTATTATCATTTACATGGCAAATAATATATTGTGATATACATCTGTAATATGTATCGCAATATAGATTTGTAGGCCACATCCCTAGTAGTTAATATATGTGTCAATGAAATAAAATATGGAGAATTTGGATTTCAAATGTCACTTGACGGAGACTACTTCCAGACTTGGACTCACACTTGTTGTCCTGTTTTCATGTGCAGTTGCAGTGTCCATTGTGGTCAAGCCCAGTTGGAGATGGTGGGTGGTCAAGTTGGGAGTTATTTGCCAGTCCTGTGCTAGCACATAGCTGAGTGTATACAGTGCCATGTTAAATACTACATAGTGTCCTCAATGTATGCCTGGGATTGGCTGGCATGTGTGCACGCCTCTTTGGCCTCGGGAGGCTTTTGTTGTGCTGGCGACGCTCGGCTGGATGACGGAAGGATGTTGTTGTTGTTGTTGTTGTTGTTGTGGTGGTGGTGCTATCGAATCTGTGCAATAATAACTGTTGTTGCATGCCACCTGTATAACGTGGCCATCGTGGAATAATTATTCTTTATTATTCCATATATTGACTACTAATATTAACACTTCCTGCAATGATGTCTTAGTTAATATTTGTTTACTCCTTTTAGGATGAACTTACTATTATATTAATTGTTTTTTTGTTGGGAATTACTTCTTACCATAATGTTTAAGTTTGATTATTCAATACATAATAATCAAACCATGGATCTAACATAATAGTGTGAGTCCAGTCCATAGTGGATCTAACATAATAGTGAGAGTCCAGTCCATAGTGGATCTAACATAATAGTGAGAGTCCAGTCCATAGTGGATCTAACATAATAGTGTGAGAGTCCAGTCCATAGTGGATCTAACATAATAGTGAGAGTCCAGTCCATAGTGGATCTAACATAATAGTGAGAGTCCAGTCCATAGTGGATCTAACATAATAGTGTGAGAGACCAGTCCATAGTGGATCTAACATAATAGTGTGAGAGTCCAGTCCATAGTGGATCTAACATAATAGTGTGAGAGTCCAGTCCATAGTGGATCTAACATATTAGTGAGAGTCCAGTCCATAGTGGATCTAACATAATAGTGAGAGTCCAGTCCATAGTGGATCTAACATAATAGTGTGAGAGTCCAGTCCATAGTGGATCTAACATAATAGTGTGAGAGTCCAGTCCATAGTGGATCTAACATAATAGTGTGAGAGTCCAGTCCATAGTGGATCTAACATAATAGTGTGAGAGTCCAGTCCATAGTGGATCTAACATAATAGTGTGAGAGTCCAGTCCATAGTGGATCTAACATAATAGTGTGAGAGTCCAGTCCATAGTGGATCTAACATAATAGTGTGAGAGTCCAGTCCATAGTGGATCTAACATAATAGTGTGAGAGTCCAGTCCATAGTGGATCTAACATAATAGTGTGAGAGTCCAGTCCATAGTGGATCTAACATAATATTGTGAGAGTCCAGTCCATAGTGGATCTAACATAATAGTGTGAGAGTCCAGTCCATAGTGGATCTAACATAATAGTGTGAGAGTCCAGTCCATAGTGGATCTAACATAATAGTGTGAGAGTCCAGTCCATAGTGGATCTAACATAATAGTGTGAGAGTCCAGTCCATAGTGGATCTAACATAATAGTGTGAGAGTCCAGTCCATAGTGGATCTAACATAATAGTGTGAGAGTCCAGTCCATAGTGGATCTAACATAATATTGTGAGAGTCCAGTCCATAGTGGATCTAACATAATAGTGTGAGAGTCCAGTCCATAGTGGATCTAACATAATATTGTGAGAGTCCAGTCCATAGTGGATCTAACATAATAGTGTGAGAGTCCAGTCCATGGTGGATCTAACATAATATTGTGAGAGTCCAGTCCATAGTGGATCTAACATAATAGTGTGAGAGTCCAGTCCATAGTGGATCTAACATAATAGTGTGAGAGTCCATATACATATACATATATATATATATATATATATATATATATATATATATATATATATATATATATATATATATATATGTATATATATATATATATAAATATATATATATATATATATATGAAATACTCGAGTTGGTGAATTCTAGCTGTAAATAACCACGCCCCCCGCCCCCAACCCCGGCCAAGCCCCCCACCCTCCACCCCCTACCCCCCACCTCCCAATATTGGAGGTCTCAAGGTTGGCAAGTATGGCATACACACAAACATATTCAACAGTGGTAGTTCTAACAATT
>NC_084746.1:2986820-3044320 GCF_033978785.1 Entelurus aequoreus
TGGCGACGTGCTTTACACCACTGCATCCCACACCTGATGCATGGCTTAGATACATTTGCTCGGCCATGGAAACCCATTCCACGTAGCTCCCTGCGTACTGTACGTGGGCGAATTGGAAGGTCACATGAAGTTTGGAATTGACTGTGCAGAAATTCTTTGCACTATGCGCTTCAGCGTCCGCCGACCCCTCTCTGTCAGTTTACCTGGCCTACCGCTTGGTGGCTGAGTTGCTGTTGTTCCCCAAACTCTTCACTTTTCTTATAATAAAGTCGACTTTGGAATATTTAGGAGTGAGGAAATTTCACGACTGGATTTGTTGCACAGGTGGCATCCTGTGACAGTTCCACGCTGGAAATCACTGAGAGCGGCCCATTCTTTCACAAATGTTTATAGAAACAGTCTCCATGCCTAAGTGCTTGATTTGATACACCTGTGATTAGGACACCTGATTCTCATCATTTGGATACTTTTGGCAATATACTGACTGCTGCCCAGATACTGTATGTACACTACTATATTATAAATGCTCACAAAGATATTAAGTGTACACATATACTGTACATTTGTCTTGGCTGTTCTTTTCTTCCGGAAAGTCATCATTTCTAAACTATATGAAGATTATTGATACACTTTATAATACTTATATGTTGCATGTTAGACTAAACCTGCAAGTGATGACTGAAGGCACTTTTAAAACTGCCGACGTTTCTTCAAGGTGAGCTCTTCTTGTCTTCTGAAACACAACAAGAAATATATTTAGGTAAAAAATAAGAAAATAAAAGTGATGTGAATCAATACTAAATCAACTGGGGGGTGTCCAAACTTATTCCAACGAGGGCCGCCTACTGAACTATTAAAGGACCATTTTCAAAACCAAAACATGTCGATTTTTTTTTAAATAGAAAAAAAACATCCTGCATGTCAGTTTTGTGTTATTGGCTTCAACTTTTTCCTTTTAATGACATCGGTTTGCTCTTTTATTACCGCCACTAGCAGGTTATGTAATTGTTGCTGTTGGTTTGTCTATCAGTTAGTCATTTAGTTAGTCAGTTAGTCAGTCATTTAGTCAGTCAGTTAGTTTTCTATCAGTTAGTCATTTAGTCAGTCATTTAGTCAGTCAGTTAGTCAGTCAGTTAGTTTGTCTATCAGTTAGTCATTTAGTCAGTCATTTAGTCAGTCAGTTAGTCAGACAGTTAGTTTGTCTATCAGTTAGTCATTTAGTCAGTAATTTAGTCAGTCAGTTAGTTTGTCTATCAGTTAGTCATTTAGTCAGTCATTTAATCAGTCAGTTAGTTTGTCTATCAGTTAGTAATTTAGTCAGTCAGTTAGTTTGTCTATCAGTTAGTCATTTAGTCAGTTAGTTTGTCTATCAGTTAGTCATTTAGTTTGTCTATCAGTTAGTCATTTAGTTTGTCTATCAGTTAATCATTTAGTCAGTCAGTCAGTTAGTTTGTCTATCAGTTAGTCACTTAGTCAGTCAGTTAGTTTGTCTATCAGTTAGTCATTTAGTCAGTCAGTTAGTTTGTCTATCAGTTAGTCATTTAGTCAGTCAGTTAGTTTGTCTATCAGTTAGTCAGTCAGTTAGTTTGTCTATCAGTTAGACAAACTAACTGACTGACTAAATGACTATCAGTTAGTCATTTAGTCAGTCAGTTAGTCAGTCAGTTAGTTTGTCTATCAGTTAGTCATTTAGTCAGTCAGTTAGTCATTTAGTCAGTCATTTAGTCAGTCAGTTTGTCTATCAGTTAGTCATTTAGTCAGTCAGTTAGTTTGTCTACCAGTTAGTCATTTAGTCAGTCATTCAGTCAGTCAGTTAGTTTGTCTATCAGTTAGTCATTTAGTTAGTCAGTTAGTCAGTCATTTAGTCAGTCAGTTAGTTTTCTATCAGTTAGTCATTTAGTCAGTCAGTTAGTTTTCTATCAGTTAGTCATTTAGTCAGTCAGTTAGTTAGTCATTTAGTCAGTCAGTTAGTCAGTCAGTTAGTTTGTCTATCAGTTAGTCATTTAGTCAGTCATTTAGTCAGTCAGTTAGTCAGACAGTTAGTTTGTCTATCAGTTAGTCATTTAGTCAGTCTTTTAGTCAGTCAGTTAGTCTATCAGTTAGTCATTTAGTCAGTTAGTTTGTCTATCAGTTAGTCATTTAGTCAGTCATTTAATCAGTCAGTTAGTTTGTCTATCAGTTAGTAATTTAGTCAGTCAGTTAGTTTGTCTATCAGTTAGTCATTTAGTTTGTCTATCAGTTAGTCATTTAGTCAGTCAGTCAGTTAGTTTGTCTATCAGTTAGTCACTTAGTCAGTCAGTTAGTTTGTCTATCAGTTAGTCATTTAGTCAGTCAGTTAGTTTGTCTATCAGTTAGTCATTTAGTCAGTCAGTTAGTTTGTCTATCAGTTAGTCATTTAGTCAGTCTTTTAGTCAGTCAGTTAGTCTATCAGTTAGTCATTTAGTCAGTTAGTTTGTCTATCAGTTAGTCATTTAGTCAGTCATTTAATCAGTCAGTTAGTTTGTCTATCAGTTAGTAATTTAGTCAGTCAGTTAGTTTGTCTATCAGTTAGTCATTTAGTTTGTCTATCAGTTAGTCATTTAGTCAGTCAGTCAGTTAGTTTGTCTATCAGTTAGTCACTTAGTCAGTCAGTTAGTTTGTCTATCAGTTAGTCATTTAGTCAGTCAGTTAGTTTGTCTATCAGTTAGTCATTTAGTCAGTCAGTTAGTTTGTCTATCAGTTAGTCATTTAGTCAGTCAGTTAGTTTGTCTATCAGTTAGTCAGTCAGTTAGTTTGTCTATCAGTTAGACAAACTAACTGACTGACTAAATGACTATCAGTTAGTCATTTAGTCAGTCAGTTAGTTTGTCTATCAGTTAGTCATTTAGTCAGTCAGTTAGTCATTTAGTCAGTCAGTTTGTCTATCAGTTAGTCATTTAGTCAGTCAGTTAGTTTGTCTACCAGTTAGTCATTTAGTCAGTCATTCAGTCAGTCAGTTAGTTTGTCTATCAGTTAGTCATTTAGTCAGTCATTTAGTCAGTCAGTCAGTTTGTTAGCAAAATAAATAAATAAAATTATGGGTGGATTTTAATGAAACTTTTAGGAGAAAATGAGATAGTTTAGTTTATTAAGGATCCCCATTAGTCTACACCGCAGTGTCCAACTTTGACCAATCAAAAAAATGGTCCAAATTTCCAAACTTCCCGAGCTTAACTTCCCGTTGAAAAACTTATTGGGGTGTTACCATTTAGTGGTCAATTGTACGGAATATGTACTGTACTGTGCAATCTACTAATAAAAGTCTCAATCAATCAATCAAAACTCAGAATTCCTTGCAGTACCAAGTCTTCCAGGGACGCTACACTATTTTATTTGGTACATTGTGTAATGATAAGTGTGACCAGTAGATGGCAGTCAAACATAAGAGATAAGTCTCAAGTAAACAACACGAACATTTTAAAATGTTCCATTGAAAATATAGAACATTACAAACGGCGCTCAAAAATCCATCAAAATGTAGATAATGTAGATGTAATATAAAGGACCATATTTTTTTGGAGTATAAGTCGCACCGGCCGAAAATGCATAATAAAGAAGGAAAAAAACATATATAAGTCGCACTGGAGTATAAGTCGCATTTTTTGGAGAAATGTATTTGATAAAAGCCAACACCAAGAATAGACATTTGAAAGGCAATTTAAAATGTCTAAAGAATAGTGAACAACAGGCTGAATAAGTGTACGTTATATGAGGCATAAATAACCAACTGGTATGTTAACGTAACATATTATGGTAAGAGTCATTCAAATAACTATAACATATAGAACATGCTATACGTTTACCAAACAATCTGTCACTCCTAATCGCTAAATCCCATGAAATCTTATACGTCTAGTCTCTTACGTGAATGAGATAAATAATATTATTTGATATTTTACGCTAATGTGTTAATAATTTCACACATAAGTCGCTCCTGAGTATAAGTCGCACCCCCGGCCAAACTATGAAAAAAACTGCGACTTATAGTCCGAAAAATACGGTATATATATATTAAAAACATTAATTAGTTTCATTTAAATTATTCACATTTTTTATTTAGTTTAATTAATTATAATAATACGTGTACAGAGTCACAAATATGTCTATTGTGTTTTTAGTTTGCACATGTATTAATCATTGAATTAAAATGGTAATATTTATAATAATAATAATAATAATAGATTTTATTTGTAAAAAGCTCTTTACATTGAGCAAACAACCTCAAAGTGCTACATTGTATTAAAAAAAAAAAAAAAGATAATAAAAAAAAAAAAACTAGAACTAGCACGCATATATTGTTGGAAGCAGATCAGAATCATATCCATATTTAAGTGTTACTTCTTTGTAAACTCCTATAGTCATAGCTAGTATTCTTCCTTCTTTTGAGTCTCATAGTAAGGTGTCGGCCTTCTAGATTGGAATGTGTCAGAGTAGAGATAACTCAGAGTAGTCTAAACAACGGGAGTGGGGGCGATGGACAGAGGGAGGATCACGGGACTTCCGTGGGTTTGGGGGAGACCGATCTGGACCGGGCGAGGGAACGCTGGTATACTAGATTGGTCTCACGTTTGTCCTCTAAGCTTGGAGAATAAACCACAAAATCTGCACTACTGCCTGGTGATTGAATATAAACATCAGCTTATTGCCATAAAAAGAATCTGGTAGAGACTAGCAATTTGAATTCCCCATTGGAGGAATGCTGGTCAACGCAACAATATCTAACAAAAGGCTTTTTTTAAAAATAAGGGTTCTTAGGACTTATTTAACACAAAATATTGTCTTGCTGTATTTAATAAAATTTGATTTGATTTTGTTTATTTATTTATAATATGTATAGAAATTCATAAATATGTTTATTGTTTTTAAGGTTTTTGTAATAAATGTTGAAATAATATATTTTTTAAATATGAAAAAAAACTGCGACTTATAGTCCGAAAAATACGGTAGTGTAAAGTTCTTACTTATATCCGTCGGTAAACTCTCCATGAAAGCACTAAAACGTACCGGTGTAGTGAGTTTACATTATTCACCCAAGGAACTTTAGTTATTAGAGAGTTCCGGTCGGACGGTTTTTCATGGGACACATTTCGGGTGTTGTTGTTGTTTCCGGATGAGGAGATGCTGCTCCGTTATTGATTGAAGTAAAGTGTGAATGTCATTAAAACAGTTAGCTCCATCTTTTTGACACTTCTTCCACTCCCGTCCTTGCACGCTACACCGCTACAACAAAGATGACGGGGAGAAGACGCTGTCCAAGTGGAGGCACGTAAATAAGACCCGCCCACAAAATGGCGCATGCGGAAACGACTGTCAGAAAGCGACTTGAAGATGATGTGTAAAACATCATCTATGCAACATTTTGAGCAAAGAACCACCATCAAATGTTATGTAGACCACAAGGAAGTCTTTAATTTAGAAAAAAATAGTAATAATATGACTCCTTTAATGCGGCCTATAATCCGGTGCGCCTTTTGTATGAAAAAAGATAAAAAAGACCATCCATCGGCAGTGCGCCTTATAATCCGGTGCGCCCTATGGTCCGGAAAATCAATCAATCAATCAATCAATGTTTATTTATATAGCCCTAAATCACTAGTGTCTCAAAATAGGGTGCTTAGGGCATCTTTAATACGAGTGTGAGTGAAATGGTAGTTGGCTTCTCACCTCTACGTGGGAGTGCAGGCAGTCGTCTCCTCTGCTGTCTGGACGAGTTCAGGGTAAAAGGCTGGAAAAAGACAACGCCGTCTGGTGTGAGGGCCATGACATCATTTTTGGTGGGCCGCATCGCGGGTGTGTGTGAACGACAACACGCTACCATGACTGGGACCGTGGTGGTCTTGGCCACGCGGGACCGCGGGTCCACATTGAGACCGGCGCTCCTCAGGGCGGCGATCCTGGCGGAGATGTCGCTGATCTGCAACAATACGCAGAAATGTATCGATTTGTACATTTACAAGCCTAATTGGTTTTATTCTGAAATGTGCAGAATTATTAAGACCATTAAATGTGCAAATAATTCAAATTAGCATACAGAAACACCGCCCTCTCGCCCATTTATGGACATGAACCTGCATATAAATGAACATCAAAATATGGTTGTAGATGACTACAATGTATCCCACCCAACATCTTCTGTATTCTACTACTTAAAGGGCTAAACTCTAATGCTGACAACATTGGCACTTATTTATGAGGGGCCGTTAGGGACATTATTATAGAATTACCTTTTACCTCTCAGTAGTGTTTTGAAGTAATCATGGACCAGGGCGACAAAAACATGCATTTTAGGTATATTATGCTGTCAACTGGACAAATGGATGTAAAACACGTTTCCAAACAGGGAAAGTTAAAGACCCCGTTATTGGCCCACATTTTTACGTGCTAACCTGTTGCACCCGAGCAGGGGCCGACGCCACCTGTAGTTCAGTTTTTAAGTAATCATGGATCAGGGCGACAAAAACATGTATTTTAGGTATATTGTGCTGTCAACTGGACAAATGGATGTAAAACACCTTTTTAAACTGGGAAAGTTAAAGACCCCGTTATTGGCCCACATATTTACGTGCTAAGCTGTTGCTCGGACTGTTGCACCCGAGCAGCGGCCGACCCTACCTGTAGTTCAGTTTTGAAGTAATCATGGACCAGGGCGACAAAAACATGCATTTTAGGTATATTGGGCTGTCAACTGGACAAATGGATGTAAAACACGTTTCCAAACAGGGAAAGTTAAAGACCCCGTTATTGGCCCACATTTTTACGTGCTAACCTGTTGCTCGGACTGTTGCACCCGAGCAGCGGCCGACGCTAACTGTAGTTCAGTTTTGAAGTAATCATGGACCAGGGCGACAAAAACATGCATTTTAGGTATATTGTGCTGTCAACTGGACAAATGGATGTAAAACACGTTTCCAAACAGGGAAAGTTAAAGACCCCGTTATTGGCCCACATTTTTACGTGCTAACCTGTTGCACCCGAGCAGGGGCCGACGCCACCTGTAGTTCAGTTTTTAAGTAATCATGGATCAGGGCGACAAAAACATGTATTTTAGGTATATTGTGCTGTCAACTGGACAAATGGATGTAAAACACCTTTTTAAACTGGGAAAGTTAAAGACCCCGTTATTGGCCCACATATTTACGTGCTAAGCTGTTGCTCGGACTGTTGCACCCGAGCAGCGGCCGACCCTACCTGTAGTTCAGTTTTGAAGTAATCATGGACCAGGGCGACAAAAACATGCATTTTAGGTATATTGGGCTGTCAACTGGACAAATGGATGTAAAACACGTTTCCAAACAGGGAAAGTTAAAGACCCCGTTATTGGCCCACATTTTTACGTGCTAACCTGTTGCTCGGACTGTTGCACCCGAGCAGCGGCCGACGCTAACTGTAGTTCAGTTTTGAAGTAATCATGGACCAGGGCGACAAAAACATGCATTTTAGGTATATTGTGCTGTCAACTGGACAAATGGATGTAAAACACGTTTCCAAACAGGGAAAGGTAAAGACCCCGTTATTGGCCCACATTTTTACGTGCTAACCTGTTGCACCCGAGCAGGGGCCGACGCTACCTGTAGTTCAGTTTTGAAGTAATCATGGACCAGGGCGACAAAAACATGTATTTTAGGTATATTGTGCTGTCAACTGGACAAATGGATGTAAAACACCTTTTTAAACAGGGAAAGTTAAAGACCCCGTTATTGGCCCACATTTGTACATGCTAACCTGTTGCTCGGACTGTTGCACCCGAGCAGCGGCCGACGCCACCTGCTCCTCCAGGAAGGACAGCTCCGTGTCGGACGTGGCGCTGCTGATATCCCTGGCCCGCTCCTCCAGGTCGCTAAGCTCCGCCTCCACCCCGTACACTGACCCGGCTGCCACGTACACCTGCAGACGCACAGACGCTTAATTTAAAAAAAGAGTAAACCGCCCAAGCCGTGAAAAAAATGTGACCTACTTTCTCTTCCAGTTGTGTGAAACGCTGGTCTAGTTTCTTGGGGTCAGCATTGGCAGGCAAAGACGAGGCGGGAGGTCTGCGACTCTCCCGACCCTCCACCCCCTGGAGGAGCTCCTCAGTGGCATTAAGCACCTTCAGAACCTCAGTGGAGATGCTGCATAGGGACGCTGCTGAGTATTTCTGCCACCACACATACGTACACACACACGCACACCAGTTACTAGAAGAATATTCAGAAATACTTTAGTGGGTCCAAAAAGAAGAAGAAGAATTTAGAGCAAGTCCACTGCAAATAGTGAAATCTAAGTAAGATGAAATATCTCAAATAAGGGTGATATTTGCTTATTTTCTGTCTGATAAGATAATTCTTCTCACTAAGCAGATTTTATGTTAGAGTGTTTTACTTGTTTTAAGGGTTTTGGTGCTAAATGATGTCAGTAAGATATTACAGCTTGTTGCTGAGATTTGATGAGCTATATTGAGTAAAACATGCTTGAAACTACAATATCAACTGTTGCAAAGCTGTGTCATCAACACTCACAAGTAGAAAACTACTTTTTTAAAGTCGTCATTTCTTATTTCAAGCATGAAAAAAAAAATCATGATTTTGACACAAAAGTCTCATAATTACAACAGATGACCTATATTGAGTAAAACATGCTTGAAACTACTTTTGTCCAAATGTCCAAAATACACCCAGCAATGGTGCACAGGAAGGCTGGGAATAAAAGGGGAAAAGGCGGCCAAAATGGTCAAAAGTCCCAATTTTATCCAAAATACCTCAGCGGGTTCCAGTCTCACGAGTCCCGCCGCCGGCCGCACAAGTCCCGGGATGCAAAAAATGTCCAAAACGCACCCACGGGGGAGAAAAGTGAGAAAAGTCGGCAAAAGTCCCCAAAAATGTTCAAAATACCTACCCAGGTTCGAGTCCCACAAGTCCCGCCGCTGGCTGCGCAAGTCCCGGGATGCCCAAAATGTCCATAACACACCCAGCCGAGTCCCTCGGGGAGGGGGGATGAAAGTTGGAAAAGTAGGCAAAAGTCCCAAAAATGTTCAAAATACCTACCCAGGTTCGAGTCCCACATGGAGTGCCACAAGTCTTAAGACTTGTGGCACTCGAACTTGGGTGTGATTTTTGAACATTTTACCGACTTTTCTCACTTTTCTCCCCGCCTTCCCGTGGGACTTTGCTGGGCGCGTTTTGGACATTTCGGGCATCCCGGCCGGCGGCGGGATTTGTGGGACTCGAACCTGTGTAGGTGTTTTGAACATTTTTGGGACTTTTGCTGACTTTTCCAACTTTTATCCCCCGTCCCCGTGAGACTCGGCTGGGTGTGTTATGGACATTTTGGGCATCCCAGGACTTGCGCGGCCATACATAAGATTTTATGTTAGAGTGTTTTACTTGTTTTAAGTGTTTTGGTCCTAAATGATCTCAGTAAGATATTACAGCTTGTTGCTGAGATTTGATGAGCTATATTGAGTAAAACATGCTTGAAACTAGAATATCAACTGTTGCAAAGCTGTGTCATCAACACTCACAAGTAGAAAACTACTTTTTTAAAGTAATCATTTCTTATTTCAAGCATGAAAAAAAAAATCATCTAATTTTGACACAATTGTGTCTCATAATTAAAACAGATGACAGCCAAATGCACTTTGCTGTTTTATTTTCAATGAAACAATAGAAAACACGTACTCATATAGTAGTACAGTTGGCACAGTACAGTAAACTGACAGTTAATATTTAAACATTTCACAATTTTGAACAGAAATAGTTCATGCACATTCAGATAAATTCCTCAAAATTACAATTAAAACATTTTTGGCCGGGGGCCGGGCTGTATATATGCACACTAATTGACTGAAAGAGCACGCACTTGGTGCGATGATGTCATGTTATCCATGGAAAAATGCATTTTTAGACAATATGATTTGCCTGAGCGGCTAGGAGACCCCGAGAGTAACAAGCGCTTGCCTTGTTGAATTTCCATTAAGAACAATAAATGAGTTTTTAGTATAAGTTTGCTGGTTTCAAGAAATGTAATGCCGAGCGCATATCATTATGTCAAGATAATGGTACTAGCTTTTACTCCATTTAAGAATATTTTTCAACATATTGAGCAAAAAGGTCTCTTTTTTTTCCTACCAAGAAAAGTGCACTTGTTATTATTGAGAATATACTTATTTTAAGCTATTTTTGGGTTCATTGAGGTTAGCTAATTTGACTTGTTTTGGAAAGTCTTGACAAGCCAAATTTTCTTGTTCTATTGGCAGATAATTTTGCTTAGTTCAAATAAAATACCCCTCATTTTTGTATTTTTTTCTTGTTTTTGAACACTGACTTTTTGCAGTGTAGAAGTTGTCTCTGTGCTAAACAATACGGCACACTGACCACACATGAGGGGCACTATCATGCAAAGATTTTAGCTAAATGAGCTTCGTAACAGGCTTCACTACTCATCTTAAAATAAAGCCGTGAGCTCTGCCAACTATCTGTCAGAAAATGTTGTACATTATTATTACATTACTTCAGAAAACTACTGTACTTGTTTGTACTACATTATATGGTATTGTTTTTATATACGTATCTATTATATTAAAGTTTATTTTTAATTTTTAAATTGTGATGTTTTGGGGTAACATGCCCCAATTAAGTAGATTTTAATTAATTTTAATGGCCGATGTTGATTGGATGTACAAGTGCTTTAAGTTAAGAGCTCAGACACACAACCAAGAAGTTGAGTTATTATTCTTACATTGTTTTCTGCATGTCAAACTACATTTGTTCTCTACGAAAATATGTTTTGTGGTTAATATATTTGGGTGTCTGGAACGGATTAATTTCATTCACATATCTAATTGTTTTTGTTTATGTTTATGTTTATGTGGAACACTTCACTGCCACCAGCCTACATTACAAGCAGGAAGGAGAAGAAGAAGGAAAATAAGAAGAAGAAAGCAAAGAAGTTACTTGAACTTAAAAGTTGTTGGTAATAAAAAGCTTCCTCACATTTATTGTTGTGTCTTCTAGTGTTGTGTCTTCTAGTGTAGTGTCTTCTAGTGTTGTGTCTTCTAGTGTTGGGTATTCTAGTGTAGTGTCTTCTAGTGTTGTGTCTTCTAGTGTTGTGTCTTCCAGTGTTGGGTCTTCTAGTGTTGGGTCTTCTAGTGTTGTGTCTTTTAATGTTGTGTCTTCTAGTGTTGTGTCTTCTAGTGTTGTGTCTTCTAGTGTTGGGTCTTCTAGTGTTGGGTCTTCTAGTGTTGGGTCTTCTAGTGTTGGGTCTTCTAGTGTTGGGTCTTCTAATGTTGTGTCTTCTAGTGTTGGGTATTCTAGTGTTGGGTCTTCTAGTGTTGGGTCTTCTAGTGTTGGGTCTTCTAGTGTTGGGTCTTCTAGTGTTGGGTCTTCTAATGTTGTGTCTTCTAGTGTTGGGTCTTCTAGTGTAGTGTCTTCTAGTGTTGGGTCTTCTAGTGTTGGGTCTTCTAATGTTGGGTCTTCTAGTGTTGGGTCTTCTAGTGTTGGGTCTTCTAGTGTTGGATCTTCTAGTGTTGGGTCTTCTAGTGTTGGGTCTTCTAGTGTTGGATCTTCTAGTGTTGGGTCTTCTAGTGTAGTGTCTTCTAACGTTGGGTCTTCTAACGTTGGGTCTTCTAACGTTGGGTCTTCTAGTGTTGGGTCTTCTAGTGTTGGGTCTTCTAGTGTAGTGTCTTCTAGTGTTGGGTCTTCTAGTGTTGGGTCTTCTAGTGTTGGGTCTTCTAGTGTTGGGTCTTCTGGTGTTGTGTCTTCTGGTGTTGTGTCTTCTGGTGTTGTGTCTTCTGGTGTAGTGTCTTCTAGTGTTGGGTCTTCTAGTGTTGGGTCTTCTAGTGTTGGGTCTTCTAGTGTTGGGTCTTCTAGTGTTGGGTCTTCTGGTGTTGGGTCTTCTGGTGTTGGGTCTTCTGGTGTTGTGTCTTCTTGTGTTGTGTCTTCTGGTGTTGTGTCTTCTAGTGTAGTGTCTTTTAGTGTTGTGTCTTCTAGTGTTGGACACTCAGAGGACATGTTTGCTTGTCTGTTACTGTTGTCAGTTAAAGGACAGCATGGACGACTGAGTGAAAGAGCAGCACTTTGCTCATTCAGATCTTCTAGTCGGTTCACCTGAATCTCTTTTTTGTCTTTCTTCCTCTCCTTGTACTTTTCATCCTTGTTCTTGTCCATAGTGGTCTCCTTGTCTTCTTTCTTCCCATCGTCTGTCCTCGTATCATCTATCTTCTCCTTGTCTTGTCTGTCTTCAAGTCCTTTTCTCTCCTGGTCAGTTTGTGTGTCCGTCTTTGTCTTTCCATCCTCATTCCTCACGTCGCTTGTCTTTGTGTCCTCTTTCTTTTCCTCGTCTGCCTTCTGATCCTTGTTGCTGTCCTTGTCAGTCTTGGAATTTCCTTTCCTCTCCTTGTCCATCTTTGCATCCTGGTCCTTGTCTTTGTCGGTCTTCTCGTGCTCTTTCGCCTCCTCGCCGGTCTTTGAATCATCTTCCTTCTCAGCGTCTGTATTCTCTCCTTGGTTCATCTCATTGTCAGTCTTTGGTTCTTCTGTAATGTTTGTGTTTGTCTTTGAGTCCTCCTTCTCCTCGTCTTTCATCTCCTCTGTCTTTGCAACTTTGTTGTTGTCCTGCTCCGCTACTGGAAACTCATTTCTACTTTTGTCCGTCCTTGTGTCTTCTTTCCACTCGCCGTCCGTCTTAAAGTCCTCCTTTGTCTTCACGTCTGTGTTTGCGTTTTCTTTTCTCTCTTCCTCTGTCTTTGTATCATATTTGCTCTTGTTGTCTGTCTTTGTGTCCTTTTTCCTTTCCAGCTCCTCATTCGTCTCCTCGTCGGTCTCTGTGCCCTCTCTCCTCTGGTCTAGTTTGATGTCCTTCTGCATTTCCTCCAGCGTCATCGTCAACATGCTGCTAATGACTCTGTCAAACTCGACGTCTTCGTCCTCACTGACTGAGGCGGTCTCCAACTGTGTCCCAAGAAGGTCTCCTTCCCCTCCTCCAAGAATGTCCTGTTCTTCCTCTTGTCTTTCTTCTCTTTGGTCGGACATCTTCACCTCTGGCTGATATTCTTGTCTGATTATTGTCTCCTTTGAGGTTCTCTTGTCCCTGTCTGATACAAGAAGGATGTCCATAGACATCCTGCCATTAGATTCCTCTACGTTTACTTCACCGTACTGGTCCGTAGAATCTAGAAGGTTCTCTCTCATTCCCTCATTTTGTTGGCTTAAAGCAAACATGTCCACCTCCACGTCTCCCATGGATTCCAAACTTTCCCGACGTTCTCCCACCGCGTCCTCAGAGAGTTCCTCACTTAGACTCGACTGTCCACTTCCTCCCTGGTCGATCTCCGCTTCGTCCTCACAGACTCGATCCAGCTCGTCCTCGGTGGAGGAGAACTGGGAGGCGCTGACCAGACTGGCCAGGTGGCGTACCTGCGCCGCCGGTGCCGCCTTGTCCTCCTGCAGCCTCCACAGCGTCTCCTCGTGCATCACTTCCTCCCGGTCCAGTTCGTCCTCGGTGGATGAAAACTGTGTGGCGCCAACTTGCGTGGCCAACCTGCACACTTTGACCGCCAGCTCCTCTTCCTCCTCCTCTTCGTTCTTCTCTCCATCCGTTACTCTGTCCAGCTCGTCCTCCGTGGAGGACAACATGGCAGCCCGGACCTCCTCCTCCAGCTGACAGAGTTTGTGGGAGAGTCTTTCCGTCTTATCCTCTTCATCGCACCCTCCGTCTTCCTCACTTCTCCCCGCTCTGTCCAGCTCATCATCAGTGGACGAGAAGTACGCTAGTCTGGATTGTGCTACCAGCTTGTATAACCTGGCTTTGACCTCCTCTTCATCTTCTCTGTCTACAGCCAAGTCCACTGCCGTCCTCTCATCTTCATCATCATCATCTTCGCTTCCCATTCCCACCTCCTCTGCGTCGTCATCATCGTTTGCTTCGTCTCTGAGCGACGAGTCCGACATGGACTCTTGACTGGACTCTGGATTGACTTGATCGCTTTGGTGTTCGGAGGCGTCGCTATCCTGGCGTAACAGACTGGGAGTTGTGGCGTCGGGCGTCAGAGGGTCAGGAGTCTCGGCATCAGAGGGGGAACCAGACTGGCCGTCCTTCCTGTTGAAATCCTGTCAACGGGGGAACAAAATGCATGTTAGCTCCTGTTTGAGCCCCTTTTCTTTCAGACAATCCACTGGCAAAAGCACACAACTTTATGCTTAAGGGCCGTTGCTATGGTTATTATTTGTATTTTTGTATTTGTGCAAAGTTAGCAATCCAAAAGATGGCCAGCCGTCTCTATCAGTGTTGTGTCCAGACTCGGCCTGCTGACTGCCAAAGCCGAACATCGGGTACCGGGACGCAGACAAAGCAGAGACGGGGAGATAACACCAGTGTCAACATATTTGCATTTTTGTATTATCATATATTGTGTCTAACTGGAGTTGTCGAGATTACCCCCTTCCCTCAGCGACAGCTTCAGTGATGTAACCAGGGACCTACCAAATAAATAGAGGAAGCACGTGGGCTGGACTTTAGAGCAAAGTTTGGATCTGTAACTAGAGTACAGCCCAAATAACGTCTTTCCTCAATTGAGCAAAATTCAACTCTGTCTCTGCATGATTCCTTGCTTCTCGTCTGTTTTAATAGATCTCACCAGTGTTTGAACCTGTTTGACTACTTTTGGATTGTTTTGTGTCATGTTTGTGTGTGTCCTCTCAATTGCTCTGTTGATTGGCGTTCTGAATGTTGCCGGGCCGGGTTTGGTTCTGGAATTGGAATTGTATTATTATGGTATTATTTTGTTGGACTGATTAATAAAAAATTAAATAAAATTAAATATTTTTGCTTAGCAATTTCGTTATGAAGTTATGCTAAGAATAACATTTAAAAAAATTATATTCTTGTTTCATTCGAATATTTCTGCTGCCATGTCAACTAAAAAGAGCTAAAAAGATGTCTACTAAGTGAGTTAGTTCACTGCAAAGTATTTCTTACTAGTGGAGGTCCAGAAAGAGTGGCCCTTCTTTTACTTCTCCTCTTCTTCCGCGCTCTCTTCACTTTTCCCACCGCAGCCTCACTTCTGGTGATGCCCTCCTCCGTCTTTACGTTGAAGTTGACATCCATGATGCTGGTCCTGCGGGACGATGGCGGTCGCTTCGGCTCAGCGGCTCCTGGCTTGTTAAAAGTATCCAGCGGGGACTTCTTACTCCTCTCGGAATCCGAACGAGCTCTGTTGTGGGCTGGACGCCTGACTTTGGAGCCCGTCATCTTCCTTTGGAACTCCTGCAGGATGGCGCCCCAGGAGGTGTCCGGCTCAGGTCGGGCTTCGTTGTCGGAGTCCATGCCCTCGTATGCAGACACGGCCCCAGACTCCCTCTCCAGGGCACTGTAGACCAGACTCTTCCTCTTGGCCAGCAGGCTGGGACGTGACAATTGGGAACTCTGCAAGGCAATCCAGTTCCCATCTGGGCTCTTCAGCATTGAGGAAGCACCTTCATATGCAGGTTTGAGCAGACCAGGACACATATTAGAACATTAGCAACCCCCTCACTCAATGTCAAATCAACAACACCCAGCCTATCATAACAATAGGAAAGGGTACTGAATTTGGTACTTTTATTGATACTACGGGGTAAAAGGAAATGGTATCATAAATCAGTAGAAGCATTTAAGTCCCGTCTTAAAACTCAATTGTATACTCTAGCCTGTAAATAGACCCCCCTTTTAGACCAGTTGATCTGCCGTCTCTTTTCTGCTCTGCCCCCCAGTCCTGCGTGGAGATGTTATTGGGTGACCACAGATGAGTGCTAGCTGTTCAAATTCAGGACCCGGGGTGGACCATTCATCTGTTCATCAGTTGGGGACTTCTCTGCTCGGCTGACCTGTCTCTGCTCGGGATGATCTCCTGCTGGCCCCACTATGGACTGGACTCTCACTATTATGTTAGATCCACTATGGACTGGACTCTCACTATTATGTTAGATCCACTATGGACTGGACTCTCACTATTATGTTAGATCCACTATGGACTGGACTCTCACTATTATGTTAGATCCACTATGGACTGGACTCTCACTATTATGTTAGATCCACTATGGACTGGACTCTCACACTATTATGTTATATCCATTATGGACTGGACTCTCTCAATATTATGTTAGATCCATTATGGACTGGACTCTCACACTATTATGTTATATCCATTATGGACTGGACTCTCTCAATATTATGTTAGATCTACTATGGACTGGACGCTCACTATTATGTTAGATCCACTATGGACTGGACTCTCACACTTTTATGTTAGATCCACTATGGACTGGACTCTCACACTATTATGTTAGATCAACTATGGAATGGACTTAGATCCACTATGGACTGGACTCTCACACTATTATGTCAGATCCACTATGGACTGGACTCTCACACTATTATGTTAGATCCACTATGGAATGGACTTAGATCCACTATGGACTGGACTCCTACACTATTATGTTAGATCCACTATGGACTGGACTCTCACACTATTATGTCAGACCTACTATGGACTGGACTCTCACACTATTATGTTAGATCCACTATGGACTGGACTATCACAATATTATGTTAGATCCACTATGGACTGGACTCTCACACTATTATGTTAGATCCACTATGGACTGAACTCTCACTATTATGTTAGATCCACTATGGACTGGACTCTCACACTATTATGTTAGATCCACTATGGACTGGACTCTCACACTATTATGTTAGATCCACTATGGACTGGACTCTCACTATTATGTTAGATCCACTATGGACTGGACTCTCACTATTATGTTAGATCCACTATGGACTGGACTCTCACTATTATGTTAGATCCACTATGGACTGGACTCTCACTATTATGTTAGATCCACTAGTTGATCTACCAGAGTTTTCCAAACGTTCGACACTTGTCCAAGTAGTCCCAGCTGCGCTGTCTTCTTCCTTATGTAACGCCTGAAGAGCATCTTGGACCAGACCTGCTGGGAGGTTGTCATCCACCAGTGAGAAGGCGGACTGGGACCTCTGCAAATAAGAGAGGATGCAACGGTTGACCACTAGAGGTCACTGGTAGTTACCACTCGGAGTGGATGTGTAAGGTGTGTTTTCGTCACCCAGAGGCCTTTGAGGTGTTTGAAGGTGCTGCCAGCCTGGTCGCCATGGTGATGGAGGTCGGGGTCGGGGTCGCGCTCAAGCTCGCACTTGTCCCTCGTGTCAGCCAAAGTCTTCCTCCCGGAGATGATCTACCACGCGGGAAAGGGCAGGATCACAACATCAGCCGGTGTTCTTAGGAAGTCAAGTACTCCAACAAGCAACCAATCATCCATCTTACTTTCTGCATGATGGTCTTGGCCAGTTCCTCGATGAGTTCTGCCCTGTGCTCACGCAGGTAGTGAGCTTCATTCTGATTCTCCTGATTGGATGCACACATTACACATAAGCACACACAAATAAGACGACTATCTGCCTAATACATGTTTTTGCTCAAAGGATTTGGGTTATTGAAACAGATTAGAAACGAACAAACATGAATTGACAAACAGCGGCATGTTAAGAGCAAAGTCGTAGTAGTTTTGTTTGTTTTCTCCAACGTGGTGCCGCTGTAGTGGCTGCTGGTTGCAGGAGCTCCATGCTCTCGTGTTTCCGTCTTTGTGTTTGTGACGTTTCCCTCTTGTTTGTTGCCACACCCGAGTCCACGTGGAGGAACTGCAGAGGAAACAGGGCCAGCGTTGATCTGGGTGGACCGCTCGTCTGTGCGTCGGTTGGGGACGTCTCTGCGCTGCTGACCTGTCTCCGCTCGGGATGGTCTCCTGCTGGCCCCACTATGGACTGGACTCTCACTATTATGTTAGATCCACTATGGACTGGACTCTCACACTATTATGTTAGATCCACTATGGACTGGACTCTCACTATTATGTTAGATCCACAATGGACTACACTCTCACACTAATTGTGCATTAAAAGATTACAGTTGGTACAAAATGCGGCTGCAAGGCTTTGACAAAAACAAGAAAGTTTGATCATATTACGCCTATACTGGCTCACTTGCACTGGCTTCCTGTGCACTTAAGATGCGACTTATGCACTATGGACTGGACTCTCACTATTATGTTAGATCCACAATGGACTACACTCTCACAATATTATGTTAGATCCACTGTGGACTGGACTCTCACACTATTATGTTAGATCCACTATGGACTGGACTCTCACACTATTATGTTAGATCCACTATGGACTGGACTCTCACAATATTATGTTAGATCCACTATGGACTGGACTCTCACTATTATGTTAGATCCACTATGAACTGGACTCTTACTGTTATGTTAGATCCACTATGGACTGGACTCTCACTATTATGTTAGACCCACTATGGACTGGACTCTCACACTATTATGTTAGACCCACTATGGACTGGACTCTCACACTATTATGTTAGATCCACTATGGACTGGACTATCACTATTATGTTAGATCCACTATGGACTGGACTCTCACACTATTATGTTAGATCCACTATGGACTGGACTATCACTATTATGTTAGATCCACTATGGACTGGACTCTCACACTATTAACTCGATCCACTATGGACTGGACTCTCACTATTATGTTAGATCCACTATGGACTGAACTTTCACTATTATGTTAGATCCACTATGGACTGGACTCTCACTATTATGTTAGATCCACTATGGGCTGGACTCTCACTATTATGTTAGATCCACTATGGACTAGACTCTCACAATATTATGTTAGATCCACTATGGACTGGACTCTCACACTATTATGTTAGATCCACTATGGACTGGACTCTCACTATTATGTTAGATCCACTATGGACTAGACTCTCACAATATTATGTTAGATCCACTATGGACTGGACTCTCACACTATTATGTTAGATCCACTATGGACTGGACTCTCACTATTATGTTAGATCCACTATGGACTGGACTATCACTATTATGTTAGATCCACTATGGACTGGACTCTCACACTATTAACTCGATCCACTATGGACTGGACTCTCACTATTATGTTAGATCCACTATGGACTGAACTTTCACTATTATGTTAGATCCACTATGGACTGGACTCTCACTATTATGTTAGATCCACTATGGGCTGGACTCTCACTATTATGTTAGATCCACTATGGACTAGACTCTCACAATATTATGTTAGATCCACTATGGACTGGACTCTCACACTATTATGTTAGATCCACTATGGACTGGACTCTCACTATTATGTTAGATCCACTATGGACTGGACTCTCACTGTTATGTTAGATCCACTATGAACTGGACTCTCACTGTTATGTTAGATCCACTATGGGCTGGACTCTCACTATTATGTTAGATCCACTATGGACTAGACTCTCACAATATTATTTTAGATCCACTATGGACTGGACTCTCACACTATTATGTTAGATCCACTATGGACTGGACTCTCACTATTATGTTAGATCCACTATGGACTGGACTCTCACACTATTATGTTAGATCCACTATGGACTAGACTCTCACACTATTATGTTAGATCCACTATGGACTGGACTCTCACTATTATGTTAGATCCACTATGAACTGGACTATCACTATTATGTTAGATCCACTATGGACTGGACTCTCACACTATTAACTCGATCCACTATGGACTGGACTCTCACTATTATGTTAGATCCACTATGGACTGAACTTTCACTATTATGTTAGATCCACTATGGACTGGACTCTCACTATTATGTTAGATCCACTATGGACGTGACTCTTACAATTTTATGCTAGATCCACTATGGACTGGTCTCTCACTATTATGTTAGATCCACTATGGACTGGACTTTCACTATTATGTTAGATCCACTATGAACTGGACTCTCACTATTATGTTAGATCCACTATGGACTGGACTCTCACAATATTATGCTAGATCCACTATGGACTGGACTCTCACAATTTTATGTTAGATCCACTATGGACTGGACTCTCACAATTTTATGTTAGATCCACTATGGACTGGACTCTCACAATTTTATGTTAGATCCACTATGGACTGGACTCTCACACTATTATGTTAGATCCACTATGGACTGGACTCTCACAATTTTATGTTAGATCCACTATGGACTGGACTCTCACAATATTATGCTAGATCCACTATGGACTGGACTCTCACAATTTTATGTTAGATCTACTATGGACTGGACTCTCACAATTTTATGTTAGATCCACTATGGACTGGACTCTACCACTATTATGTTAGATCCACTATGGACTGGACTCTCACAATTTTATGTTAGATCCACTATGGACTGGACTCTCACAATATTATGCTAGATCCACTATGGACTGGACTCTCACAATTTTATGTTAGATCCACTATGGACTGGACTCTCACAATTTTATGTTAGATCCACTATGGACTGGACTCTCACTATTATGTTAGATCCACTATGGACTGGACTCTCACTATTATGTTAGATCCACTATGGACTAGACTCTCACACTATTATGTTAGATCCACTATGGACTGGGCTCTCACACTATTATGTTAGATCCACTATGGACTGGACTCTCACAATATTATGCTAGATCCACTCGACGTCCATTGCACCGGTCGCCCAGGGGGGTCCCCACATCTGCGGTCCCCTCCAAGGCTTCTCATTGTCACATTGGGTCGAGTTTTTCCTTGCCCTGATGTGGGATCTGAGCCGAGGATGTCATTGTGGCTTATGCAGCCCTTTGAGACACTCGTGATTTAGAGCTATATAAGTAAAGTCTGATTGATTGATGTTTAGTCTAATGTTTAGTTTATGCTTAATCTTGTTTTAATCTTGTTTTAATATCGCACATTGGAGTATGGGAGAAACGCATTTCAGTCTGCTGTGTAATGTACTGTTGCGTGGTCTGATTGACAATAAAGTTGACTTGACTTGACCTGGGGATAGGTTGATTGGCAACACTAAATTGACCCTAGTGTGCGAACAGATCTGTTACTGGATCAAGGACTTTCTAACGGACCGCCCTCAGAGAGTGAAGGTCGGACACCATCTTTCCTCAACTTTCCAAAGGGCTGTGTTTTGAGCCCCTTGCTCTTCAGTCTTTACACCTATGACTGTATTCCCTTCCATCCGAGCAATTCCATCATCAAGTTTGCGGATGATACTACAGTGGTGGGGCTCATCCAGAAGGGGACGAGACTGACTATAGAGAAGAGGTGAAGGCACTGTCAGACCACTATGCCAAAAACAACCTCATTCTCAACCCCAAAAAGACCAAGGAGCTGATTGTTGATTTCAGGAAAAAAAAAAAATCAAGAGCCCATCCAGCCCATCCACATCATGGGAGAGTGCAAGTTCCTGGGCATGAACATCTCAAGCAACATGACCTGGAAAAGCAACACCACTGCACTCCAGAAAAAAGGTCAGCTAAGACTGTATTTTCTGAGAAGGCTGAGGAAAATAGATCTGGCTGATAACCTGCTCCTGTCCTTCTATCGCTGCTCCGTTGAGTCAATACTGACCTACGGCATCTCCGTGTGGTTTTCTAGCTGCACGGTGGCAGAGAGAAAGAAACTACAAGGGGTCATAAAGAGGATCACTGCATGTCCTCTTACATCTCTAGAGGACCTGTATAAGAGACACTGCAAACAGCATCCTCAGGGACTCATCCCACCCAGGTCACCACTGGCTTGAACTCTTGCCCTCAGGGAGGCGCTATAAGACCATCAAAGCAAGGACAAACAGTCTGTCTATCTGTGTTGGCCCCGCGATGAGGTGGCCACTTGTCCAGGGTGTACCCCGTCCGAGAGAGACTCCAGGACCCTCCGCGACCCCAAAAGGGACAAGCGGTAGAAAATGGATGGACGGATATCAAGATGGTGCCGTGGATGGCCGCTACGGTACTGCGCTCTCTCGTCGTTGCTGCCTTTTTCTTTGTTTCTTGCGTTGTACAAAAAGAGCACCGTACCAAGTCACATCCCTTGTGTGTTACATACTTGGCCAAAGAAAATGATTGTGATTGTGAGTATGAAAGCACTGAGAAAGAGGAGTAACAAACACCTGAGTGGCAGTGTCAAACTCAGCGTTGCAAATGGCCTCATCTATGGCCTCCTCTGCCACCCGAAGAGCCACGGTGAGTGACTCGGCCATGCTGTGCTCTGAACACAGAGACAAACAACAAAAAGAAAACATGTATTTTCAATGAAATCTACTTCTACTACACATGTGCGACAAGGAGTGCTGTGGACTGACATGTTGCAGTAAACTGTAAGTAGAGTGTTGGTTGGTCTAGTCTAGTCTTGAACTAATTAACCAATGAGCAGTGGTTTGCCTGCAGTTAGTAAAGTATACATTTAGTGACAAAACTGGCTGATTAGTGTAGCAATTTGTCAGGTTAGTGTAGAAAGAGCTGGCAGGTCAGTACAAAGACTTAGCAGTTTAGTGTAGTGAACTGGCATTTTGGAGTAGGTAGGTCAGTGCATAGAAGTGGCAGCTCATTGTCAATTCATGGGTTATTACTGTCAGGTGACATGTTAGTCCAGAGTACTACTGGCAGGTTAGGGCAGTGACCGGGTCAAGTTATTCAGGAGAACTAGTAGATCAGTACAAAGAATCCTCAGCTAAAAGCAATGAACTGACAGTTTGTAATAAATCGATCATTGAATGAGTTTAACTAGCAGGTTAATGCAGTAACCTGGCAGGTACTGCAAGTACAAGTAATCAACCGTTTTGTGCAGTAAATTATGTGCATGTATGTATACCTGTATATTAGACCTGCTCAGTGGCCTTGTGGTTACAGTAAGTACAAATAATAGACGGTTATGAACTGCATGTAAGTACAAATAATAGACGGTTATGAACTGCATGTAAGTACAAATAATAGACGGTTATGAACTGCATGTAAGTACAAATAATAGACGGTTATGAACTGCATGTAAGTACAAATAATAGACGGTTATGAACTGCATGTAAGTACAAATAATAGACGGTTATGAACTGCATGTAAGTACAAATAATAGACGGTTATGAACTGCATGTAAGTACAAATAATAGACGGTTATGAACTGCATGTAAGTACAAATAATAGACGGTTATGAACTGCATGTAAGTACAAATAATAGACAGTTATGAACTGCATGTAAGTACAAATAATAGACGGTTATGAACTACATGTAATTACAAATAATAGACGGTTATGAACTACATGTAATTACAAATAATAGACAGTTATGAACTGCATGTAAGTACAAATAATAGACGGTTATGAACTGCATGTAAGTACAAATAATAGACGGTTATGAACTGCATGTAAGTACAAATAATAGACAGTTATGAACTGCATGTAAGTACAAATAATAGACGGTTATGAACTGCATGTAAGTACAAATAATAGACGGTTATGAACTGCATGTAAGTACAAATAATAGACGGTTATGAACTGCATGTAAGTACAAATAATAGACAGTTATGAACTGCATGTAAGTACAAATAATAGACGGTTATGAACTGCATGTAAGTACAAATAATAGACGGTTATGAACTGCATGTAAGTACAAATAATAGACGGTTATGAACTACATGTAATTACAAATAATAGACGGTTATGAACTGCATGTAAGTACAAATAATAGACGGTTATGAACTGCATGTAAGTACAAATAATAGACGGTTATGAACTGCATGTAAGTACAAATAATAGACAGTTATGAACTGCATGTAAGTACAAATAATAGACGGTTATGAACTGCATGTAAGTACAAATAATAGACGGTTAATAACTGCATGTAAGTACAAATAATAGACGGTTATGAACTGCATGTAATTACAAATAATAGACAGTTATGAAGTGCATGTAAGTACAAATAATAGACGGTTATGAACTGCATGTAAGTACAAATAATAGACAGTTATGAACTGCATGTAAGTACAAATAATAGACGGTTATGAACTGCATGTAAGTACAAATAATAGACGGTTATGAACTGCATGTAAGTACAAATAATAGACGGTTACGAACTGCATGTAAGTACAAATAATAGACGGTTATGAACTGCATGTAAGTACAAATAATAGACGGTTATGAACTGCATGTAAGTACAAATAATAGACGGTTATGAACTGCATGTAATTACAAATAATAGACGGTTATGAACTGCATGTAAGTACAAATAATAGACGGTTATGAACTGCATGTAAGTACAAATAATAGACGGTTATGAACTGCATGTAAGTACAAATAATAGACGGTTATGAACTGCATGTAAGTACAAATACTAGACAGTTATGAACTGCATGTAAGTACAAATAATAGACAGTTATGAACTGCATGTAAGTACAAATAATAGACGGTTAATAACTGCATGTAAGTACAAATAATAGACGGTTATGAACTGCATGTAAGAACAAATAATAGACGGTTAATAACTGCATGTAAGTACAAATAATAGACGGTTATGAACTGAATGTAAGTACAAATAATAGACAGTTATGAACTGCATGTAAGTACAAATAATAGACAGTTATGAACTGCATGTAAGTACAAATAATAGACGGTTAATAACTGCATGTAAGTACAAATAATAGACGGTTATGAACTGCATGTAAGAACAAATAATAGACGGTTAATAACTGCATGTAAGTACAAATAATAGACGGTTATGAACTGAATGTAAGTACAAATAATAGACAGTTATGAACTGCATGTAAGTACAAATAATAGACGGTTATGAACTGCATGTAAGTACAAATAATAGACGGTTATGAACTGCATGTAAGTACAAATAATAGACGGTTACGAACTGCATGTAAGTACAAATAATAGACGGTTATGAACTGCATGTAAGTACAAATAATAGACGGTTATGAACTGCATGTAAGTACAAATAATAGACGGTTATGAACTGCATGTAATTACAAATAATAGACGGTTATGAACTGCATGTAAGTACAAATAATAGACGGTTATGAACTGCATGTAAGTACAAATAATAGACGGTTATGAACTGCATGTAAGTACAAATAATAGACGGTTATGAACTGCATGTAAGTACAAATACTAGACAGTTATGAACTGCATGTAAGTACAAATAATAGACAGTTATGAACTGCATGTAAGTACAAATAATAGACGGTTAATAACTGCATGTAAGTACAAATAATAGACGGTTATGAACTGCATGTAAGAACAAATAATAGACGGTTAATAACTGCATGTAAGTACAAATAATAGACGGTTATGAACTGAATGTAAGTACAAATAATAGACAGTTATGAACTGCATGTAAGTACAAATAATAGACAGTTATGAACTGCATGTAAGTACAAATAATAGACGGTTAATAACTGCATGTAAGTACAAATAATAGACGGTTATGAACTGCATGTAAGAACAAATAATAGACGGTTAATAACTGCATGTAAGTACAAATAATAGACGGTTATGAACTGAATGTAAGTACAAATAATAGACAGTTATGAACTGCATGTAAGTACAAATAATAGACGGTTATGAACTGCATGTAAGTACAAATAATAGACGGTTATGAACTGCATGTAAGTACAAATAATAGACGGTTACGAACTGCATGTAAGTACAAATAATAGACGGTTATGAACTGCATGTAAGTACAAATAATAGACGGTTATGAACTGCATGTAAGTACAAATAATAGACGGTTATGAACTGCATGTAATTACAAATAATAGACGGTTATGAACTGCATGTAAGTACAAATAATAGACGGTTATGAACTGCATGTAAGTACAAATAATAGACGGTTATGAACTGCATGTAAGTACAAATAATAGACTGTTATGAACTGCATGTAAGTACAAAAAATAGACAGTTATGAACTGCATGTAAGTACAAATAATAGGCAGTTATGAACTGCATGTAAGTACAAATAATAGACAGTTATGCGCAATGAACTGCAGGTAAATACAATTACAGTCTACAATCTACAGTTATGTGTAGTGAACGGGCAGGTAAGGATCAACAGGTTAGTGCAGTCAACTGTTGGTATTGCCGTATACTGTAGTGTCGCATGTTTTGAATTTCCAGGTTTTTTTTTTTTTTGAACACCTTCAGTTTGTCTGTAGAAAGTGGCGTCGCTGCCACAGACGCTCCCTTCATTGCAGATGCTGTCCTCGTAGGTGCTGCCCTCTGCAAGACACACACACAAATATCAACTCATATTCTACGGTCGACAAGCAGTACTAGATGCCGGGTTGAGTATACACTGTATGTCACATTTGACTTGTTCTTCTCTCTTGTATCATGACTTTTCCTGAGGCCTGGAGGACTGAGCTGAAGCCTCAGGGGGGGGAAGGGAGGGGTCAGAAGAGAGAACACGCCGGGTCCTAAGCAGACAGCCTCCCCTTGCAACGGAGCTTTTGAGTTCTTTCCACGTCATGTCGATATTCACGCAACAATGCGGCTGTTTGTGGTTACGTAAGTGCATTAGCGCGGCCGGGCCTCGTGTGTGGTATTACCGGCCGCATGATCACCACGAGTCACTTCCAATCACGTTCTGGTGGGCCCAAAGAAGACCTCCAACAAAGCCAATCTGTAACAAATACTGTACAGTATTGATACATATGGAGGTGTGAGATGACTTGCAGGTATACAAATAATAGTAAGTAGTCATGTATGTGGGCTAGATCTGTTGAAAGAGCTATATTGGACCAAAAATACAAAAAACTAATTTGTCTGGAGCCGCAAAAAATGAAAAGCCGTATATAAGTCTTATAACGAAGGTGTGTCTATAGCTATAATAGCCTACTATCAAAATGACTATGTGTCTCAGGCTGAAGCAAATCTTTGTTGACAGAAATGTTGAAATTTAATATTTATTCTACACATTTTTACAACATTAGGCTACTCAGAGGGTGAGATAACTCCTGGAAATGACTGGCTTGTAATGGCCAAAGGCATAGATGTGTGTGTCAAAGTTAAAGTTTTAATAGATTTATTACAATCTTTGGCAAGCTAGGTAATGTTTGCTGTGGTCTGGAACAACGTGGCACACAAACAACTATCAGAAATGCAGCCAATATTACATACAGATAATGTGTCATGAGACATGCAAAACTACATGATACACAAAGAGGGTACAAGTAAAGGATATTAAATTAGCTCATATATAGCTACAAATGAGGCATAATGATGCAATATGTATATACAGCCTAAATAGCATGTTAGCATTGATTAGCTCGCACTGACCAAATATGCCTGATTAGCACTCCGACAAGTCAATAAACGTCAACAAAGCGCGCCTTTGTGCATTCACGCACAGTATAAAAGGTTTGGTGGACAAAATGAGAGAAAGAAGGAGTGGAAGATTTTACATGTAAATAAACTGCTGCGTCACGGGTCCACACTATGGTGAGTTCAAGAACCGCCGTAATTAGTAGGACAAAACGATGTTCACCAAATGCTCTCATCAGTGAAGCATACACACCAACATATTACGGCCCCGGTCTATGAACAAGACATCATTACACCTAAGACAATGGGCGCATACACCCAGAATAATTGTTTCTAAGTTATCTCAAAAACTTTGTGTTACATTGAGGGCCCAATGAGAAGACAGAAGCTGTCTTTGAAACCTACCAAGAGTAAGGCTCGTAAAACTCCACTGTGTAGGGGGTAAGCAGCATGGAGATGTTCTCTTTTCTTTCATGTATGGTAATCAACAGAAAGATATTGTTCTAACCCAGGGGTCACCAACCTTTTTGAAAGCAAGAGCTACTTCTTGGGTAGTGATTAATGCGAAGGGCTCCCAGTTTGATACACACTTAAATAAATTGCCAGAAATAGCCAATTTGCTCAATTTACCTTTAACTTTATGTTATTATTAATAATTAATGATATTTACACTTAATTGAACGGTTTAAAAGAGGAGAAAACACAAAAAAAATCACAATTAAATTTGAAACAGTTTATCTTCAATTTCGACTCTTTAAAATTCAAAATTCAACCGAAAAAAAGAAGAGAAAAACAAACAAAAAAATGTATGGAACATCATTAGTAATTTTTCCTGATTAAGATTAATTTTAGAATTTTGATGACATGTTTTAAATAGGTTAAAATCCAATCTGCACTTTGTTAGAATATATAACAAATTGGACCAAGCTATATTTATTCTACAAATCATTATTTCTTCTAGATTTTCCAGAACAAAAAATTTAAAAGAAATTCAAAAGACTTTGAAATAAGATTTAAATTTGATTCTACAGATTTTCTAGATTTGCCAGAATAATTTTTTTGAATTTTAATCATAATAAGTTTGAAGAAATATTTCACAAATATTCTTCGTCGAAAAAACAGAAGCTAAAATGAAGAATTAAATTAAAATGTATTTATTATTCTTTACAATAAAAAAATAAATGTACTTGAACATTGATTTAAATTGTCAGGAAAGAAGAGGAAGGAATTTAAAAGGTAAAAAGGTATATGTGTTTAAAAATCCTAAAATCATTTTTATTAAGGTTGTATTTTTTCTCTAAAATTGTCTTTCTGAAAGTTATAAGAAGCAAAGTAAAAAAAATAATGAATTTATTTAAACAAGTGAAGACCAAGTCTTTAAAATATTTTCTTGGATTTTCAAATTCTATTTGAGTTTTGTCTTTCTTAGAATTAAAAATGTCGGGCAAAGCGAGACCAGCTTGCTGGTAAATAAATACAATTTAAAAAATAGAGGCAGCTCACTGGTAAGTGCTGCTATTTGAGCTATTTTTAGAACAGGCCAGCGGGCTACTCATCTGGTCCTTACGGGCTACCTGGTGCCCGCGGGCACCACGTTGGTGACCCCTGTTCTAACCCAAGGACTTCAAAGCGGAGAGAAGGCAGGATCTGCCCAATTTCCAGACGACCTCTTTTTGAACTGTTTTACGAACTCTTTTTTTGAACTGACCTTTTCTGTGAACTGTTTACGACCTTTTCTTTTGAACTGTTCTGTAACCAAAGGCAACGCTGTTTACGACCCACTTCCCTCTGGAATCAGCTGTGGTCATGTGGTTGGGAAAGGCAAATAAAGGAGGAGTTGTACAATCTTTCGCCAGAGCGTGCTGGAGATTGTGTAAGGGTACAGTGTCCCGGCGTCTCTCCTCAATTGAGTCCAAATTGAGTTCTGTCTCTGTTTGATTCTTTGCTTCTTGTCTCGTTTAATAGATGTCATCAGTGTTTGAACCTGACTATTCTTGTTTTGAACAATCTAAAATACTTAACCTCTTAAGGCCCGAGCTGTTTGTTTACATGCTTTTTTTAAATTTCTCTTTACTATTTTGCCTTATTGGACCCTAATTAGAATAAAGACTAGGAATCATCTTTTTATATGATGTACTTAGTCCATAAGTACACAAACGTGTACTTCATGTTTAGTGACATGCTAATTCTTATTTTTACACTTTTTTTTTTCCAAATTCCATTGTATGTTGTACTCTTCTGACACCACCAGATGGCAGTATAAGTGTCCACATAAGTGGCCATAAGACCCCAATTAAGTAGTGTACACAATTTTGGAAATAAAAGCTAAAAGGTGCTGTCCACGCATGTGGCCACTAAGCCTTTAGAGGTTTAAAGGTAGCTGGAATCAAAGTTCCACTGTAATGGAACGCCACAGAATGGTAGGTGCGGGGGTGGGGGGCAAACGATGAACAAACAATCAGAAGTCTGGCCGCGTTTCCAGTAATCTGTTGAAATGATGTGAGTTTATTCCCGCCCACAGCCCATCCCCCGCCATACCTGTGAGCTCAGAAAGCACGCTGTGCTCTGCCAGGTGTCTCCTGTAAATTGTCTTCAGCACTTTGGCGCTGCCGAACCTCTTAAAGCGCACCTTGACGTGGGCGTAGAACCACTCCAGCGATTGCTTCTTCAACAGCCTGCAAAGGTAGACCAGCGTTGTCTCACCATTCTTAAACAGGTATATACACAACAAAGGAAAAGACCGGTCAAATAATTTACACTTTCTTTTTTTTTTTTTTAACACAAGATAAATACAGTAGACCAGGGGTCACCAACGCGGTGCCCGCGGGCACCAGGTAGCCCGTAAGGACCAGATGAGTAGCCCGCCGGCCTGTTCTAAAAATAGCTCAAATAGCAGCACTCACCAGTGAGCTGCCTCTTTTTTTAAAATTTTATTTATTTACCAGCAAGCTGGTCTCGCTTTGCCCGACATTTTTAATTCTAAGAGAGACAAAACTCAAATAGAATTTGAAAATCCAAGAAAATATTTTAAAGACTTGGTCTTCACTTGTTTAAATAAATTCATTATTTTTTTTACTTTGCTTCTTATAACTTTCAGAAAGACAATTTTAGAGAAAAAATACAACTTTAAAAATGATTTTAGGATTTTTAAACACATATACCTTTTTACCTTTTAAATTCCTTCCTCTTCTTTCCTGACAATTTAAATCAATGTTCAAGTAAATTTTTTTTTTTTTATTGTAAAGAATAATAAATACATTTTAATTTAATTCTTCATTTTAGCTTCTGTTTTTTCGACGAAGAATATTTGTGAAATATTTCTTCAAACTTATTATGATTAAAATTCAAAAAATTATTCTGGCAAATCTAGAAAATCTGTAGAATCAAATTTAAATCTTATTTCAAAGTCTTTTGAATTTCTTTTAAAATTTTTGTTCTGGAAAATCTAGAAGAAATAATGATTTGTCTTTGTTAGAAATATAGCTTGGTCCAATTTGTTATATATTCTAACAAAATGTGAATTGGATTTTAACCTATTTAACCTCATCAAAATTCTAAAATTAATCTTAATCAGGAAAAATTACTAATGATCTTCCATAAATTCTTTTTTTAAGTTTTTCTCTTCTTTTTTTCGGTTGAATTTTGAATTTTAAAGAGTCGAAATTGAAGATAAACTGTTTCAAAATTTAATTGTAATTTTTTTCGTGTTTTCTCCTCTTTTAAACCGTTCAATTAAGTGTAAATATCATTAATTATTAATAATAACATAGAGTTAAAGGTAAATTGAGCAAATTGGCTATTTCTGGCAATTTGTTTAAGTGTGTATCAAACTGGTAGCCCTTCGCATTAATCACTACCCAAGAAGTAGCTCTTGGTTTCAAAAAGGTTGGTGACCCCTGCAGTAGACGCATCAACAATGAATGCTTATGCAAAACAATTATTCATCCAACAGCATGCTTGTTATGGGCCTGCTGCAATGCAAGCAGCCCATATTGTTATCTCTTACACTTAATACGGGACGAACCGGCCAACGAACCCTCACATATGCTATACCGTCGGAAAGGGGCTGCTCGCGCCGATGGCGGCACGTTAAATTGGGACCATCTTGTGTTACCATTGCAACGCTATTCACGAATAAACGATAAAAACGGGCCACTAGAATGGGTACGCACCTTTTATAGAGCCGAATATTTCCAGCCAAGATTACCTCCTTTTGTAGCTCAGCCGTTCTTTCACGTAGCTCGGCGCTTAACGTCTCATTTTGTTCACACACTTGTCTACTTTAACCCTGGCTAGAAAGTTTTGACGTCCGATGTTCGGTTTTGGCTGGAGGGCCGTCGGAGTGAGGCGAGCGCCATCGGCCTTCCACCGTTAAAGTGGCTTCTGGTGGGCATCAAAGCGCGTGTGTGTGAGTGAATGTGAACAGCGGCAATCACAAATTACAAAATAAATTTAAAAAAACATCAATGTCGTGCGTGCAATACAACTGTGCTGCTTTTATTTTGAAAAGTGTTATTTATGGGCGTATATCCGTTAACCTGTGAGTGAAGGTGCACAGTGACAAGTGATGCCCGGTTACCCCCGAGACGCTAAAAAGAGAAAAGTTGATGAGGAATGGCGTGTTTCCAACAAGACATGGACTGCTAAGTATTTCTTTACAGAAAATAAAGGTATAGCCGTGCGCTTAATTTGTGGTACACAGGTTGCTGTGTTTAAAGAATATCATTTGAATCGCCACTACATGACGAAGCATGAGGAAAAATACTGGAATCTGTCCGATGAAGCGCGCGCAAGGGAGGCTGATGCGTTGATGGTAAAACTGCAAACCCAACAAGGACTTTTTGCCAAATTTCACACTCCTAAGATGCAGCCGTCAGGACGAGTTTCGTCATTTCTCACAAAATCGCCAGAAAAAGTAAGGCGTTTTCTGACGGAGAGTTTATTAAGGAGTGCTTATTGGACTCTGTAGCGCTGATATGCCCGGAGAAGAGGGGCGCATTTGAGAACGTGTCACTCTCCCGACGCACTGTAGCGAGGCGGGTTGAGACCATCGCTGGAAACTTGGAGCTTCAGCTGAAGAACAGAACGGCCGACTTTGACTGTTTTTCGCTGGCTTTGGATGAGTAGCGCGGCATACGGTATTTATGGCATATCCAATGTAAATTAACACCACGTTAGCACATTTTGAAAAGTGGAGCCTTAGGCTATGTCTACACTAAGCCGGATAACCCCCTTAAACAAATAATTATTTAGCCTAAGCCCCGTTTCAGCCACACTAAACCAGCGTTTAAATTCCCCCTCCTTGGATAATTCTTTTACACAGGTAAGTACGCTGTGTTTTCTTGAATCTCCGGCTCTTAGCTTTGTATGGACTCATCGATCGTTTACAAACTGAGTTCTGAGAGGAAGTGACGCCAGAAAGACTGCGCCCCACACAGGAAGTGAGGTCAGAAAGAACGCGCCACAGCCAGCTTTATAACAACCCGTTCGGTAACTCGGCAGCAACCACTAGAAATATGGAGGCGAGTCATCCAGGCATGCCCGTGTTTCTCCTTCTTCTACAAGTGGAAATCACACATGAATACCTTAAGAGAAGAAAACGGGCGATTGCAGCTATTTGGGATACAACACACGGTTTTGGATAAGGCCTGGAAGAACGGCAGCCTGGTGGGATATGTTTGTCAACGAGTGTGTAGAACCACCGCTGACCTGGACATTGGAAAGTTCTCTTGACGTTCCTCTGAGCTAAATACTTTGTCCATTTGAGGAAGGGGAGACAATGAGATTGCGGGCTCTCGTGGACAAGGGAAGACTACGAAAAATAGGGAATTAATTTGAACTGGCAAAGCAGACTGACAAAGAATACACTTCCAGGTCAGAGGTGACTATGCCGCGCGCATTTTTTCCGCGTATGCGTACTAGGTCGCGTTGCGCCGGAGGGGTGAGGGGTTCTTAAACGCTGGCATTGTTGTGTGTGGACACGGATAATGTTAGGTGGGATTTACCCTGGATTACCTTTGTGTAGAAGGGGCCTTACTTTTGAGCACTTTCTAGCATGCATGCTTACTTTGTTGGCATGGAAAATTACAACATTTACCAAAAGCTACGAATACACTCGTTTACCGGCCAAGTGCTTGCGCCGGGTCTGTAACTGGGCGTGACAGCATGTGCAACAAAGGTATTTAAATATGGTATGGTTTGATTTTTCATAAATTGGAACCCGATAGTACAAATTGAATTCGGTCCCGTGCCAATAAAATGATCCAGTTTGGTACCCATCCCTTCTCTCATATGATGATGATGACGATAATGATAGTAATAATAATAATAATAATAATGATGATAATGATAATAATAAAACAATTATAATAAAAAATTATAACAATAATAATACTAATAATATAATAATAATAATAAAACAATTATAATAAAAATTATATAAATAATACTAATAATGTAATAATAATAATAAAACAATTATAATAAAAAATTACAACAATAATAATACTAATATAATAATAATGTTAATTACATAGTTATAATAAATGAATACAAATAATAACAGTTATAATAAATAATTAATATTAATGAAAATAATAATAATAATAATAATAATAAAACAGGTATAATAAAAAATTATAACAAATAATAATACTAATATAATAATAATAATAAAACAATTATAATAAAAAATAATACTAATAATATAATAATATAATAATAATGTTAACATAGTAATAATAAATAAATACAAATAATAATAAAAACACAGTTATAATAAATAAATAATATTAATAATAATAATAATAATAATGATAATAACAATAATGAAGTGCTAACACTACAGTTTCTGGATGAATTGCTGTACCCCCTGAGCCACTTTAGCCCGTATAGCGAGGTTGAGGTTGGTACGTATTGATAACAGAAATACTTTTCTAAATACATTTTAAAAACTTGCCCAAGTAATTTGCAGTTGATTAAAAAATTTTCAAAAAAAACTATAAAAATGTTACTAAAAAAATTATTTCCAATGATTATTTTCTTAAAAGTCCGGATTGTTGGCGACGTCAGGCTGTTACCACAATAAATGACGTCTGTAGACCAGTGTTTTTACCCACTGTGCCGCGGCACACTACCGTGAGATACAGTCTGGTGTGCCGTGGGAGATGATCTCATTTCACCTATTTGGGGTAAAAATATTTTTTGCAAACCAGTAATTATAGTCTGTAAATATTGTGCCGTTGTTGAGTGTCGGTGCTGTCTAGAGCTCGGCAGAGTAACCGTGTAATACTCTTCCATATCAGTAGGTGGCAGCAGGTAGTTAATTGCGCTGTAGATGTCGGAAACATGGTTTGTTTTGATCCCAATATGCAGACCACAGCGGGAGGCAGCAAGCAGGTAAAAAGGTATCTAATGCTAAAACCAAAAATAAACAAAAGGTGAGTGCCCCTAAGAAAAGGCATTGAAGCTTAGGGAAGGCTATGCAGAACGAAACTAAAACTGAACTGGCTGCAAAGTAAACAAAAACGGAATGCTGGACGACAGCAAAGACTTACTGTGGAGCAAAGACGGCGTCCACAAAGTACATCCGAACATGACATGACAATCAACAATGTCCCCACAAAGAAGGATAAAAACAACTGAAATATTCTTGATTGCTAAAACAAAGTAGATGCGGGAAATATCGCTCAAAGGAAGACATGAAACTGCTATAGGAAAATACCAAAAAAAGAGAAAAAGCCACTAAAATAGGAGCGCAAGACAAGAAGTAAAAGACTACACACAGGAAAACAGCAAAAAAAGTCCAAATAAGGCAGGGTGTGATGTGACAGGTGGTGACAGTACACCTACTTTGAGACAAGAGCTATAGTGATGCATGCTTGGTTATGCTTTAAAGTCATATCCAACAATTGCGACAACAACTTTTTACTAGGGATGTCCGATAATGGCTTTTTGCCGATATCCGATATTCCGATATTGTCCAACTCTTTAATTACCGATACCGATATCAACCGATACCGATATCAACCGATATATGCAGTCGTGGAATTAACACATTATGCCTAATTTGGACAACCAGGTATGGTGAAGATTAGGTACTTTTTAAAAAAAATTAGTAAAATAAGATAAATAAATTAAAAACATTTTCTTGAATAAAAAACAAAGTACAACAATATAAAAATAGTTACATAGAAACTAGTAATGAATGAAAATGAGTCAAATGAAGTGTTAAAGGTTAGTACTATTAGTGGAGCAGCAGCACGCACAATCATGTGTGCTTACGGACTGTATCCCTTGCAGACTGTATTGATATATATTGATATATAATGTAGGAAGCAGAATATTAATAACAGAAAGAAACAACCCTTTTGTGTGAATGAGTGTGAATGGGGAGGGAGGTTTTTTGGGTTGGTGCACTAATTGTAAGTGTATCTTGTGTTTTTTATGTTGATTTAATTAAAAAAAAAAAGAAAAAAAAAAGATACTAATAGTAGAAATAACGATACCGATAATTTCCGATATTACATTTTAACGCATATATCGGCCGATATTATCGGACATCTCTACTTTTTACTGTCAATATCGGCTACTGAGTTAAATTTTTTAATGATTTCTGCTGGTGGTCAATTTAAAAAAATGTGCCTTGGCTCAAAAAAGGTTGAGAAACACTGCTGTAGACAACCACAACGTATACCACACCACGTTCTCTAGTTGGTAAAGTCATAGTTTTATCAACCCTGAAACAAAAAACAATAAAACATGTCAAATGTGGAAAAAATAGATCTATTGAAAGGAAATAAGAAGTGCATGTAGTGTGATTAGACAGCAGATATATGACCTAAATCAGGGGTCGGCAACCTTTACCACTCAAAGAGCCATTTTGGCAAGTTTCACAAATTAAAGAAAGTAATGGGAGCCACAAAAAAAATGTTTTAATTTAAAATGAAAAACACAGCATACAAACTTAAATGCTTTGTGCTATGTTAACCAGGGGTCTCCGACACACACATCGGCACGCACTTTAATGTGGAAATTTGATGTTAGTGCAGCCCGCGAGTTTTGAATGAATGTCGCTTGATAGCGTCATACTTGCCAACCCTCTCATTTTTCCCGGGAGACTCCCGAATATCAGAGCGTGATGACACTGCATTTGGCGCCCTCTGCAGTCTGCCCTAACAGTGTACCTGCTCAACCACATGTAGAATGCAGTTTCAGCTTGCTCACGTAAGAGACAGCAAGGCGTACTAGATCAGCAGCCACACATCTTACACTGACGGTACCAATACCCAGAATCCCATGCAGCCCTAACTCTTCCGCTCAACCAACGCACGGAGAGGGGGCGGGGGGTTGATGTGTGGGGGGATTTGGTGGTAGCGGGGGTGTATAATGTAGACCGGAAGAGTTAGGGCTGCATGGGATTCTGGGTAATGGTTGTGTTGTGTTTATGTTGTGTTACGGTGGGATGTTCTCCAGAAATGTGTTTTTCATTCTTTTTTGGTGTGGGTTCAGAGTGTGGCGCATATTTGTAACGTAACAATGTTAAAGTTGTTTGATACGGCTACCGTCAGTGTAAGCTGTGTGGCTGATGAGTAAGTACGCTTTGCTGTCTCCTGTGTGTTCAAGTAATAACAACATGCAACATGTGGCTGGACTGGCACGCTGTATGTAAATGCTATAGAGGACAATTACTGCAGTGCAATTAGGGCACGCCCTTTATTTAGTAATTAGAGTGTAAATAGGATTTTTTTCCCCCTGGGAGTAATCTATGAGAGACACTGAGATCCATAAGTCTCCTGGGAAAATCGGGGGGGTCGGCATGTATGTAGCTGAGCCGCATCAGAGTGGTCAAGGAGCCGCATGCGGCTCCGGAGCCGCGGGTTGCCGACCCCTGACCTAAATCCACCTCTCCCATCACAACGAGCCTCACACCCGTCCACCAACGCACACGCCAGTCATGGACGTTACCTGCTCTTCTGACAGGCGGAGCAGAGCCAGGCTTTGTGGCGTTTGTCGTAGAGTCTGCAGGCCTTGCACACGCTGTACAGGCAGTCCTGACAGCGGCGCTTGGGGTTGAGCAGGAAGCTGAAGGGCGCGCAGCAGCGGATGCAGCAGCGCTGGTTGAAGCAACGTTGCCGTGACAACAGGAGGCAGCGACTGCCCTCCTCGTCCAGCGCCTGCTTTAACTCGCTGGGGGAACGGATGAGAGGGAGGGGTGTTTAGAAACATTCGATCTGCTTAGCACAAAAACAGACAACAAAGGATTGGTTTAAATCAGGGGTCGGCAACCCAAAATGTTGAAAGAGCCATATTGGACCAAAAATACAAAAACAAATCTGTCTGGAGCCGCAAAAAATTAAAAGCCATATTACATACAGATAGTGTGTCAAGAGATATACATTTAAAGGACTTAAAGGAAACTAAATGACCTCAAATATAGCTACAAATGAGGCATAATGATGCAATATGTACATATAGCTAGCCTAAATAGCATGTTAGCATCGATTAGCTAGCATTAATGCAGTAACCAAATATGTCTGATTAGCACTCCACACAAGTCAATAACATCAACAAAACTCACCTTTGTGCCTTCACGCACAACGTTAACAGTTGGGTGGACAAAATGAGACAGAAAAAGAAGTGGCATAAAACACGTCCTAGAAAGCCGGAGAAAGTTATACATGGAAACAAACTAAGGTGAGTTCAAGGACCGCCAAAATTAGTAGGACAAAACGGCGCTCGCCAAATACTCGAATCAGTGAAGCATGTTTAATATAAACAGTGTGTTATAACAATTAGTGTCATGTTTGTCCTCCTACAGAAACCATATTAAAACAAAAAATATATTTTTTCCCCTCATCTTTTTCCATTTTTCATACATTTTTGAAAAAGCTCCAGAGAGCCACTAGGGCGGCGCTAAAGAGCCGCATGCGGCTCCAGAGCCGCGGGTTGCCGACCCCTGGTTTAAATGTTTTAATCACCGCCTTTATTTCACTTTGACTTGAATTGGAAGAAAATTGAGGTACCTAAGAACTAACTTCATTATTTAACTTGAATAAGGATTTGTAGTGCACAAGAAAGTGAAAAGGAAGCATTGTACCCAGTACTTTTACTGCAAAAAGTCAGTGTTCAAAAACAAGAAAAAAATAAATAAAATTTAAGGGTATTTTATTTGAACTAAGCAAAATTATCTGCCAATAGAACAAGAAAATTTGGCTTGTCAAGACTTTCCAAAACAAGTAAAATTAGCTAACCTCAATGAACCCAAAAATAGCTTAAAATAAGTATATTCTCACTAATAACAAGTGCACTTTTCTTGGTAGAAACATTTTTTGTTAGACCTTTTTGCTCAATATGTTGAAAAATATTCTTAAATGAAGTAAATGCTAGTGCCATTATCTTGACATAATGATATGCGCTCGGCATCATGATTTTTTTTTTCATGCTTGAAGTAAGAAATTACTACTTTAAAAAAGTAGTTTTCTACTTGTGAGTGTTGATGACACAGCTTTGCAACAGTTGATATTCTAGTTTCAAGCATGTTTTACTCAATATAGCTCATCAAATCTCAGCAACAAGCTGTAATATCTTACTGACATCATTTAGGACCAAAACACTTAAAACAAGTAAACCACTCTAACATAAAATCTGCTTAGTGAGAAGAATTATCTTATCAGACAGAAAATAAGCAAATATCACCCTTATTTGAGATATTTCATCTTACTTAGATTTCACTTTTTGCAGTGCATCTGTGCGCTGCGTGGCGCACCTCCAAGAGCACGCCGGCGCGCACCACTCCGGCTTCGGCAGGCGGCTACATTCAATCGGCTCAATCAGCAATCTACACACCTGTCGCTGATGAGCTTCCATGCCTTCTTAAGCCAGTGCAAACCTGCATTCCGGGCCAGAACGTAGTTCCCTGTTTCTTACAGTAAGCCAACTCGTATCAAGCTCTACACTGCAAAAAGTGAAATCTTAGTAAGATGAAATATGTCAAATAAGGGTGATATTTGCTTATTTTCTGTCTGATAAGATCATTCTTCTCACTAAGCAGATTTTATGTTAGAGTGTTTTACTTGTTTTAAGTGTTTTGGTCCTAAATGATCTCAGTAAGATATTACAGCTTGTTGCTGAGATTTGATGAGCTATATTGAGTAAAACATGCTTGAAACTAGAATATCAACTGTTGCAAAGCTGTGTCATCAACACTCACAAGTAGAAAACTACTTTTTTAAAGTCATCATTTTCTTACTTCAAGCATGAAAAAAAAAATCATGATGCCGAGCGCATATCTTGGTCGCTACATCTGTAAGTGCACGTTAAAACTCTACTATGCAAAGCGAAAGCCATTTATCAACAACACCCAGAAATGCCGCCGGCTTCGCTGGGCCCGAGCTCATCTAAGATGGACTGATGCAAAGTGGAAAAGTGTTCTGTGGTCTGACGAGTCCACATGGGTAACTTACACATCTGTGAAGGCGCCATTAATGCTGAAAGGTACATACAGCTTTTGGAGCAACATATGTTGCCATCCAAGCAACGTTACCATGGACGCCCCTGCTTATTTCAGCAAGACAATGCCAAGCCACGTGTTACATCAACGTGGCTTCATAGTAAAAGAGTGCGGGTACTAGACTTTTGGGTTTTGTATTTGTAGTCCTTTTCTGCTCCATCACTGATAAGAATAATATTACAAATATCTCAATCATTCTTATTGTCCCCTCTGGTGCGCAGCATTAAATAGTCCCACTGGAATCGAATCCTGATCAGAGACGTGTCAGGAAGACATGCAAATGTGTGTTTTAATGATATAACATTAGTTATCTCGCACTAAAAAATGTGTTTGTTTTCGAACAAAACATGCATGAAATTGAATTCAAACGTAATGAATATAGAACTAGTTTCACGTTAATAATAATGTGTCATGTTGCTTAGGGTGGCCCTGTTCTTCACGCCTGAGGCCCAGTGCCAATATTGTATTTGTTTGCATTGTTTCTGGGCTCTGCAGGCTGCATGTCGTTTAAGGAAGCTTGGTCTGAGCAGAACAGGAAAGGGCTGGGATTTCCTGTTTGGGACGAGCTCAGCTTAATCAACAGATAAGAGTAGCCAAACACCAAGAAGTTTTGCATTGAGTTAGCTCACCTGAGGCGCTCCTCCTCTTTCTTGCGCAGCCTCATGTCGCGCTGCACCACCTGTAGCACGTGCTCGGCCTCGTTGGCGCTCAGGCCCGACAGGTCCAACTTTCGGCCCATGGCGGACACGGAAGCTCAGCCGGCCCTTGTCAGAAAATAAAGTCAGTCCTGCATGTGTCAAACTGAGGAATCAAAAATAATGCCTTCAAATGTTTCTTAGAAGCAAATATAATTCACACACACAAATAATATGGTGTCATAGGCACAATATTCAATGCCGAGCACCCACGTGGGATTGATGGCAACTTTCAATCTTTAAAATAATTTTGAAAAATCAATCTTGTTGTTGATTTTGTGGCGAGTTTGGTCCGTTTTACAAAATAATAAAGCCACAAATCATACGGGATATTAACGTTTTGTTTTTTATACACACACACCGAGCACCCACTGGCAGAAATGTAGATCGGCGCCAATGATATACGCAATGTATACTGCATTAAAATATACATATATATATATATATATATATATATATATATAACTAAATTGTTAAACAATAAGTAAAATATGAAAAAAAATCAACTAAGTAATACGAAAACAATTATTTTGTCACTTACATATTTGTGTTGGAGTCCATATCAAAATTGGTTTCGACTAAAAAATGAATTGAATAAAATAAAAACAACCTGTCAGAATTATCTGTTAGAATTAAAAGATTAAATTAAATTAAATTAATTATTAAATTAAGTTAAATTAAATTTAAAATTAAACTAATTAAAGTAAAAGATTAAAAGATATATTAAAATAAATTAGCTTAAACAAGGTAAAAAAAAATGATGGTCCGTGTACCTTCTGTTCAAATTTTTAAATGCAAATCATAATTCATAATGAATTACATTTAAATTAAATTAATTATTAAATTAAATGAAATTTAAAATTAAACTAATTAAATTAAAAGATATATTAAAATAAATTGGCTTAAACAAGGTAAAAAAAAAAAAATTGATGGTCTGTGTACCTTCCGTTCAAATTTTTAAATGCAAATCATAATTCATAAGTAATGACATTTAAATTAAATTAATAAATAAAATTAATTAATTAAAATTAATTAACTAAAAATTTATTAAACTAATTAAATTAAAAGATATTAAAATAAATTAGCTTAAACAAGGTAAAAAAAAAAAAGAAGATGGTCCGTGTACCTTCCGTTCAAATTTTTAAATGCAAATCATAATTCATAATTAATTACATTTAAATTAAATTAACTATTAAATTAAATTAATTACATTTAAAATGAATTGAACTAATTAAATTAAAAGATTAAAAGATATATTAAAATAAATTAGCTTAAAACAAGGTAAAAAAAAAAATGATGGTCCGTGTACCTTCCGATCAAATTTTTAAATGCAAATCATAATTCATAATTAATTACATTTAAATTAAATTAGTTATTAAATACAATTAAATACATTAAATTTAATTAATTACATTTAAAATTAATTAAACTAATTAAATTAAAAGATTAAAATACATATTAAAATAAATTAGCTTAAACAAGGTGAAACAAAATGATGGTCCGTGTACCTTCCGTTCAAATTTTTAAATGCAAATCAAAAAACAAATTTCGGACCATTTTTTTCTATTTTCATTCCTGAGACAAAAGTTGGACAACTATTTAATGACACTTTTTAAAAATGACAATGGGACTCCCGCTGAACAAAGATGTTACCATTATGCTAAAAACATGCTAAATGCAAAGGAAAAGCTAAAATACTGCTTCCGGTTTAACTTGTCATCACACGGATAAACACGCATTTTTGCATTTTGGATGAACATATATTCGATGTTTGTGTTTATCTGGAAAAATACAAATCCATACAAGGAAAATAGCACAAAATCCTATTTTATAGAGATATTTGACTGAAAATTAAACCTTTGTTTTAAAATGTGCCATATATAATACAAATCGAAAAACGGCCCTAATTTTGTTTTTTGATTTGCTTTTCAGAATTGGAACTAGAATGAACGGAAGGTACACGGACCAATTATGAATATAAAAAGATATGTCAAAGAATATAAATAAAACCTTTTTTTTTTTTTTAAATATACATGTTTTCCGGATATATATATTGTACAAAAAAATGTTTTAAAAAACTTTTTTTTCTTAATAGTTAAATACTGTAACAAGAATTGATATCAATAATTATAAAAAGTTAGCACATTATGACTTACCACAAATATATCAACTTTGGAAAATATTAGCAAACATAGATTAAATATTAAAATGTTTGCTGACTCACCAAATTTCTGGTCAAAACAAAATCATCAAGAACATGAAAAGGTATTTTTGATGTTTTTAAAAATAGCCCTTAATTGAAATCTAAACAACAATTAGAGAAAATGACAAGTCGTCAGCCCCAAGAGCATTTGAGCACTTATGAGAGAGTACAGTGTGAGTTCAGAAACGCCCTTTTCTCCTAATCCGTTTCCAGAAAAGAAAAGAAAAAACAGGATAAGCCTCCTCCACCTAAAGTACTTTGTGCAATAAAGTAGCAGGCGTAAGGGGATGATGTAAACTAGAACAAAATACAAGCCTTGAATACACAATTTACATAACCACTGCAGTGTTGACCTTCCTCATGCTGAAAATAAAAGTAAAAACCAACATTATGGCAAGGGGTCAAGACATGGAGTTTTCTTGGTCTAATACTTTCATGCCATGTTGAAAAGGATCAAGGACTACACAGAAGATGAAAAGGAAAATGCAATTAAGGCAGAAAAGCAAAAAAGAAAAGGGTAATAAATGATGACGAAGACCAAAATGATTCAAAAAGAAGGAGCCGCACATGCTGCTTCTGGTCTGTCAGAAAGTCAGTCACTACGTTACCATGCACTAAATTAGCCTGATTTCTCAAATACTTCCTTTTTTTCTATTTTTACACCAGCACCACTTCCCACTTCCCAGGTAAATGGAACGCAGCATGGTAGAAGCTGCAAAACAACCAAAGAAACGAAAAGTTTTGCCTTAGGAGACAAAAATAAGAAAACGGGAGCCTACCAGGATAAAAAAAGGACAGTCATGGATCTTTATTCAGCTCAAAAAGGAGGGAATTTCGATCCAAAGCTGCCTTAGCAATGTCAGGTCTTTAGGTAGGAAATGCATCCATCCATCCATCTTCCGGATGGATCGGGTTGTGGGGGCTGCAGCTGAAGCTCTGATATCCCTCTCCATAACCATTCCATCCAGCTCCTCCCAAGGGGATCCCAAGGCATTCCCTGGCTAGCTTGGAGACATCAATCAATCAATCAATCAATGTTTATTTATATAGCCCTAAATCACAAGTGTCTCAAAGGGCTGCACAAGCCACAACGACATCCTCGGTTCAGATCCCACATAAGGGCAAGGAAAAACTCACAACCCAGTGGGATGTCAATGTGAATGACTATGAGAAACCTTGGAGTGGACTGGACTCTCACAATATTATGCTAGATCCACTATGGACTGGACTCTCACACTATTATGTTAGATCCACTATGGACTGGACTCTCACTATTATGTTAGATCCACTATGGACTGGACTCTCACACTATTATGTTAGATCCACTATGGACTGGACTCTCACTATTATGTTAGATCCACTATGGACTGGACTCTCACACTATTATGTTAGATCCACTATGGACTGAACTCTCACACTATTATGTTAGATCCACTATGGACTGGACTCTCACTATTATGTTAGATCCACTATGGACTGGACTCTCACACTATTATGTTAAATCCACTATGGACTGGACTCTCACACTATTATGCTAGATCCACTATGGACTGGACTCTCACACTATTATGTTAGATCCACTATGGACTGGACTCTCACACTATTATGCTAGATCCACTATGGACTGGACTCTCACAATATTATGTTAGATCCACTATGGACTGGACTCTCACTATTATGTTAGATCCACTATGGACTGGACTCTCACACTATTATGTTAAATCCACTATGGACTGGACTCTCACAATATTATGCTAGATCCACTATGGACTGGACTCTCACACTATTATGTTAGATCCACTATGGACTGGACTCTCACACTATTATGTTAGATCCACTATGGACTGGACTCTCACACTATTATGTTAGATCCACTATGGACTGGACTCTCACACTATTATGTTAGATCCACTATGGACTGGACTCTCACAATATTATGCTAGATCCACTCAACCATTCTGTGATTTCAACTAAGCAAAGTAAACAGTCGGTGTGTCATTAGGGGGCTCACAGGAAGACAACATTTTACATGTTTGGGACTTTGTGTAAACAAGTAAAATAGTTTGAGATAGCTAATATGTGTGTGGATGTGCTATTTAGCCACCAGTCGTCTAGAAAGCTCCAGTGTGAAAGGAAGACAAAAGCCAGTCATGGACATCCGGGTGTTGTTGGCTTTTTTGTGTGTGCAGCTTGTGTTGCTGCTCTCAGCCTTGCAGGCCACACATGGCAGTACCGTAGGGAGACCCCCGTTGGTGGATCCGCCGTACCGTACTCATCACCGGGTAAGAAGATGTTAGTTTTAGCCAACAAGTCAAATAGTTTGATGTTTACAGCCTCCATGTTGCAAAATTGTGCCTTGTGTTGCAAAGTATCACATTTTCTAACACTTGCCAACTTTCAAAGATTATACTTTTTTTTTCCACAGATAACCGAAGGATGTGGGCGTTACTTATATGATATAAGTATATATATATATGTGTATATAAGGATTAGTTAGCTTTCTGTTACCATCTCGGGTCAGTTTTGACCCATGTCTTAAATCATCTGTAAAATACACTAAAAACTATTATCTATCATCCAATTTGTTTCTCATCTCTTCGTTACCTCGTTAGGCTTCTTATCCATGAAAATATTGGTTTAAATATTTTTGGTGTGGGCCATTGGGCCTTTTTTGTTGTCAGTATACCCCATCGATTTCAATGAAAAAAAAAAGGTAAAATGAACCTGAAGATAGTCGTATAAATAAATAAAAGGTTGTTGTGTTTGTTACCTGACTATTACTGAGGGTTATTAGAACAGACTGCAAAAATTCAGTGTTAAAAATAAAATTAAAATTTAAAAAAAATACAAAAATGAAGGGTATTTTATTTGAACTAAGCAAAATTATCTGCCAATAGAACAAGAAAATTCAGCTTGTCAAGACTTTCCAAAACAAGTAAAATTAAAGCTGCAAGCAGCGTTGGACGGGTCCGCATTTTGGCAGGTGCTAGTCCTAGGTGTCCCAATACTTTTGTCCAGTGGTAGTCCTGAATGAGACCTACATAGAGGTTTTTGTTTCATGTCTCTATGATATTCGTACTGGGAGTTAGAGGAAGTTGTGTCTGTGTTTTTTTCCTAGGTGCTGCGGCACAGTGGTTCTTTTCTTTGAAGGCTCGTAAAATCAAAACCGTAGCACTTATTAAAACGCTTTCGCCAACTTTTAATCAGAAGGGTTCAATCTCTCTCCTGGAGTAGTTTGAAGCCAAAACGACAAACGCGCTCAGAGGAGATCATGTTTGATGTTTGGTGACCGCTTTTTAAAAAAAAATTGTTTTGAAGTGGGAATATCAAACTTCCTGTTGATTTTTGCTGAAGGATTTCAATCTATGAAATGTAGGTCTAAGTGAGACCTACGTAGAGGTTTTTGTTTCATGTCTCTAAAACGTTCCTACCGGAAGTTACAAGCAGTTTTGTCTGTGTTTTCCTCTGAGAAGCAGTTTTGTCTCTGGGAGTTAGAGGAAGTTGTGTCTGTGTTTTTTTCCTAGGTGCTGCGGCACAGTGGTTCTTTTCTTTGAAGGCTCGTAAAATCAAAACCGTAGCACTGATTAAAACGCTTTCGCCAACTTTTAATCAGAAGGGTTCAATCTCTCTCCTGTAGTAGTTTGAAGCCAAAACGAAAAACGCGCTCAGAGGAGATAATGTTTGATGTTTGGTGACCGCTTTTTAAAAAACAAATGTTTTGAAGTGGGAATATCAAACTTCCTGTTGATTTTTGCTGAAGGATTTCAATCTATGAAATGTAGGTCTAAGTGAGACCTACGTAGAGGTTTTTGTTTCATGTCTCTAAAACGTTCCTACCGGAAGTTACAAGCAGTTTTGTCTGTGTTTTCCTCTGAGAAGCAGATTGTCTCTGTTTTATTCAAAAATTGCGCTAGAGCGCAATCTTGAGTTTTGGGGTTCGGTTTTTTTTTAGATCGCAATTTCCACCAGTCCCAATGTGTGTGGTGAGTTTTGAAGTATTTTAAGGGGGTCAAATTACAGCTCAAAGAGGCAAAAATGAGTGTTTTTAGTCATTTTTTGTGTTGAAGGGGAAATTGCCAAGGTTTTTGTTTCATGTCTCTACGATCTTCCTAGTGGGAGTTACAGGCAGTTTGTTTTTGGTTTTTTCCTAGGGGGTGCTAGAGCGCAATTTTGATTTTTGGGGTTTGGTTTTTTTACTAAAGTGTGCTGTCCCAGTTTGTTCTATGTGTGTATAAAATTTGGTGAGTTTTGAAGCATGTTAAGGGGGGCAAAGTAGTGCGCAAAGCTGCGGAATAATAATCAACCTTACAATTTCAATAGGTTCCTTTGTACAGGGTACATGCGAACCCTAATTAGCTAACCTCAATGAACCCAAAAATACCTTAAAATAAGTATATTCTCCGTGAGTGCACTTTTCTTGGTAGAAAGAACAAATATGAGACATTTTTGCTCAATATGTTGAAAAATATTCTTAAATGAAGTAAATGCTAGTGCCATTATCTTGACATAATGATATGCGGTATGGCGTAATGCAGGCCTGGGCAATTATTTTGACTCGGGGGGCCACATTTAGAGAAAGAAATGTGTCTGGGGGCCGGTATATCTATTTCTAGGAACACTAATATAAAACCTCACAATAATGTCTGATTGAATGGTAAAAACGTTATGACAGATCGCCTTAAAAAACGTAATGGAATTTGTATTTTTTCTATGAACAATAAAACACTGAATATTGACAAAATATGAACGTCACACCCCCTTTCGATTGACATATTTTACAATCAAGTGAAACGCAACAAAAATGCAACAAACAGTGAAATATGAATGGGAAGAGTACAAAATAAACCCACCTACAATCTGATATATCTGATATTTGCTGAATTTCCCCCAGGGATCAATAAAGTACTTTCTATTCTATTCTATTCTATATATCACTAAGCTGTAGAACTTTGTTGTGAAAATTTCCTTCCGCGTCTGTGGAAACGCTTCCCGCCCACACTGCTTGGTGCCTCGTCTGAGCTGCTGTGACGTAGAGTACCATAGTAACTAATTAGATGACCATAGTAACTAATTAGATGACCATAGTAACTGGTATATAAGCGCAGATTCTAACCATTGAAATACTTAGTATAGTTGAAGACTTACTGTCATTAGAAAACATGACTGCACATCATAATCGCAGCCAGGGCCGGCCCGTGGCATAGGCCGTATAGGCAAATGCTAAGGGCGCCACGCCAGTGCCACAAATGTTGGAGGAAAAAAAATAAAAAAAATAGTTGGTACTATTATTTCTAAATACAAAAAATAATCCCACGTTAATTAAAATGCAAAGTAAAGCCTATTTAATAGAAATATTATTTGTTACAACATTACGCGCCCCTCATCCCCCCGCACGGTGCGCCCCCTCCCTTCCCGTATCATGACTCTTACCACATCAAAAAATCAACACAAGATGTCAAAACGGCCAAAACTGTCAGGTGCCCAGGGAAGAAAAAAGAGAAAAGAGGAGGAGAAACGAGAAAAAGACAGAGGTAGCAGGTAGGTAACGTTAGCCTACATGAAATTATTTGTCTGTTACAGAATGTGATAGTAACCTGGCTTTAGCATTAAGCTAATGTTACATGATTCGTCAATTGCTAATCAATAAATAGCAAGTTCTGTTTTAACGTCGGGTTAATATTGTGGAGGGGGCTAAATTGTTATGGAAAATAATAATGTAACGTTAGGTAATTACAGTACTCCCACCTTACATTCCTCAGGGACATTTGTATTAGATCTTTTAAGCAGGTGTTTTTTGTTGACATTGTTATTGCCTTCTGGTTAGCTAATGTTTGCCCTGCAGGTAATAGTCACTTTTCCACCCCTTTATATATTAGGTATAGTTGTAAGCCTAGTTGTTAAAGTGCACACCATTAATGTTAATTAAGCAATATCACATGAGAGGGAATGCTGTTTTTTAATTTGAGCACTGCTGTGATTCGGTTAAAGATAATCATAACATAACATTCTCATATAATATGTTAATTTACTTTCTTTAAGTAAAAAAAAAAGGTCAAAGACAAAGCTATTCGGTTTCTTGTGAGTATATACACTTCACTGCCGATGTGTGTGTGTGTGTGTGGGGGGTGGGGGGGGGGGGGGGTCCCTAAGATTGGTTAGGGCCAGGCCTGATCGCAGCTACAGTTTCCATCTTAAAGGTAAAAAAGAATTATTTGGGAATGTCCGGCGGGCCAGATTGAAAAGCTCAACGGGCCCCATGTGGCTCCCGGGCCTTAATATGCCCAGGTCTGGCATAATGGGTAGGGCGGCCGTGCCAGAAGCCTGAGGGTTGCAGGTTCGCTCCCCGCCTCTTGACATCCAAATCGCTGCCGTTGTGTCCTTGGGCAGGACACTTCACCCTTTCCCCCGGTGCCGCTCACACTAGTGAATGAATGAATGATGAATGAGTAATGGGTGATGGTCGGAGGGGCCGTAGGCGCAAACTGGCAGCCTCGCTTCCGTCAGTCTACCCCAGGGCAGCTGTGGCTACAAATGTAGCTTACCACCATCACGGTGTGACTGAATGATGGCTTCTCACTTCTCTGTGAGTGCTTTGAGTATCTAATAATAGAAAAGTGCGATATAAAATCTAATCCATTATTATTATTATTATATGCGCTCGGCATCATGATTTTTTTTTTCATGCTTAAGGTAAGAAATGATGACTTTAAAAAAGTAGTTTTCTACTTGTGAGTGTTGATGACACAGCTTTGCAACAGTTGATATTCTAGTTTCAAGCATGTTTTACTCAATATAGCTCATCAAATCTCAGCAACAAGCTGTAATATCTTACTGACATCATTTAGGACCAAAACACTTAAAACAAGTAAAACACTCTAATATAAAATCTTATGTGCGCAAGTCCCGGGATGCCCAAAATGTCCATAACACACCCAGCCGAGTCCCACAGGGAGGGGGGATAAAAGTTGGAAAAGTCGGCAAAAGTCCCAAAAATGTTCAAAATACCTACCCAGGTTCGAGTCCCACAAGTCCTGCCACCGGCTGGGATGCCCAAAGTGTCCAAAATGCGCTGAGCAAAGTCCCACAGGAAGGCGTGGAGAAAATGTTCAAAAATCCCACCCGGGTTCGAGTGCCACAAGTCTTAAGACTTGTGACACTCATGGGACTGGAACCTGGGTAGGTATTTTGAACATTTTTGGGACTTTTGCCGACTTATCCAACTTTTATCCCCCCTCCCCGTGGGACTCGGCTGGGTGTGCTATGGACATTTTGGGCATCCCGGGACTTGCGCGGCCGGCGGCGGGACTTGTGGGACTCGAACCTGGGTAGGTATTTTGAACATTTTTGGGGACTTTTGACGACTTATCTCACTTTTCTCCCCCACTTCCCGTGGGACTTTGCTGGGTGCGTTTTGGACATTTTTTGCATCCCGGGACTTGTGCGGCCTGGCGGCGGGACTCGCGGGACTGGAACCCGGGGAGATATTTTGGACAAAATTTGGACTTTTGACCATTTTGGCTGCCTTTTCCCCTCTTCTTCCCCGCCTTCCTGTGCACCATTGCTGGGTGTGATTTGGACATTTGGACAAAAATACTTTCAAGCATGTTTTACTCAATATAGGTCATCAAATCTCAGCAACAAGCTGTAATATCTTACTGAGATCATTTAGGACCAAAACACTTCAAACAAGTAAAACACTCTAACATAAAATCTGCTTAGTGAGAAGAATTATCTTATCAGACAGAAAATAAGCAAATATCACCCTTATTTGACATATTTCATCTTACTTAGATTTCATCTCTTAAATAAATGTGTTTTATTTATGTTTTCATTTTAATAATTTTAACTATAGTAATATCTATGGTGTCAATTTCGACCCATATATATTTACTTCAAGAAAAAGGCTAAAAAGTTTTTTTTTTTGGAAAAATCCCTCCTTTTTGGGACCACCCTCATTTCACCAGCAGGGGGTGCAAATGAGACATTGTCTATTAGATGCAATGTTATTGGGACCATGATTTATGTCATCACTTGTTCACACCTCCTCATATGGAAGGTACTTTTCCTTGTTCATGTCTCAAGAAGGGTACAAATACAAGAACACACACACACACACACACACACACATTCTTGCATTTCTTACCTTTTTGAGACCTCTGAAAAATGCCTACCTCTTTAGGACCACCCTTTGTAGATATGTAAAGATTCGTATTTACAACATTAATAATAATGTATGCATACTATGCAAATATAAAAAAAGTAAGCTTTAATTAATTAATTTTATTTGTAATTGGTTTTTAATCTTCATTATTTACTTCAAGTTATTACAGTATGTCTCTATATCAGGGGTCACCAACCTTTTTGGAACCAAGAGCTATTTCTTGGGTAGTGATTAATGCGAAGGGCTACCAGTTTGATACACACTTCAATAAATTGCCAGAAATAGCCAATTTGCTCAATTTACCTTTAACTCTATGTTATTATTAATAATTAATGATATGTACACTTAATTGAACGGTTTAAAAGAGAAGAAAACACAAAAAAAAAAAGACAATTAAATTTTGAAACATAGTTTATCAATTCAAAATTCAACCAAAAAAGAGAAGAGAAAAACTAGCTAATTCGAATCTTTTTGAAAAAATTAAAAAAATAATTTGTGGAACATCATTAGTAATTTTTCCTGATTAAGATTAATTTTAGAATTTTGATGACATGTTTTAAATAGGTTAAAATCCAATCTACACTTTGTTAGAATATATAACAAATTGGACCAAGCTATATTTCTAACAAAGACAAATCGTTATTTCTTCTAGATTTTCCAGAACAAAAATTTTAAAAGAAATTCAAAAGACTTTGAAATAAGATTTAAATTTGATTCTACAGATTTTCTAGATTTGCCAGAATATTTTTTTTTGAATTTTAATCATGATAAGTTTGAAGAAATATTTCACAAATATTTTTCGTCGAAAAAACAGAAGCTAAAATGAAGAATTAAATTAAAATGTATGTATTATTCTTTACAATAAAAAAAATAAATTTACTTGAACATTGATTTAAATTGTCAGGAAATAAGAGGAAGGAATTTAAAAGGTAAAAAGGTATATGTGTTTAAAAATCCTAAAATCATTTTTAAGGTTGTATTTTATCTCTAAAATTGTCTTTCTGGAAGTTATAAGAAGCAAAGTAAAAAAAAAAAAGAATTTATTTAAACAAGTGAAGACCAAGTCTTTAAAATATTTTCTTGGATTTTCAAATTCTATTTGAGTTTTGTCTCTCTTAGAATTAAAAATGTCGGGCAAAGCGAGACCAGCTTGCTAGAAAATAAATACAATTTAAAAAATAGAGGCAGCTCACTGGTAAGTGCTGCTATTTGAGCTATTTTTAGAACAGGCCGGCGGGCTACTCATCTGGGGCCGTACTTATCAAGCTTCTTAGAGTGCCATTTTACACTTAAGTCCTGAGAATTTGCGAAATTTAGTCCTACTCTCAAACTTAAGAATAAAAGCTTTTTATCAACGTTCTTAAGTCTAAGAATCACTCCTACTCTCCATGATATTTAAGAGACCTTCAGAGGTGTCTTAAGTGGTTAGGAGTTGCCAGCAGGGGATGGCACTGAGGCGAGAGAGACGTGCGCGAACGTTCAGGGAACGGAACAATGTTTTTTTTTTTTGATGACGAGCAGCTGATCAAACGGTATCGTTTAGACAGAGCGGATATTATTTTTGTCACAGATTTAATACTTTTCGATTCCTTGTTGATTTCTGCATGTGGCTGCAGTGGGCTAGTATATATAGAGCCACCCACACCAGTTTCAAATTAGTTGCCTAATTAATGAATTGGAAAAAAATTGTTATGACAGTAGCGTATGTGTGTGGCCGTGAGGTGAGTGACGTCAGTGAGTGTGTGGGCGAGAGAAGAGAGGGAGCGGTAGCGTGAGTGCCGGCGGGGACTAGTTTGTTTTGTATTATTTTGTAGTTTATTGTCAAAATATACACTCCCATTGTCCACTTCAATATTTCCAAGATATTTCTTTATTCTTAGACAACGGATTCCCTTCCGTGATTGGTCATTTCTATGGACACAGAAATGACGTCACCTAAAATTCCGTTTACGGCACATAGTAATGTCGTAATTCAGCTCTGAGTGTGACACTTAAGATTCAGTCCTACACTTCGCTGAAAGTGTGAGTAAGACGCTTGATAACTAACTTTTAAGTGCAGCTTTCAGCGAAGAATTGATTTACTCTTAAGTCAACTCTTAGCAGACTTCTTAGGAGTAATTCTAAGAAGCTTGATAAGTACGGCCCCTGGTCCTTACGGGCTACCTGGTGCCCGCGGGCACCGCGTTGGTGACCCCTGCTCTATATACATATTTATTTTAAATTAATTTTGGCCAAAGGGGGCGCATTTCAATTTCTTAGACACACTTGTTATTTCATATGTTGACCAGAGGGGGAGCACTTTTATGTCAAATCCATAGTTTTAAAGCAACAAACATGTTATTTGCAACATTCGACAAAAATGCCCAAACCAGAGAACCAGAGTAGCAGGAACCGCATCCGCCATCAGTGTGTGAATGTGTGTGTGAATGGGTGAATGTGGAAATAGTGTCTTTGAGTGCCTTCAAGGTAAAAAAAGCGCTATACAAGCATAACCCATTTTTATTTACCATTTAACATGGGACTTGCACACAGAGAAGATTTAAAGCCATAACAATAATTAACAGAATGTTATCAGTTGTGGCCAATGGCTGACGAGCATGATGTATTCTCCAGGAAAGGAAAAGGCCGCCACTCTGGTTAAGAAAGTCACAATCAAACTGCAGCCGGAGACTTTCAGCATGTGGAATACTCGGCGTGATGGTGAATGTCTTTTTCTTTTGAATCAAATGAATACGTTTTTATTGCCTCTGAATGGACTGTGCCCCGTGTTTGTTGCAGGGTCCTCCTCCAACCTCTCCCCCTCCACCCCCTCCACCCCCTCCTCCACCTCCTGAGCCCATCGCCTGCTTCATGCATGAGCCTGCACACCCGCCCAATTGGTGACAAGAATGTGTAGCCAGAATGGAGCAACCTTCACTAGATATGAATATATAGTCAGTCACTGTCCACCACACGGAGCTACTCCTACATACTATAATGAGCTCTAAAGCAGGAGTTTGCCTGGAAGGGGCCCCTAACTTGCCAAACTCTATGTTTCAATCAATGTTCACTTATATTCACTACCATGAAGTGATTAACGTGGACCCCCGACTTCAACAAGTTGAAAAACGTATTCGGGTGTTACCATTTAGTGGTCAATTGTACGGAATATGTACTGTACTGTGCAATCTACTAATAAAAGTCTCAATCAATCAATCAATAGCCCTAAATGACAAGTGTCTCAAAGGGCTGCACAAGCCACAACGACATCTTCGGCTCAGATCCCACATCAGGGCAAGGAAAAACTCAACCCAATGGGATAACAATGAGAAACCTGGGCGACCGGTGCAATGGACGTCAAGTGGATCTAGCATAATAGTCTGAGAGTCCAGTCCATAGTGGATCTAACATAATAGTGTGAGAGTCCAGTCCATAGTGGATCTAACATAATAGTGTGAGAGTCCAGTCCATAGTGGATCTAGCATAATAGTGTGAGAGTCCAGTCCATAGTGGATCTAACATAATAGTGTGAGAGTCCAGTCCATAGTGGATCTAACATAATAGTGTGAGAGTCCAGTCCTTAGTGGATCTAACATAATATTGTGAGAGTCCAGTCCATAGTGGATCTAACATAATAGTGTGAGAGTCCAGTCCATAGTGGATCTAACATAATAGTGTGAGAGTCCAGTCCATAGTGGATCTAACATAATATTGTGAGAGTCCAGTCCATAGTGGATCTAACATAATAGTGAGAGTCCAGTCCATAGTGGATCTAACATAATATTGTGAGAGTCCAGTCCATAGTGGATCTAACATAATAGTGTGAGAGTCCAGTCCATAGTGGATCTAACAGAATAGTGTGAGAGTCCAGTCCATAGTGGATCTAACATAATAGTGTGAGAGTCCAGTCCATAGTGGATCTAACATAATAGTGTGAGAGTCCAGTCCATAGTGGATCTAACAGAATAGTGTGAGAGTCCAGTCCATAGTGGATCTAACATAATAGTGAGAGTCCAGTCCATAGTGGATCTAACATAATATTGTGAGAGTCCAGTCCATAGTGGATCTAACATAATAGTGTGAGAGTCCAGTCCATAGTGGATCTAACATAATAGTGTGAGAGTCCAGTCCATAGTGGATCTAACATAATATTGTGAGAGTCCAGTCCATAGTGGATCTAACATAATAGTGAGAGTCCAGTCCAGTCCATAGTGGATCTAACATAATATTGTGAGAGTCCAGTCCATAGTGGATCTAACATAATAGTGTGAGAGTCCAGTCCATAGTGGATCTAACAGAATAGTGTGAGAGTCCAGTCCATAGTGGATCTGACATAATAGTGTGAGAGTCCAGTCCATAGTGGATCTAACATAATAGTGTGAGAGTCCAGTCCATAGTGGATCTAACATAATAGTGTGAGAGTCCAGTCCATAGTGGATCTAACATAATAGTGTGAGAGTCCAGTCCATAGTGGATCTGACATAATAGTGTGAGAGTCCAGTCCATAGTGGATCTAACATAATAGTGTGAGAGTCCAGTCCATAGTGGATCTAACATAATAGTGTGAGAGTCCAGTCCATAGTGGATCTAACATAATAGTGTGAGAGTCCAGTCCATAGTGGATCTAACAGAATAGTGTGAGAGTCCAGTCCATAGTGGATCTAACATAATAGTGTGAGAGTCCAGTCCATAGTGGATCTAACATAATAGTGAGAGTCCAGTCCATAGTGGATCTAACATAATATTGTGAGAGTCCAGTCCATAGTGGATCTAACATAATAGTGTGAGAGTCCAGTCCATAGTGGATCTAACATAATAGTGTGAGAGTCCAGTCCATAGTGGATCTAACATAATATTGTGAGAGTCCAGTCCATAGTGGATCTAACATAATAGTGAGAGTCCAGTCCATAGTGGATCCAACATAATATTGTGAGAGTCCAGTCCATAGTGGATCCAACATAATAGTGTGAGAGTCCAGTCCATAGTGGATCTAACATAATAGTGTGAGAGTCCAGTCCATAGTGGATCTAACATAATAGTGAGAGTCTAAAACTAACTGCAGGTATGTATTTGGGATCTGCAGAAGTCCCGGAAGAAGCATATAACAAGATTTTTTTCGCCAAACGAGCCAGTTGGAATTTACGAAAAGTGTGACGTTTTGTTGAAGTGTGATGTCTCAGGATTAGAGACTTAGACTTCCTTTTATCGTCATTCAAATTTGAACTTTGCAGTAAGAACGAAATGTAGTTGCATTAGCTCATGGTAGTGCAGGATAAAAGAGCAATAAGGTGCAGATATAAATAAATAGATTACTGTACAGATAAATATATTGCACTTTTGCATATGCATCCAGGTTTATGGATGTATGTTATATTGTCTTTATATTCCAGCTAGGGATGTCCGATAATATCGGCCTGCCGATATTATCGGCCGATAAATGCGCTAAAATGTAATATCGGAAATGTTCGGTATCGGTTTTTTTATTATCTGTATCGGTTTGTATTTATTTTTTTATTAAATCAACATGAAAAACACAAGATACACTTACAATTAGTGCACCAACCCAAAAAACCTCCCTCCCCCATTACACTCATCACACAAAAGGGTTGTTTCTTTCTGTTATTAATATTCTGCTTCCTACATTATATATCAATATATATCAATACAGTCTGCAAGGGATACAGTCCGTAAGCACACATGATTGTGTGTGCTGCTGCCTCCACTAATAGTACTAACCTTTAACAGTTATTTTACTCATTTTCATTATTACTAGTTTCTATGTAACTGTTTTTATATTGTTTTAATTTCTTTTTTATTCAAGAAAATGTTTTTAATTTAGTTATCTTATTTATTATTTGTTTAAAAAGTACCTTATCTTCACCATACCTGGTTGTCCAAATTAGGCATAATAATGTGTTAATTCCACGACTGTATATATCGGTTGATATCGGTAATCGGTTGATATCGGTATCGTAATTAAAGAGTGGACAATATCGGAATATCGGATATCGGCAAAAAGCCATTATCGGACATCCCTAATTCCAGCCACTTAATCCATTTTTGGTGGAGAATTGAGGGGATTATTATGATGCATTCAAGAGTCTTACGGCTTGAGGAAGAAGCTGTTACAGAACCTGGAGGTTCTGCTACGGAGGCTGCGGAACCTCTTTCTAGAGTCCAGCAGTGAAACAGTCCAGATTTTCTGAGCCCTGGTCAGGGAGCGACTTTTTTGCGATGTCCCGGACAGGAGGAAGAGGAGTCCTGATGATCTTTTCCGCCGTCATTATTGTCATTATTCATATATGGTAGAAATGTACCCAGAGTGCCTTGCGGGCATCTGCCATTTTAGTCCGGGCTGTAGTCCTTAAGCTCCTTTTTTTTTGCTATCCTCTTGTTGTGGGGCAGACTGGGTCGTGCATGCACATGCATTCTCCGCTGTTGCCATTTCTAGTACAAAGTAGCTTATACAAACCCCCGTTTCCATATGAGTTGGGAAATTGTGTTAGATGTAAATATAAACGGAATACAATGATTTGCAAATCCTTTTCAAGCCATATTCAGTTGAATATGCTACAAAGACAACATATTTCATGTTCAAACTCATAAACATTTTTTTTTGTTGCAAATAATCATTAACTTTAGAATTGATGGCAGCAACACGTGACAAAGAAGTTGGGAAAGGTGGCAATAAATACTGATAAAGTTGAGGAATGCTCATCAAACACTTATT
>NC_084746.1:3051820-3229320 GCF_033978785.1 Entelurus aequoreus
TTGCACAATTTGCTCAGGCATTTGTTGACAAAGTGGTGACCCTCGCCCCAACCTTGCTTGTGAATGACTGAGCATTTCATGGAAGCTGCTTTTTTACCCAATCATGGCACCCACCTGTTCCCAATTAGCCTGTTCACCTGTGGGATGTTCCAAATAAGTGTTTGATGAGCATTCCTCAACTTTATCAGGTCTTTTTCGCCACTTGTGCCAGTTTTTTTGAAACATGTTGCAGGTATCAAATTACAAATGAGCTAATATTTGCAAAAAAAAAGTTTTCCAGTTTGAACGTTAAATATCTTGTCGTTGCAGTCTATTCAATTGAATATAAGTTGAAAAGGATTTGCAAATCATTGTATTCTGTTTTTATTTACCATTTACACAACGTGCCAACTTCACTGGTTTTGTGTGTGTATATATATATATATATATATATATATATATATATATATATATATATATATATATATATATATAGTGGCGGTGTATATATATACATATATATATATAGTGTATATATTTAGTGGCGGTGTATATATATATATATATATACACATACGTACATATATATATACACACACACACATATATATATATACATATATATACACATACGTACATGTTGTGTTTGTCAGTTCGCAACATATCTCAAAGAAGGATTCTTTATTATTTTAAACGTATGCTAATTTTGATATTTTTGAAAATCTTTCAAAAATAAGGAGCCATGTAGAGCATTCAAACAGGTTTCTTTATTTAGAACATTTCTACATATTTATTTTGTGGCATATAAAAAAGCCAGTGTTTTGAGATTCCACCAATTTTTTGAAAAACTTTTTTTTTAAAAAGTGCAAATAAGCATGTGTAAAATTTTTGAAATCAAATCCACAACTTGACTATTACTTTGAATCAGAAATGTGATTAAATCAATTACAATTAATGCAACCAGCTCCAGATTCCACAAACAAGAACAAAGATGTGTTTCTTTTGAATTAGTTTTAAACAATTATTAATTATTCAAATATATAACATTAGAGACACAAACGAACACACAAAAAGTGGCAGTGGCACACAATTTTAGGCACTTTTTCAAGCAAACAAGGTTAGCCAATGTAAGCGATTTCAACTATGAGTTGCAGTAGGATAAAAAAATACTGCCGCAGTTTCGTATTTTGGCAAGTTGCTGCGCCTGGAAGAACATGTAAGATGTTGTAGGGCTGCAGGAAGTAAATAGGATGTGTTCTCATTTACGTATCTGAACTAACTATGACACTAAGTTGTAGCCATGTACCTGGAAAATCTTCAAAACTTTAAATTGAGGCGCAACCACTTTATAAATATCCCTGAAGTACAAAACTTACTGAGCCGGTGAACTATAAGGAGAGGTATACTTGATCCACGCCACAAGAAAAAAGGTGAGGTCCCTGAGCTTAGTAGTTGAGGATCTGTACGTCAAAGAGGTCACACACACCCTCGTGGTCATCCAGGTGGAAGCTGTAGTCTGCATAAAAATGACACACAAAGAACACGCACACAGTGTTTACCATGCTGACTAACATCAGCTCATTGATGAAGTCAACAGCTTCTACGAGCGTATAGGATTTAAACATTGTACTGTAAGATGCACACTTGTGTATTTAATAATAATAATGGATTAGATTTATGTAGCGCTTTTCTAGACACTCAAAGTGAGAAGCCATCATTTATTCACACCTGGTGGTGGTAAGCTACTTTCATAGCCACAGCTGCCCTGGGGTAGACTGACGGAAGCGTGGCTGCCAGTTTGCGCCTACGGCCTCCTCCGACCACCACCAATCATTCATCATTCATTCACCAGTGTGAGCGGCACTGGGGGCAAGGGTGAAGTGTCCTGCCCAAGGACACAACGGCAGCGATTTGGATGGAAAGAGGCGGGGAACCCTCAGGTTTCTGGCACGGCCGCTCTACCCACTATGCCATGCCGCCCCAAATTTATATATATTTGAGGGGATTACAGTTTAAACCAGACCTGGGCAAATTAAGGCCCGGGGGCCACATGCGGCCCGTTAAGCTTTTCAATCTGGCCCGCCGGACATTCCCAAATTTTTTTTTTTTAGATGTTTAAGATGTAAAGTGTAGCTGCCATTATGATGTGCAGTGATGTTTTCTAATGATACATAACTGTATCATTAATGTAAACATTAAAGGCCTACTGAAATGAATTTTTTTTATTTAAACGGGGACAGCAGATCCATTCTATGTGTCATACTTGATCATTTTGCGATATTGCCATATTTTTGCTGAAAGGATTTAGTATAGAACAACGTCGATAAAGTTCGCAACTTTTGGTCTCTGATAAAAAAAAACCTCGCCTGTACCGGAAGTAGCGTGACGTTGTCAGTTGTTCACTCCCTCATATTTTCCTATTGTTTTCAACGCAGCTAGAGCTATTCGGACCGTGAAAGTGACGATTACCCCATTAATTTGAGCGAGGATGAAAGATGGACGAGGAACGTTAGAGTGACGGACTAGAATGCAGTGAAATACATATTTTTTTTCGCTCTGACCGTAACTTAGGTACAAGCTGGCTCATTGGATTCCACACTCTCTCCTTTTTCTATTGTGGATCACGGATTTGTATTTTAAACCACCTCGGATACTATATCCTCTTGAAAATGAGAGTCGAGAACGCGAAATGGACATTACAGTGCCTTTTATCTCCACGACAATACATCGGCGAAGCTCTTTAGCATCTTTAGCATAAGCTAACGTGATAGCATCTGTCTCAAATGCAGACAGAAACAAAATAAATAAATCCCTGACTGGAAGGATAGACAGAAGATCGACAATACTATTAAACCATGTACATGTAACTACACGGTTAATAGATCTCAGCCTGGCAAAGCTTAACAATGCTGTTGCTAACGAAGCTAAGGCTAACTTAGCAACCGGAGCTCACAGAGCTATGATAAAAACATTAGCGCTCCACCTACGCCAGCCAGCCCTCATCTGCTTTGCTCAGCAACACCCGTGCTCACCTGCGTTCCAGCGATTGACGGCGCGACGAAGGACTTCACCAGATCATCCATGCGGTGGGTCTGCTAGCATCGGCTAGGCGTCTGCTAGCATCGGCTAGGCGTCTGCTATCCGAGTAAGTGGTCCTTGTGTTGCTACAGCCATCTACAACGTTCTTCTTTGCAGCCTCCATTGTTCATTAAACAAATTGCAAAAGATTCACCAACACAGATGTCCAGAATACTGTGGAATTATGAAATGAAAACAGAGCTTTTTGTATTGTATTCAATGGAGAAGGCATACCTCTGTTCCTCGGGCTACGTCACGCGCATACGTCATCCTTCGAAGGCTTTTTCAACCGGAAGTGTGGCGGGAAATTTAAAATGTCACTTTATAAGTTAACCCGGCCGTATTGGCATGTGTTGCAATGTTAAGATTTCATCATTGATATATAAACTATCAGACTGCGTGGTCGCTAGTAGTGGCTTTCAGTAGGCCTTTAATGTTTACATTAATGTTTATTTTCAATTCTTGTTTCTTTTTGCTTTTTATTTTATTATTACTATTATTATTATTATTATTATTATCGTTTTTATTATTCATTCTTGAATGGCTTTTTTGTTGTTTTTTGCAAAATTTGTTTGTTTTTGTTTTGTCTACATATTCGAAATAAACATGAAAGAAAGAAAGAAAGAAAATGACCGTAAGTCTTGAACTATACCAAGTATTTCAATGGTTGGAATCTGCGCTTTTGCATGATATTTAGATTTTAGATTTAGATTTAGATTTTAGTGACTAGTGTTGTCCTGATACCAATATTATTTCGATACTTTTCGGTACTTTTTGATACTTTTCTAAACAAAGGGGACCAGAAAAAATTGCATTGTTGGCTTTATTTTAACAAAAAATCTTAGGGTGTGGAGGACCAGTACTTTTCAGCGGCGGTATAGTACCGAATATGATTCATTAGTATCGCGGTACTATACTAATACCCGTATACCGTACAACCCTACTAGCGACTCTGGTAATCTACGTCACAGCAGCTCAGACGAGGCACCAAGCAGTGTGGGTGGGGAGCGTTTCCACAGAGTGTTTCCAGAGCCTGAAATGCGAGTGTCAGGGACAGACGCGGAAGGAGATTTTTACAAGAAAATTCTAAAGCTTAGTGATATCAAATATATCATATTGTAGATGTTTATTGTTTTTTTACCCTTCACGTTCATATTCCACTGGTTTGTTGCATTTTTGTTGCATTTGGCTTGATTGTAAAATATGTCGATCGAGAGGGTGTGTGACATTCATATGTTCTCAATATTCAGTGTTTTATCGTTTATAGAAAAAAATAAAATTCCATTCCGTTTTTAAGGCGGTCTGTCATAACATTTTTAGCATTCAATCAGGCTTTATTGTGAGGTTTTGTATCAGTTTTCCTAAAAATAGATATACCGGCCCCCAGACACATTTTTTTCTCAAAATTTGGCCCCCGAGTCAAAATAATTGCCCAGGCCTGGTTTAAACTACGGCTGTCAAACCATTAAAATATTTTAATCGCAAATAATCGCATTATCCATAGTTACCTCGTAGTCGCAGATAATTTTATCTTTAATAAGTTTACCTTAGACCAGGGGTGTCAAATTACTCCCAAGTGGGCCGGACTGGTAAAATGATGGCACGATAACTTAAAAATAAAGACACATTCAGATTGTTTGATTTGTTTAAAAATAGAACAAGCACATTCTGAAAATATACAAATCATAATATTGTTGGGTTTTTTTACACTTATATTTTGCTGTTAATAATGTATTTGTTGTTATTTATATTGGTGTTAATTTTCAATCTATCAAGATAAAAAAAATTGTATCAAAATCAAATTACAGGATGTTATTTATGTACCGGTAGTTTGATAATTTTCCTGGACTGGTGCACTAACATCCTGTGGTTTAGCATCATCTACAAAGATACAAAGAATTGCTATTGCGACATCCAGTGGACACATTCAGAACAGCTGTTTCTTTCATTCAAAAATTTCAGGTTCATTTTTAAACTTAGCAAACTCATCCCGCATGCCGGGTAAAACCTGTTCGCGGGCCTGATCCGGCCCTCGGGCCGTACGTTTGACACCCCTGCCTTAGAATTGATTAACGTGGACCCCGACTTAAACAAGTTGAAAAACTTATTGGGGTGTTACCATTTAGTGGCCAATTGTACGGAATATGTACGGTACTGTGCAACCTACTAATAAAAGTTTCAATCAATCAATCAAAAGACAGTTCATTTTCAAGTTTTGTCAAACAGTGCCGTTAAAGGAAATTAACATTTCCTTGTTATCAAGGAGTTCACTTTGATGCGTTAACTTATAAATATTGCAGCGGTTAACTTATTGTTTACACACCATGCCTGTTATGATGGTCAAGATGTTAAATAAAAAATAAAGGCCTGTACAATTAAGTTTTCATGAGAAGAACAGTTTGATCCTGGAACATATTATTTGTATTTCCTTCTGGAATAATTGCTTTCAAATACTAACACATCATAGGTTGACATTAGAGGTGTCCAATAATGGCTTTTTTGCCGATATCCCGATATTGTCCAACTCTTAATTACCGATTCCGATATCAACCGATACCGATATATACAGTTGTGGAATTAACACATTATTATGCCTCATTTTGTTGTGATGCCCCGCTGGATGCATTGAACAATGTAACAAGGTTTTCCAAATTAAATCAACTCAAGTTATGGAAAAAAATGCCAACATGGCACTGCCACATTTATTATTGAAGTCACAAAGTGCATTTTTTTTTTTTAACTTGCCTCAAAACAGCAGCTTGGAATTTGGGACATGCTCTCCCGGAGAGAGCATGAGGAGGTTGAGGTGGACGGGGTTGTGTGTGTGTGTGTGTGTGTGGGGGGGGGGTGTATATTGTAGCGTCCCGGAAGAGTTAGCAGTGTTTCCCATAAACTGGCAAGATACATGTGGCGGTGGGGGCGTGGCTATGGGCGTGGTCACCATGACATTATCGAGTAATTTGCATAATTTACTACAATGATATGATTTTCTTTAAAAAGGCTCAAAAAATGTATACTTACTAATTAATAATAACCGTTTTGTTTTAAACGTCCATCTATCCATTTTACAATATAATTACAACACTTTATGTACATATTTATATACAGATTTGAACAATAAGTTATTCACTGAAATATATTTATTAATTGTGGTTCTTACAAAAAATATATCTTATAAAATATAAAAGCTAAAATGTCTCTTAAAGCTTTGCCCCTTTAATTAGTGCATACTAAATGATTTAACTTTAGCCTACTACTACAACCATATTATTTACCAGCAACATAAAGTGAAACAGAGGCAGAGGTGTCCTGCCACAGTCAGCAACAAATAAACAGAAAACAGTAGTGGTGGTAGATAGACACAGAGCTTCATCAAACATCTGATCCACTGAACAAAGAGCTCCAAAAATCTTGAACTTTAGACTGCCATCAGTTTTACTCCCTACACTTAACCATGTGTTTCCTACTGCCTGCAGACTTTGCACCCTTTGTTATATACACATGTTGTGTTTCTAATATAAATACATTTAATAAAGTCAAATACAAATAAGGCAACAAGAGAAGTATCCTACACTTCTCTTTTGTAAAGTAAATCTGAACAGCCGATATGGGCATCTACATCAACTATATGATTTGCCTGTGAAGCTGGACAGGACAAAAAAAAAATTTAAAAAAAAAAAATCTTTTTTTTTTTTTTTTTTAAATTGTGGCGGACGTAATTCTTTCGTGGCGGGCCGCCACAAATAAATGAATGTGTGGGAAACACTGGTTAGTGCTACCAGGGGTTCTGGGTATTTGTGCTGTTGTGTTACGGTGCGGATGTTCTCCCGAAATGTGTTTGTCATTCTTGTTTGGTGTGGGTTCACAGTGCGGTGCATATTTGTAACAGTGTTAAAGTTGTTTATACGGCCACCCTCAGTGTGACCTGTATGGCTGTTGACCAAGTATGTCTTGCATTCACTTGTGTGTGTGAAAAGCCGTAGGTATTATGTGACTGGGCCGGCACGCAAAGGCAGTGCCTTTAAGGTTTATTGGCGCTCTGTACTTCTCCCTACGTCCGTGTACACAGCGGCGTTTTAAAAAGTCATACATTTTACTTTTTGAAACCGATACCGACAATTTTGAAACCGATATCGATAATTTCCGATATTACATTTTAAAGCATTTATATTGTAAAACAAGACAAATTGATCAGAAATGTTGACTGACTGAGAGAGCAGCAATCTCTCCAGAGTCCTACCGTCTTTGTCCACCTTCATGGCGTTGTGCCTCAGCAGGCTGCTTACGTCCAGCATAGACTGGAACTCTGGGCCAGCCATGTCCATCTGCTCAACCTCCAAGACTGAGGCTGGCTGATAGGGACACCCTGCAGTGACAAGAATGATTAGCAAAGCACATGGAGACACCTGGAACATTCGCTCAGGTTAATGGAGGGACAATGATCCTGACTCCGGAACTGCAAGTGACGCTGTGAATGGATTGGTTTATCCTGCTCAACGAAAGCGGTCTTGCTCGCCTCTCATCTAGGCCCCACACAATATCCTTACCCATGTGTCCATCTGGTGGGGAGGACAAGGGCGTCAACATGTCATCATGATCTGGCAGCACCATCTGGTGGTCTGAGGTGAGCGAGTCCTGGCTGCAGGAGGTGGTGGTGCTGGACCTGGAGGAGTACGCGGGTGTCCAGAAGTGGCGCCGGTCAGGGCTGAGAGATGGACAGGGTGTGGTCAGCACGTGGTAGAGCTCATCGCTGGGGGGCACGGGGAACACCACGGGCAGAGTGCAGTCCGAGTCCCTGTTGATGAGCAAGACCTTGATGGGTGCTACCTTGCTGCGTAGGTTCACCTGGTAGTTCTTCTGACCGGTCTTGCTCACAGAAGCAGAAAGCAGATATTAGCAAAGGCAAATAAAGTAAAAATGTGTGTTCTTGAAATGGCCGACCTTTGGAAGTAACAGCACCTCCAGCTGAGTCTCAGGTGGAGCCACAACCGCCAGAACAGTGCTGCCGCTGAAAGCGTCGCAGATGTCCTCATGCGTCACAAATGTATAAGTGGGGAGGGTGTTAAGAAAAAGGATTACAAACCAGGGTGACACTGAGGACAATAAACTGGAAAAACAAGACTGGGAGCGCTGTGCGATTTGGGATTAGCCTGGCTAACAACAGCAATTATAGTCATAATCCACTCATCGTGTTTACTCTATTCTCTGAGCAAATGGTGTTAAGAGGATCATGCGGGAGGCTAAAATGAATGAGTCAGTCCCCAAAAGTTAGAGATGCTACCTCAAAGAAGCATTTAAGTCCCATCTTAAAACTCATTTGTATACTCTAGCCTTTAAATAGACCCCCTTTTAGACCAGTTGATCTGCAGTTTATTTTCTTTTCTGCTCTGCCCCCTCTCCCTTGTGGAAGGGGGGGCACAGGTCCGGTGGCCATGGATGAAGTGCTGGCTGTCCAGAGTCGGGACCCGGGGTGGACCGCTCGCCTGTGCATCGGTTGGGGACATCTCTGCGCTGCTGACCCGTCTCTACTCTGGATGGTTTCCTGCTGGCCCCACTATGGACTGGACTCTCACTATTATGTTAGATCCACTATGGACTGGACTCTCACTATTATGTTAGATCCACTATGGACTGGACTCACACTATTATGTTAGATCCACTATGGACTGGACTCACACTATTATGTTAGATCCACTATGGACTGGACTCACACTATTATGTTAGATCCACTATGGACTGGACTCTCACACTATTATGTTAGACCCACTATAGACTGGACTCTCACTATTATGTTAGATCCACTATGGACTGGACTCTCACTATTATGTTAGATCCACTATGGACTGGTCTCTCACTATTATGTTAGATCCACTATGGACTGGACTCTCACTGTTATGTTAGATCCACTATGGACTGGACTTTCACACTATTATGTTAGATGCACTATGGACTGGACTCTCACTATTATGTTAGATCCACTATGGACTGGACTCTCACTATTATGTTAGATCCACTATGGACTGGACTCTCACACTATTATGTTAGATCCACTATGGACTGGTCTCTCACTATTATGTTAGATCCACTATGGACTGGACTCTCACTATTATGTTAGATCCACTATGGACTGGACTCTCACACTATTATGTTAGATCCACTATGGACTGGACTCTCACACTATTATGTTAGATCCACTATGGACTGGACTCACACTATTATGTTAGATCCACTATGGACTGGACTCTCACACTATTATGTTAGATCCACTATGGACTGGACTCTCACTATTATGTTAGATCCACTATGGACTGGACTCTCACTATTATGTTAGATCCACTATGGACTGGTCTCTCACTATTATGTTAGATCCACTATGGACTGGACTCTCACTATTATGTTAGATCCACTATGGACTGGACTCACACTATTATGTTAGATCCACTATGGACTGGACTCTCACACTATTATGTTAGACCCACTATAGACTGGACTCTCACTATTATGTTAGATCCACTATGGACTGGACTCTCACTATTATGTTAGATCCACTATGGACTGGTCTCTCACTATTATGTTAGATCCACTATGGACTGGACTCTCACTGTTATGTTAGATCCACTATGGACTGGACTCTCACACTATTATGTTAGATGCACTATGGACTGGACTCTCACTATTATGTTGGATCCACTATGGACTGGACTCTCACTATTATGTTAGATCCACTATGGACTGGACTCTCACACTATTATGTTAGATGCACTATGGACTGGACTCTCACTATTATGTTAGATCCACTATGGACTGGACTCTCTCTCACTATTATGTTAGATCCACTATGGACTGGACTCTCACACTATTATGTTAGATCCACTATGGACTGGACTCACACTATTATGTTAGATCCACTATCGACTGGTCTCTCACTATTATGTTAGATCCACTATGGACTGGACTCTCACACTATTATGTTAGATCCACTATGGACTGGACTCACACTATTATGTTAGATCCACTATGGACTGGACTCTCACAATATTATGCTAGACCCACTCGACGTCCATTGCATCCGGTCTCCCCTCTCCAAGGTTTCTCATTGTCATTTTCATTGACATCCCACTGGGTTGAGTTTTTCCTTGCCCTGATGTGGGATCTGGACCGAGGATGTCGTTGTGGCTTGTGCAGCCCATTGAGACACTTGTGATTTAGGGCTACATAAATAAACATTGATTGATTGATGAAAAGACGTTGAGAGTGAGAGATGCACACAAAACATAACCCCATGACAAGGCCTTCTTATATTGAGTCCACAAGTAATTGTCAATGCCTGTTTTTGGAGGTTACTTCCCTCAGAACATAAAAAACAGCTTTCCTACATTCCAAATCTCATTTTCATACTTGGAAAATTTGTCTCTGACTCTTTTTACCTGCTTTTGTTAACTAACCAATGGTTTTCTGGTAGTTTCTACTAACATTTTTGAAACTTTTTCTTCATTTTTGTCAAATTGCTACTCCTCCCATAACATCCTCTGCGGCACACTTTGAGAAATCACTGTTAGAAGAACTGAAGTTGTTTGCGATCCAGACTCAAGCCAAAATGTACTTAGTATAAAATGGGACAATGATAAGAGTTTTTACACACTATTGCAGAGATGTGGCACCAAACCATTTTCAACATGAAGTCACGAGCATGCAAGGATATTTGCTGGTGACTGGATCGTGTTTCAAGCACTTGGTAGTCTCCTCTAGCCACATCTTCTGGTTGTCCAGTTCTTTCTCTTGGGCCTCTAGCGCAGAGATCTGGGCTTTCAGAACCTTCACCTGATCAACCACTTCCTGGGTCTCACTCCCCTTGCTCTCCCTCCTTATAAAGTTGTAGCACAATTGCTGAAGCTGTCACATTACATACAAAAAAAGACATGTTCTGAACCAACCTCCACCGGATGACATTTTTGTTTTTCTTCTCAATCAACCCCACTCCTTCCAGTACATTGGTGATGTCGTATATGCGTCTTTTCTGTCTCACGGCCAAGCTCTCTGCGGCCTGTTGATTGAAACAGAAATTGTTTAAATGACACAATTGTATATAAGTGTATATATGGTGAGATGAGTAAGATTATCTTGAAAATGAATGGATGGATGGGCTAAATTCAGAATGTTTATCATGGTTCTTCTTCTTTGTACTTTGTAAACACTTTAAGTTTGAAGAGTTTCTTGAAGTGGATCATATTAGTACATTGTTTGATTTCTTTGCTTAATCCATTCCATAATTTAATTCCACATACTGATATACTGAAGGTCTTAAGTGTTGTACGTGCGTACAATATTTTAAATTTAACAGTGGTTTCTTGCTACTTTATGTTGTATATTTTTACACAAGATTTCCAATTTTCCAGTTAATTTTATCATTTATTATTACACCCAAAATGTGTTTTTTACCCTTTCAATATCTACTCCGTCTATTTGTACTTGTGTTTGACTTTCCCTTCTACTGTTACCGAATAGCATTATTTTAGTTTTACTGACAAAAACAGACTATCTTGGAATCTCAGTAAAACTAAAATAATGCTATTTGGTAACAGTAGAAGGGAAAGTCAAACACAAGTACAAATAGACGGAGTAGATATTGAAAGGGTAGAAGTGGGTGACATTGTTATCACCAGGAAAGATGAGGTCACCTACCTAGGTTCCATTCTAGAGGCTAATCTTTCCTGTGATAAAATGGCAACCAAGGTAATCAGAAAGGTTACCAACGAACGAGATTTCTCTACAGAATCTCCTCTCTGGTCAACAAAAGCACCATGAAGATTCTAGCGGGAACTCTCGTTCAACCCTTTTTCGATTACGCATGCACCTCCTGGTACCCTAGCACCTCCAAACCTCTCAAATCTAGACTCCAAACATCCCAGAACAAGCTAGTCAGGTTACTTCTAGACCTCCACCCCAGATCCCACCTCACTCCTACCCACTTCTCCAAAGTGGGCTGGCTCAAGGTGGAGGACAGAGTAAAACAACTTGCACTGAGCCTAGTCTATAAAATCCGCTACACCTCCCTGATGCCGAAGTACATGTCAAACTACTTCCTTAACGTAAATGACAGCCATAACCACAACACCAGGGGGAGCGCCACTAACCACGTTAAACCCAGATTCCGATCTAACAAAGGTCTAAACTCATTCTCCTTCTATGCCACATCAATATGGGATGCACTCCCAACAGGTGTAAAAGAAAGTGCATCTCTATCCTCCTTCAAAACAGCACTAAAACAACACCTCCAGGCAACTTCAACCCTAGCCTAACACCCTCCCCCTTCCACATCCCACCTCCCCGGATTGTAAATAACCAAATGTAAATAATCAAATGTATTTCTAATGTATATACTTGTTCTTATGCTATCTGAGCTCACTATGTTTTCTGCTCGCTGTACATATCCTACCAAGTCAGACCTACACTGTTTCAATGCCCATTTCTCTGATGATACAATTGTTGATGACTGAAGTGCTGATATCAACCAAACCCTCTTCATTCCACCCCCCGGATTGTAAATAATGTAAATAAGTACATACTCTGATGATTAACTTGTGTGATGACTGTGTTATGATGATAGTATATATCTGTACCATGAATTGATTACGTGGACTCCGACTTAAACAAGTTGAAAAACTTATTGGGGTGTTACCATTTAGTGGTCAATTGTTCGGAATATGTACTGAAATGTGCAATCTACTAATACAAGTTTCAATCAATCAATGAATCAATCAAAAGAAACTCGACTTTTGGGTGCAATAATACATGATAAAATGAACTGGAAAACTCATGTGAAAAATATATAATAAATAACGGAAGAAATGAACAAATTAAAAAGATGGTTTGACAAAAACAGACTATCTTTTTAATTAGTTCATTTCTTCCGTTATTATTTATTTTATATTTTTCCACATGAGATTTCCAGTTCAATTTAGCATCAATCAAGCCTAGAAATGTGGTTTTCATTTACTCTTTCGATGGTAATCAGTGGTACTTTAATTTTAACTATCAAAACACTCCAATTCAACAAGAATGACAAGGCTGATTAGGCTTTTATTTGTACTTTGTACCGTTTGCCGAATTATTTCCGTCAACGTTGTACCGTTTAGTTCAGACCTGGGCAAAATAAGGCCCGGGGGGCCACATGCGGCCCGTTGAGTTTTTCAATCTGGCCCGCCGGACATTCCCAAATAACTTTTTTAGATCTTTAAGATGGAAAGTGTAGCTGCCATTATGATGTGCAGTCATGTTTTCAAATTACCATACATCTCCTACTATACAAAGTATTTCAATGGTTGGAATCTGCGCTTTTGCATATTTTAGTGACTAGTGTTGTCCTGATACCAATATTATTTCAATACTTTTTGGTACTTTTCGATACTTTTCTAAATAAAGGGGACCAGAAAAAATTGCATTATTGGCTTTATTTTAACAAAAAATCTTAGGGTGTGGCGGACCGGTACTTTTCAGAGGCGGTATGGTACCGACTATGATTCATTAGTATCGCGGTACTATGCTAATACCCGTATACCGTACAACCCTACTAGTTACTATGGTAATCTACGTCACAGCAGGTCAGACGAGGCACCAAGCAGTGTGGGTGGGGAGCGTTTCCACAGAGTGTTTCCAGAGCCTGAAATGTGGGTGTCAGGGACAAACGCGGAAGGAGATTTTTACAACAAAGTTCTAAAGCTTAGTGATATATCAGATTGCAGATGTTTTTATGTTTTTTTTTACCCTTCGCGTTCATATTTCGCTGTGTTTGTTGCATTTGGCTTGATTGTAAATATTAGGGCTGTGAATCTTTGGGTGTCCCACGATTCGATTCAATATCAATTCTTGGGGTCACGATTCGATTCAAAATCTTTTTTTTTTTTTCAATTCAACACGATTCTCGATTCAAAAACGATTTTTTTCCCGATTCAAAAGGATTGTCTATTCATTCAATACATTGGATTTCAGCAGGATCTACCCCAGTCTGCTGACATGCAAGCAGAGAAGTAGATTTTTGTCAATGTTTTATCAACTGATTGCAATAATGTACATTTGTTTGAACTATTAAATGAACCAAAAATATGACTTATTTGATCTTTGTGAAAATATTGGACACAGTGTGTTGTCAAGCTTATGAGATGCGATGCAAGTGTAAGCCACTGTGACACTATTGTTCTTTTTAATTTTTTTTTATAAATGTCTAATGATAATGTCAATGAGGGATTTTTAATCACTGCTATGTTGAAATTGTAACTAATATTGATACTGTTGTTGATAATATTCATTTTTGTTTCACTACTTTTGGTTTGTTCTGTGTCGTGTTTGTGTCTCCTCTCAATTGCTCTGTTTATTGCACTTCTGAGTGTTGCTGGGTTTGGAATTGGATTGCATTATTATGGTATTGTTTTGTTGGATTGATTAATTAAAAAAATAAAAAATTATAATCAAAAAAATCAAAAAAATTAAAATCGATTTTTAAAAAATGAGAGTCGATTCTGAATCGCACAACGTGAGAATTGCGATTCAAATCAATTTTTTCCCACACCCCTAGTAAATATGGTAAATGGGTCGTACTTGTATAGCGCTTTTCTACCTTTTTAAGAAACTCAAAGCGCTTTGACACTATTTTCCACATTCACACACTGATGGAGGGAGCTGCCATGCACGGCAGCTAACCAGTCCCATCAGGAGCAAGGGTGAAGTGTCTTGCTCAAGGACACAACGGACGTGACTAGGATGGTAGAAGGTGGGGATTGACCCAGAAACCCTCAAGATTGCTGGCACGGCCACTCTCCCAACCTCGCCACGACGATATGTGGATTGAGAGGGGGTGTGACGTTCATATGTTGTCAATATTCAGGGTTTTATCGTTCGTAGAACATTTTTTAAAATTCCATTCCGTTTTTAAGGAATAACATTTTTAGCATTCAATCAGACCTTATTGTGAGGTTTTGTATTAGTTTTCCTAAAAATAGATATATCGGCCCCCAGACACATTTTGTTTCTCTAAATTTGGCCCCCCGAGTCAAAATAATTGCCCAGGCCTGCTCTAGTTAGTGTGCTCACGTCCCCATTAAAAATAGTAGCCTTTTTAAACATTTGAGTAATGGCGGCGTCACCCAATGAAGACAGAATATACCTGAGTGCACCCCTTAATAGCACCATGACACAAAGCCAGCGTCCCTCTCCCCTTCTTTAACTTCCCACTGACCACTTTCAAGTCCAGGAGGCCATCTTTGGCGTCTTGCAGCAGGCCCACAAACTTGACGGTGAGGAGCCCCAAGCTCTTCTCGTGGCGGCTCGGCGTCGTCGAGGGTTCAGCCCGCGTCGTCTCAAACTCCATCTTGAGGTCAATGAAAGGGAACGTCTTCTACGTCAAAATTGTTTCCCTCCCCTCTCAAAACAAAAGAGCTACCGCAGCGTCTCTACCTGTCGGACATTCTTCTTCCTTATCAACCAACTTTACGTTAGTTTAAGGTTGCCATGGTAACCACCTGCCCCTCCTTCACCGAGCTGCTCTACCTTTGGCTTGGCAGTGCTGTTCATCCATCCATTTCCTACCGCTTGTCCCTTCAAAGATTGGCCAATATGGCTCTGATGGAGGTGGAAAAAAATGAGTAAAGTCGAATTTGTGAAAGATAAATGCCACAATAAACTAGGATCTTTATTTTAGGATTAGGTCTAAACCAGGCCCGATTATTTTATTGAAATAATTTGTTTTTTACATTTTATCCTATTAGTTATGCAATATTTTATTTAGTTATATTTATTTACCGTGTATATATATATATATATATATATACATACTGTATATATATATATATATATATATATATATATATATATATATATATATATATATATATATATATATATATATATATATATATATATATACAATACTTGCCGACCTTGAGACCTCAGAATTAGGGAGATATTGAAAAGGCCCGCTGGCTGGGTGTGTGTGTGTATATATATATATATATATATATATACACATATATGTATGTATATATAATACAATCAATACTTGAATTTCAGTGAATTAAAGATATATATATATATATATATATATATATATATATATATATATATATATATATATATATATATATATATATATGTATATATATATATATATATATATATATATATATATATATATATATATATATATATATATATATATATATATATAGCTGTAATTCACTGAAATTCAAGTATCTATTTTATTATATATATAAATATATATATATAGCTGTAATTCACTGAAATTCAAGTATTTTATTTTTTATTATATATATATATATAGCTGTAATTCACTGAAATTCAAGTATTTATTTTATTATATATATATATACTATATATATATATACTGTAAATATATATATATATATACTGTAAATATACATACATATATATATATATATATATATATATATATATATATATATATATATATATATATATATATATATATATATATATATATACACCCCCCAGCAGGCCTTTTGAATATCTCCCTAATTTCAGTGAATTACAGCTATATATATAAAATAAATACTTCAATTTTAGTGAATTACAGATATATATATATATATAGCTGTAATACACACACATATATATATATATATATATATATATATATATATATATATATATATATATATATATATATATATATATATATATATATATATATATATATATATATATATATATATATATATATATATATATTAGGGCTTGATTATTGTTTCTCAGCTGTTTGTAAATGTTGCAGTTTATAAATATAGGTTTATAAATGAAATAAAAAATAAAAAATAAAATAAATAAAAAAAAGTAGCCTCTGCGCATGCGCATAGCATAGATCCAACGAATCGATGACTAAATTAATCGCCAACTACTTTTATAATCGATTTTAATCGTTTAGTTGTTGCAGCCCTAATATATATATATATATATGTATATATATATATGTGTATATGTATATATATATATGTGTATATATATATATATATACATATATATATATATATATATATATATATATACATATATATATATATATATATATATATATATATATATATATATATATATATATATATATATATATATATATATATATATATATACACTACCGTTCAAAAGTTTGGGGTCACCCAAACAATTTTGTGGAATAGCCTTCATTTCTAAGAACAAGAATAGACTGTCGAGTTTCAGATGAAAGTTCTCTTTTTCTGGCCATTTTGAGCGTTTAATTGACCCCACAAATGTGATGCTCCAGAAACTCAATCTGCTCAAAGGAAGGTCAGTTTTGTAGCTTCTGTAACGAGCTAAACTGTTTTCAGATGTGTGAACATGATTGCACAAGGGTTTTCTAATCATCAATTAGCCTTCTGAGCCAATGAGCAAACACATTGTACCATTAGAACACTGGAGTGATAGTTGCTGGAAATGGGCCTCTATACACCTATGTAGATATTGCACCAAAAACCAGACATTTGCAGCTAGAATAGTCATTTACCACATTAGTAATGTATAGAGTGTATTTCTTTAAAGTTAAGACTAGTTTAAAGTTATCTTCATTAAAAAGTACAGTGCTTTTCCTTCAAAAATAAGGACATTTCAATGTGACCCCAAACTTTTGAACGGTAGTGTATATATATATGTATATAAATAAAAGGAGGATAGGGATGATGTGCATTAAGAAATTATCGATGTCGATGCCATTAGCGAATCCTCTTATCGAACCGATTCCTTATGGAATCTCTCATTGAATCCAGATAGGTTGTTGTGTGTGCACTGAGTTCCAAAAGCCGTAGATGTTATGTGACTGGGCCGGCACGCTGTTTATATTGAGGAAAAGCGGACGTGACTGAGGACAGCATGCGGCCGTTAAAGGGTGAAGGTTTCAGGTGAGAGAGGACGCTAAAGGCACGCCCCCAATATTGTTGGCCGGGTGGAAATTGGGAGAAATTCGTGAGAATGGTTGCCCCGGGAGATTTTCGGGAGGGGAACTGAAATTCGGGACTCTCCCGGGAAAATAGGTAGGGTTGGCAAGTACGATATATATACACTATATTGCCAAAAGTATTTGGCCACCCATCCAAAAGATGAGAATCAGGTGTCCTAATCACTTGGGCATGGAGACTCTTTCTACAAACATGTGTGAAAGAACGGGCCGCTCGCAGTGATTTCCAGCGTAGGATGCCACCTGTGCAACAAATCCAGTCGTGAAATTTCCTCGTTCCTAAATATTCCAAAGTCAACTTTATTGTAAGAAAAGTGAAGAGTTTGGGGAACAACAGCAACTCAGCCACCAAGCGGTAGGCCACGTAAACTGACAGAGCGGGGTCGGCGGATGCTGAAGCGCATAGTGCAAAGACCTTCTGCACAGTCAGTTGCTAAGGCGCTCCAAACTTCATGTGACCTTCCAATTAGCCCACGTACAGTACCCAGAGAGCTTCGTGGAATGGGTTTCCATGGCCGAGCAGCACCGACGCACGGAGGAGGGGGGGGGGGGGGGGGGTTTGATGGTAGCGGGGGTGTATAATGTAGACTGGAAGAGTTAGGGCTGCATGGGATTCTGGGTATTTGTTGTGTTGTGTTTATGTTGTGTCACGGTGCGGATGTTCTCCAGAAATGTGTTTGTCATTCTTTTTTGGTGTCGGTTCACAGTGTGGCGCATATTTGTAACGTAACAGTGTTAAAGTTGTTTCATACGGCCACTGTCAGTGTAAGCTGTGTGGCTGTTGACCAAGTATGCCTTGCTGTCTCCTACGTGTGCAAGTAAAAGCTACATACAACATGTAGACAGGCTGGCGCGTTGTGTGTACAGGCTATAGAGGATAATAAATGCAGTGCCATCACAGCACGCCCCTAATTAAGTTGTCAGGGTGAAAATCGGAGAATATTTGCCCCGGGAGATTGCTAGGAGAGGCACTGAGATCCGTAAGTCTCCTGGGAAAATCGGGAGGGTCGGCAAGGATGCAGCTGAGCTGCATCAGACTGGTCAAAGAGCCGCATGCGGCTCCGGAGCCGCGGGTTGCCGACCCCTGCGCTAGTAAGACGGTTCACTTTCTCCATGGTTCTTTTGTCGTTTTCGTTTTCAAGCAGCAGCTGGCGCATCTCCTCCTCCACTTCATACACCTGAAATAAAAAATCAAAAAGTGACCACACATCACAGAAGTACCTCCATTTACCATATTTTTCGGAGTATAAGTCGCTCCGGAGTATAAGTCGCACCGGCCGAAAATGCATAATAAAGAAGGAAAAAAACATATATAAGTCGCACTGGAGTATAAGTCGCATTTTTTGGGGAAATGTATTTGATAAAAGCCAACACCAAGAATAGACATTTGAAAGGCAATTTAAAATAAATCACGAATAGTGAACAACAGGCTGAATAAGTGTAAGTTATATGAGGCATATATAAGCAACTGAGAAGGTGCCTGGTATGTTAACGTAACATATTATGGTAAGAGTCATTCAAATAACTATAACATATAGAACATGCTTAGACTTAGACTTAGAAAATCTGTATTGTCCCCGAGGGGCAATTTGGTTTGCAGCAGTAGTCATTAAAAACAAGGTTCAACAGTAAAACGAGGTACAACAGTAAAAAACAAGGTACAACAGTAAAACAAGATACAAATACATAAAATACAAACAACATACAAACAATCATGAAGGCATTGAGCTAAAAACTAAAAAACTAAAAACATTTGTAAAACAATAAAAACTAATCATCACACGTCGCTTCCCACTAAAGTGACTGCATAGCAGCTAATCTTGTTTAAGAAGCTCATTTATAAAGGCAACAGCAGAGGGGACAAAGGATCTTATGTATCTGTTGTTTTTGGCCTTTCTATTAGTAGGGGCGTACCTGCATCCTGAGGGCAAGAGTCTAAACCAGGGGTCACCAACGCGGTGCCCGCGGGCACCAGGTAGCCCGTAAGGACCAGATGAGTAGCCCGCTGGCCTGTTCTAAAAATAGCTCAAATAGCAGCACTTACCAGTGAGCTGCCTCTATTTTTTTAAATTGTATTTATTTACTAGCAAGCTGGTCTCGCCTTGCTCGACATTTTTCATTCTAAGAGAGACAAAACTCAAATAGAATTTGAAAATCCAATAAAATATTTTAAAGACTTGGTCTTCACTAACTGACAAAGAAACAGATAATAGATTTGGTGTCCAGTTCAAAGTGTGACATGATTTATTTAAAAATTTGAGAGTTGACTTTTGTATTTTACATGAGTTATTATTTGTACAAACATGGTGCAAAGTAATTCATGATTTGTTAAAAAATTTTAGTGGCTCGCTAGTTAAAATGGGATATTGTGATTTCACAAGACTGTCTTAGAAGTGATCATTTGAAAATTTTCAATTTGAAAAATTTGCACTTAGAGAAAATATAAAAATAAAGTGTTGCATATTGATATTTATATGTTTCTATATATATTTATTGTGAGAAATCATTAAGATGATCAGTGTTTCCACAAAGATAAATATCATTAATTATTAATAATAACATAGACTTAAAGGTAAATTGAGCAAATTGGCTATTTCTGGCAATTTATTTAAGTGTGTATCAAACTGGTAGCCCTTCGCATTAATCACTACCCAAGAAGTAGCTCTGGGTTTCAAAAAGGTTGGTGACCCCTGGTCTGAACTCTGAGAAGAGAGGGTGCTGAGGGTTGACCAGAATGGCCTTTGCCTTCTGGATGACTCTGGCCTGATAGATCTGGTTCAGGGGGTTCAAGGTAGTGCCTATGGTCTTTTGGCACACCTTGATTATATACAATACGGTCAGTGTTGGCATCAAAGGTATATTTATTGTCTAAAATTGTGCCTAGATACTTGTAATCACGGACTATCTCAACAGCAGAGCCATTAATGAGAATGGGTGCTTTGGCATGCTACACGTTTACCAAACAATCTGTCACTCCTGATTGCCAAATCCCATGAAATCTTCTTCCTCGGTGTCGCTTCTAAACAACTCTGCCAACTCTAAAGGTAGACAATGTGCCGCTTCTTCTTCTATATTTTACGGTAATGTGTTAATAATTTCACACATAAGTCTCTCCGGAGTATAAGTCGCACCCCCGGCCAAACTATGAAAAAAACTGCAATTTATAATCCGAAAAAAACAGAATGCTGGACGACAGCAAAGACTTACTTACTGTGGAGCAAAGACGGCGTCCACAAAGTACATCCGAACATGACATGACAATCAACAATGTCCACACAAAGAAGGATAAAAACAACTGAAATATTCTTGATCGCTAAAACAAAGTAGATGCGGGAAATATTGCTCAAAGGAAGACATGAAACTGCTACAGGAAAATACCAAAAAAAAGAGAGAAAGGCCACCAAGATTGGAGCGCAAGACAAGAAGTAAAACACTACACACAGGAAAACAGCAAAAAAGTCCAAATAAGTCAGGGTGTGATGTGACAGGTGGTGACAGTACACCTACTTTGAGACAAGAGCTATAGTGATGCATGCTTGGTTATGCTTTAAAGTCATATCCAACAATTGCGACAACGACTTTTTACTGTCAACTGAGGTTTGTTTTTAATGATGTCTGCTGGTGGTGTGCCTCCGCATTTTTTCAACGCAAAAAATGTGCCTCGGCTCAAAAAAGGTTGAAAAACGCTGCGCTACGTAGCCAAGGTGGCAATGATTGAGCGTGGTTAGGCTCCATCGCTGCACGCTTGTGCAAAATGATTAGCGTAACTGCGGAAGCGCGCTGATTGAAACACAGCCAGGTTCTCTTAAGTTACCTTCTGATTGGCCAGTTCTATCTGTCTGTGCTTGTCATTGGCCAGCTGAAGCAGCTCAGCTTGATGGGCGGCCCGTACGGACTCCAGCTGCAGATGTAACGCTTCGTCCATGCAGTGTAGTTTCTCCATCGCAGCTCTGAGGGATGACACGATGGTGAAACATTTGTCGCAAACCCTCTCAACGTGAGTGCCAGCGGACCTGTGGGCTTCTGTGGCGTTGTCTCGCTCTTCCACAAGCGAGCGTTCCTTGCTGTGAAAGTTGTCCTTCATGCCCTTCACTTTGCTCTCCAGCTGGGTGAGCATCTGAGCCTTCTCCTGCCTAGGGAGGTACATTGTTAGGATTTCATCGACACCAATACCAATAGCGATAATGGTATTCATCAGGACTAAATGTATTTTTTATAAACAAAGATGTAAAAAAATGTATTTTTATAAATTAGCATTTTTACTAGCACAAGAGGTTGTGCACCAACAACATTATGATGTAAGATCTCACAACAGGGAAATATTTAGTTTTAGGTCTTGTTACGTCGTCATCTTGTAAAGACCACACAGATCCATTACTTTGTTTCTATTCATTACAATTACACTCAGTAAATCCATCCATCCATTTACTACTGCTTGTCCCTATAATACCGGTAACAATTAAAATAGTAAAAAAAAAGATAAATAATAAAGTAAAACAATTAGAGATGTCCGATAATATCGGCCTGCCGATATTATCGGCCGATATATGCGTTAAAATGTAATATCGGAAATTATCGGTACCGGTTTTTTTATTATCGGTATCGTTTTTTTGTTTGTTTTTTTTTTTTTTAATTAAATCAACATAAAAAACACAAGATACACTTACAATTAGTGCACCAACCCAAAAAACCTCCCTCCCCCATTTACACTCATTCACACAAAAGGGTTGTTTCTTTCTGTTATTAATATTCTGCTTCCTACATTATATATCAATATATATCAATACAGTCTGCAAGGGATACAGTCCGTAAGCACACATGATTGTGCGTGCTGCTGCTCCACTAATAGTACTAACTTTTAACAGTTAATTTTACTAATTTTCATTCATTACTAGTTTCTATGTACCCGGTAACTGTTTTTATATTGTTGTACTTTCCTTTTTATTCAAGAAAATGTTTTTAATTTATTTATCTTATTTTACTAATTTTTTTAAAAAGTACCTTATCTTCACCATACCTGGTTGTCCAAATTAGGCATAATAATGTGTTAATTCCACGACTGACGGTTGATATCAGTATCGGTTGATATCGGTATCGGTAATTAAAGAGTTGGACAATATCGGAATATCAGATATCGGCAAAAAGCCATTATCGGACATCCCTAAAAACAATATTAATGTATGGCATGGTACATGACTCTTGTCTTACATTAAACATTAAGAAAACGGCAGTAATGTATTTTGTAAACAAATATAAAATGTCATCCTTTCCAAATATAACTTAATAAGGAAATAATACAAAATGTTAGTGAATATCATTACCTGGGTGTCATTTTAGACCCAACGCTGGCTTTAAAAAACATATGAAACAGATGTGCCAGAGTCTTAAATACAACATAAAAATGTTCAAATGTATCAAGCAGCTCAAACTTATTTCAGAGCAATGATTATGTCTCGTTTGTATTATTGTATAACATGTTGGTCACAGGCAAGCAAAATGACACTGAGGCCATTGGAAACTTTGCACAAACAATCGCTCAAAATCCTTGACCGAAAACCACAACACCACCATGGTGGTAGCGGGGGGGTGTATTTTGTAGCGTCCCGGAAGAGTTAGTGCTGCAAAGGGTTCTGGGTATTTGTCCTGTTGTGTTTATGTTGTGTTACGGTGCGGATGTTCTCCCAAAATGTGTTTGTCATTCTTGTTTGGTGTGGATTCACAGTGTGGCGTATATTTCTAACAGTGTTAAAGTTGTTTATACGGCTACCCTCAGTGTAACCTGTATGGCTGTTGATCAAGTATACATTGCATTCACGTGTGTGTGCGTGCAGAAGCCGCACATTCTTGTGACTGGGCCGGCACGTTGTTAGAATGGATGAAAAGCGGACGTGACGACAGCTCGTAGAGGACGTTGAAGGCAGTGCCTTTAAGGCACGCCCCCAAGACTGTGGTCCGGGTGGACTATGAGATATAATGACTGAGGAAGACCTTCGTTCGATAATGAAGGTTGCCTCAGCTCAAAGCTGAACTAGCATCCCAGAAAAGATGGCAGGTATCTGGCTTGGGCACATCAGATTAGATCAGTGTGTTGCAAACTGAGCAGTTTAAAGTCCTGAATGGTTGTTTTATTCATTGTTATTTTATTTTCAAATTTATTAGCCTGTGGAAAAAGTTAATGTTGATATTTACCTCAGAAGGCTGCAAATAGAAAAGAGGCATTACATTTTTATTTAAATTGTATTTGATATGCCATTTATATTTTTTTATTATTATTATTATTATTTGAAACTGGATTTTGCATGTCACTATAAAGTTATTTAAGCCTTGCTTGTTCAATATTCAATGCAAAACTTGTGTGGGTCCTTATTAAAAGGTTAATTTGTTCAACCTTGGCCCGCGGCTTTGTTCAGTTTTACATTTTGGCCCACTCTGTATTTGAGTTCGACACCCCTGTTCTAGACGGTTAGTAATATCTCTACAAATCATTTATTAATGCATTTTAGGCAACACTGCTTACTTCCTGGAAATTGAGGCGCAGCAGCGGCTGCACACTGGCGCCGTTAGGCTCAAGGACACATGGCAGCGACTACACAGACTTTGCTTTGAAAATGTTCCCTACGAGTAAAAACAGAGCCAATCGCTTCGTTTCACTTCATTTCAATCGCTTCTACTTCCGTGGAGTCTCGTGTGCGTTTAAGAGCGCAATGCTGTTGGAGGACAATAATATTTGATGTTGTGGTTTCATTTTGAACGTGCAGCTAGAGTCCGTCCGTCAGCTGCGAGGACTGAGAGTTACCATGCAGCAGATGTGTAGGGAACGTTGACACAACTTGTTTATAAAGTCTTAAAGGTGCCATATGTAATAATTTGCTGGTTAGAGAGAGAGTTAGAGAGGTTAGGGTTAGAGTAGTGTTAGGGTTAGGGTTAGAGGTTAGAGTTAGAGAGGGTTAGAGGTTAGGGTTAGAGAGAGAGTGAGAGAGGTTAGAGGTTAGGGTTAAGGTTAGGGTTAGAGTAGGGTTAGAGTTAGAGAGGGTTAGAGGTTAGGGTTAGAGAGAGCGTGAGGGTTAGGGTTAGAGTAGTGTTAGGGTTAGGGTTAGAGAGGTTAGAGGTTAGTGTTAGAGAGGGTTAGAGGTTAGGGTTAAAGAGAGCGTGAGAGAGGTTAGAGGTTAGGGTTAGAGAATAGAGGTTAGGGTTAGAGAGAGTGAGGGTTAGGGTTGGGTTTAGGGTTAGGGTAAGAGAGGTTAGAGTTAGAGAGGGTTAGAGAATAAAGGTTAGGGTTAGAGAGAGAGTGAGAGAGGTTAGAGGTTAGGTTTAGGAGTAGGGGGTGGGTGGTAGGGTTAGGGTTAGAGTAGGGTTAGGGTTAGACAGGTTAGAGGTTAGGGTTAGAGTTAGAGAGGTTAGGGTTAGGGTTAGAGTTAGAGAGGTTAGGGTTAGAGTAGAGTTAGAGAGGTTAGAGTTAGAGAGGTTTAGAGGTTAGGGTTAGAGCGAGCGTGAGCGTTAGAGTAGTGTTAGGGTTAGGGTTAGAGAGGTTAGAGGTTAGAGTTAGAGAGGGTTAGAGAATAGAGGTTAGGGTTAGAGAGAGTGAGGGTTAGGGTTGGGTTTAGGGTTACAGTTGGGGTTGGGGTTAGGGTAAGAGAGGTTAGAGGTTAGAGTTGGAGAAGGTTAGAGAATAGAGGTTAGGGTTAGAGAGAGTGAGAGAGGTTAGGGTTAAGGTTAAGGTTAGGGTTAGAGTAGGGTTACAGAGATTAGAGGCTAGGGTTAGAGTTAGAGAGGTTAGGGTTAGAGTTAGAGAGGTTAGGGTTAGAGTTAGAGAGGTTAGAGGTTAGGGTTAGAGAGAGCGTGAGGGTTAGGGTTAGGGTGAGAGTAGTGTTAGGGTTAGAGAGGTTAGAGCTAGAGAGGGTTAGAGGTCAGGGTTAGAGAGAGTGAGAGAGGTTAGAGGTTAGAGTTAGGGTTAGAATAGGGTTAGAGTTGGGGTTAGAGTTAGAGAGGGTTAGAGAATAGAGGTTAAGGTTAGAGAGAGAGAGGTTAGGGTTGGGTTTAGGGTTAGAGTATGGTTAGGTTTAGTGTTGGGGTTAGGGTAAGAGAGGTTAGAGGTTAGAGTTAGAGAGGGTTAGAGAATAAAGGTTGGGGTTAGAGAGAGAGTGAGAGAGGTTAGAGGGTTAGGGTTAGAGTAGGGTTAGAGTTAGAGAGGATTAGAGGTTAGGGTTACAGAGAGAGTGAGAGAGGTTAGAGGTTAGGTTTAGGGTTAGGGTTAGGGTTAGATTTGGGGTTAGGGTTAGGGTTAGAAAGGTTAGAGGTTAGAGTTAGAGGGTTAGGGTTAGTTTTAACTGTAACCCTAACCCTATCCCTAACCTCTAACCCTTGTCTTTTCTTATGCACAGTCGCGGCACTTGAACTGAATGTGACAGTGTGTCATAGTTATGACGATCAGCTGGACAAAGAAAATACTCGTATTACTAATCCAGAATCCTAACGGTCAATACTCGGTATACATCCCTATCCCTGACACTTTTTGCCAGGTAAATCCAAGAGATGATCATCCTACTAAACAAAATGATTTAATTGACCTGTAAATGTGTTTCATTTCTTCCTCCTTGTCGACCAACTGCTGCTTCAGCTCCTCCTTGCGCAGGCTGAGGTGTTCCACACGTTCTATCAGATCGGACATCTGAGACGTTTCCTCCTCGAGCTGCTGCTGGAAGGTCTTTTGGGCCTCTGCTTTTTCGTCTCGCAGCCTGCGGACCAGCTCGTCGCGCTCCTGCAGGGTCTACACAGCAAGGTATGTTAAAGGCCTACTGAAATGAATTTTTTTAAATTTAAACGGGGATAGCAGATCCATTCTATGTGTCATACTTGATCATTTCACGATATTGCCATATTTTTGCTGAAAGGATTTAGTATAGAACAACGACGATAAAGTTCGCAACTTTTGGTCTCTGATAAAAAAAAGCCTTGCCTGTACCGGAAGTAGCGTGACGTTGTCAGTTGTTCGCTTCCTCATATTTTCCTATTGTTTTCAACGCAGCTAGAGCGATTCGGACCGAGAAAGCGACGATTACCCCATTAATTTGAGCGAGGATGAAAGATTCGTGGATGAGGAACGTTAGAGTGACGGACTAGAATGCAGTGCAAAACATATCTTTTTTCGCTCTGACCACAAGCTGGCTCATTGGATTCCACACTCTCCTTTTTCTATTGTGGATCACGGATTTGTATTTTAAACCACCTGGGATACTATATCCTCTTGAAAATGAGAGTCGAGAACGCGAAATGGACATTCACAGTGACTTTTATCTCCACGACAATACATCGGCGAAGCTTTTTAGCTACTGAGCTAACGTGATAGCATCTGGCTCAAATGCAGATAGAAACAAAATAAATAAATCCCTGACTGGAAGGATAGACAGAAGATCAACAATACTATTAAACCATGGACATGTAACTACACGGTTAATAATTCTCAGCCTGGCAAAGCTTAACAATGCTGTTGCTAACGACGCTGAAGCTAACTTAGCAACCGGACCTCACAGAGCTATGATAAAACATTAGCGCTCCACCTACGCCAGCCAGCCCTCATCTGCTCATCAACACCCGTGCTCACCTGCGTTCCAGCGATCGACGGCGCGACGAAGGACTTCACCCGATCACAGATGCGGTTGGCGGCTAGCTCGGCTGCTATCCAAGTAAGTCCTCCTTGTTGTGTTGCTATAGCCAGCCGCTAATACACCGATCCCACCTACAACTTTCTTCTTTGCAGTCTCCATTGTTCATTAAACAAATTGCAAAAGATTCACCAACACAGATGTCCAGAATACTGTGGAATTTTGAGATGAAAACAGAGCTTTTTGTATTGGCTTCAATGGGCTACCGATACTTCTGTTTCACTGGCTACGTCACGCGCATACGTCATCATCCAAAGGCGTTTTCAACCGGAAGTTTAGCGGGAAATTTAAAATGTGACTTTATAAGTTAACCCGGTCGTATTGGCATGTGTTGCAATGTTAAGATTTCATCATTGATATATAAACTATCAGACTGCGTGGTCGCTAGTAGTGGCTTTCAGTAGGCCTTTAAGTTGAAGAGGTTTGCACTGTGAGCGTCACTTCCTCTACCTCTTTGAGCTTGCGGATGGTTTGGGTTTGATCCTCTATGATTTTGCTTTTGATTCGGAGGGAGTCGTCGCTCTTGTCATTCTGCTTCTTCTGCGCCTCCAGCTCAGCGCCCAGCACCTCGACTCTGGACTCCAAGCGGCCACGGTCCTGAGCCAGGGACGCTCCTGGTAAACATGTCCATACACAGGAAAGTCAACAATGACGTGCAGCAAAGATCTGTGTAGCATACACAGACACACATAGACACCTAAACATACTGTAATGTAGAAGGAATAATCAGAATCAGTTTCAAAATATAATCAGTTGTCCCTTATCCTATTTGGGACATTTCCTGAAAGTTTCATCAAAATCCGCCTATAAACTTTTAAGTTATGCAGTTAACTAACTAACTAAGACAAACCAACGGCAACGATTACATATCCTTTTGGCATAGGTAATAATCAAGCAAAGTTTATGTCAGAATAATTGTACCTAAGTTATCACAAAACTTTGTGTTGACATGAGTTCCCGGCTAGCAGACAAAAGCTGTCTTTGATCCTACCAAGAAGGCTTGTAAAACTCCAGCATACGACGGGAAGCAACATGAAGGTGTTCTGTTTCTTTCATGTATTGTAATCCACAGAAAGATTTTGTCTTGACCCGAGAACTACAAAGCGGAGAGGAAGCAGGGCCTGACTCCCCTCAAGGCAACCTTTTCTTTGAACTGTTCTGTGACCGAGGGCAACGGCTGTTTTTACGACCTCTTCTTTGAACTGTTTTACAACCTTTTCTTTTAACTGTTTTGTAACAAAGGTGATGACTGTTTATGACCCCCCCTCCCTTAGAAACAGCTGTTGCCATGTTATCAGGGAAAGTCCAAATAAAAGTCCAAACAATCTTTCGTCAGAGCGTAGTGACACTGAACAAGGGTACAGATGTACGCGTTTCTCCTCACTGAGCCACATTTAATTCTGTCTCTGTTTGATTCCTTGCTTCTTGTCTTGTTTAATACATGCCATCAGTGTTTGAACCTGACAGTTTAATCTTTGAATGTTAAAAATTAAAATGAATTATGTTGTCGTAAGTTTTTTTGTAAATGCAGGACTTGATAGTATTCTTGCAAATCAAAACATTTGAATTGTTTTAATGAATTTTTACTTCCTAAAATTTAAAATATACACATAACTTATATTTAAGTACAACCTTTTCCATTATTGTCTTAAAACAACAAATCCTATGGTTCAAAGTTGAAGTTACCAAATACGGTTTCTCTTCTGGCAACATTATTAATGATTTTTGTTTTTCTAGATGAGAAAATTAGATGAGGCTGATACACACAAAGATTCTAAACCTGACAGATTATTTATCTGTTGCAGATTCCTCACATAAAGATACAAAATCAAGCATTGAGCAGTGTTGATGTACATGTGCGAGGTGTGTTACAATATCACCGATCGAGACTCTAGTCCCACAATCACAAAATCTTGTGTGAAAAAACCTGATCTAACAAAATCGAAGACGAAAGATAAGGCAATCACCATAGTAACGACCGGAAAAACAGGCAATTTAGAAGAGGACGTACGAGGAGAGGGAATGAAGATGGTCTTTGGCTTTTGGAGTATTTTTTGAGAGAAAAATCCCGCACTAAAAAAATAAATCAATCAATAAATAAAAAGACTGTGGAAAGAATCATGGAGATGGTGTACACACAGACTATCATCTACTGAATGAGTTAGTACGTTCTCAACATAATGGCTTTTTTTGGTTCTTGATTGGTCTTGAACTGTGAAAAGATGACGGCCTGATAACAATATCGGACAAGCTTTACTCCTTTTTGGACTTGTTAAATTGGTAAATGTAAGTGTACTTTTTTTCAACTTGTTGCCGATGTCAGAATAATTGTATCTAAGTTATCACAATACTTTGTGTCTGGAAATGAGTTCCCGGCGAGAAGTCAAAACATGTCTTTGAACCTACCAAGAAGAAGGCTTGTAAAACTACACAGTGTAGGGGGGAAGCAACATGAAGGTGTTCTGTTTCTTTCATGTATTGTAATCAACAGAAATATATTGTTTTAACCCAAGAACTACAAAACGGAGAGAAGGCAGGATCTGGCCAAGTTCCAGACACCTCTTCTACGAACCTCTTTTTTGAACTCTTCTACGACCTCTTTCTTGAACCGACCTTTTCTTTTGAACTGTTTTGTAATCAAAGGCGATGGCTGTTTATGACCCCCGTGCCTTTGGAAGCAGCTGTTGCCATGTGGTCAGGGAAGGTCCAAATAAAAGAAGGAGGCGTGCAATATTTTGACAGAGCGTAATGACACTGTGCAAGGGTACAGATGTACACGTTTCTCCTCACTGAGCCAAATTGAATTCTGTCTCTGTTTGATTCTTTGCTTCTTGTCCTGTTTATTAGATGTCGTCAGTGTTTGAACCTGACAGCAGATAAATATGATTGATTGATTGGCTACTTTCTTTACCATGTCACAATTCACAGAGCGATGATTTAGGCATGTTTTGGAGCAAATTATCGGGACAACTAACTCTTAACACACGTCAGACCAAATGACGACCTTATAAGACATTAGATAATCAGTTGTCTTTCAGAGGAAGGGGGAAAGTGTGCTCGTCAAGCCTTGGTGGAAATTTCTAGTTCTTTAAGTGGTTTTCAGAAAGGAAAAGAAGCCTGCACACTGCAAAAAGCGAAATCTAAGTAAGATGAAATATCTCAAATAAGGGTGATATTTGCCTATTTTCTGTCTGATAAGATAATTCTTCTCACTAAGCAGATTTTATGTTAGAGTGTTGTACTTGTTTGAAGGGTTTTGGTCCTAAATGATGTCAGTAAGATATTACAGCTCGTTGCTGAGATGTTATGACCTACCGTATATTGAGTAAAACATGCTTGGAACTAGAATATCAACTGTTGCAAAGCTGTGTCATCAACACTCACAAGTATAAAACTACTTTTTTAAAGTCATAATTTCTGACTTCAAGCATGAAAAAAAAATCATGATGCCGAGCGCATATCATTATGTCAAGATAATGGCACTAGCATTTACTTCATTTAAGAATATTTTTCAAAATATTGAGCAAAAAGGTCTCTTTTTTTCTACCAAGAAAAGTGCACTTATTACTAGTGAGGATATACTTATTTTAAGGTATTTTTGGGTTCATTGAGGTTAGCTAATTTTACTGGTTTTGGAAAGTCTTGACAAGCCGAATTTTCTTGTTCTATTAGCAGATAATTTTGCTTAGTTCAAATAAAATACCCCTCATTTTTGTATTTTTTTTCCTTGTTTTTGAACACTGGCTTTTTGCAGTGCATACATTTACATTACATCTCCATGCACATCTGCTAAATTGGAGGCTTCACGGCGCTCAACTGTGATTAAATGAAGCTAAACAGTAGCTGCTGTGTCCTTCATGCTACTAGGCAGGACAACAAATACAGCACAGACTATAGGAGCTGCTGCTAGGCAGGACAACAAATACAGCTCAGACTATAGGAGCTGCACCATATGAATCCACCAGAGGAGCGACAGAAAGTAGCAGTGTGCTTTTGCACTTCTCCCACCTTGCTGAGCGAGCTCTTGGCCCCAAAGCTTCCTCTCTGCCCTGAGGCCGTCTATGACAGACTCCTGCGCCGTAAGCTGGGATGACAGACCCGCCTTTTCTTTTTTCAGCATCTCCAACTGAAGGCCGAGGCGGCGGTCCTGATCCAGTTCAGCTTCAAGAGCTTGAACACGCTTCTGTCAGAAAGAGCGGCGTTGATTACATGAACGTTATGAAGTCATTACATAATTCAACGTTGTTACTCTAGGGCAGGGGTCGGCAACCCAAAATGTTGAAAGAACCATATTGGACCAAAAATACAAAAACAAATCTGTTTGGAGCCACAAAAAATTAAAAGCCATATTACATACAGATAGTGTGTCATGAGATATAAATTGAATTAAGAGGACTTAAAGGAAACTAAATGAGCTCAAATATACCTACAAATGAGGCATAATGATGCAATATGTACATAAAGATAGCCTAAATAGCATGTTAGCATCGATTAGCTTGCAGTCATGCAGTGACCAAATATGTCTGATTAGCACTCCACACAAGTCAATAACATCAACAAAACTCACCTTTGTGCATTCACGCACAATGTTAAAAGTTTGGTGGACAAAATGAGACAGAAAAGAAGTGGCATAAAACACGTCCTAGAAAGTTGGAGAAAGTTATACATGTAAACAAACTACGGTGAGTTCATGGACCGCCAAAATTAGTAGGACAAAACGGTGCTCGCCAAATACTCCAATCAGTGAAGCATGTTTACTATAAACAGTGTGCTTTATAACAATTAGTGTCATGTTTGTCCTCCTACAGAAACCATATTAAAACAAAAATTGTTTTCATTTTTCATACATTTTTGAAAAAGCTCCAGGGAGCCACTAGGGCGGCGCTACAGACATGCGGCTCTAGAGCTGCATGCGGCTTTAGAGCCGCGGGTTGCCGACCCCCGCTCTAGGGTAAACTGGATAACACACGGCACACTGACAAAGCTTAACCTATTGATACTATAACAATTTACAAGGTTAATATAAGTTGCTTCTCTTTCTTCCCCTCCATTTTTCTGCATTCTTTTGTATCTGTAGTTATTGTTACGTATATGCATTGTTGCATTTAAACAACTATATTGTTGATAATCGAGGTAAATTATTGATACTGTTCATTATCAATAGCGCTATTGCTATTGGTATTTGTATTGCTGTAGTGTAATAATGCTCATTGTCATTTCTGTATTATTATTTATCTCGCTAACTGCTTCTTTGCTATCACTTTTACCATCATATTTGTACATATCCTATTTGCTGATGTTGCTTTATTGTTGTTGTTGTTGTTGTCTCTCTGTCTAATCCCCCTCTTGTCCCCACAATTCCCCCCTCGGTCTCCCTTTTTTTCTCTTTCTATCCCCTCCTGCTCCGGCCCGGCTGCACCAAATGATAATATAAATACATTTAATAAAGTCAAATACAAATAAGGCAACAAAAGAAGTATCCTACATTTCTCTTTTGTAAAGTAAATCTGAACAGCCGATACGGGCATCTACATCTACTATATGATTTGCCTGAGGAGCTGGACAGGACAAAAAATAAATAAATACATTTAAAAATAAAAATACAAATAAGATATAAAAAAATAAGTCATTACAGTTTTAAAAAATGATGTCATCATTCGATTCATTACCTTACGCTCAGTTGCGGCTTCTCTCTTTTCTTTTATGAGGTCTGAAATGCGCCTCTTCTGCTCCTTGACTATGGCTGTGAGATCCTGCACCATGGAGGCAGATTTCTTCTCCGTCAGCTGCGAGTCAGCCAGGGTCATTCTGAGCTCCGACAGCTGTGCAGTCATTTTGTCACAGGCCTTCTTCACCTGCAAGAACATAGGATGGGTCATCCAGAAGTAAATGCATTGCAAAAACTGAAATCTAAGTAAGATGAAATACCTCAAATAAGGGTGATATTTGCTTATTTTCTGTCTGATAAGATAATTCTTCTCACTAAGCAGATTCTATGTTAGAGTGTTTTACTTGTTTTAAGGCAGGGGTGTCCAAAGTGCGGCCATTTGCGGCCCGCAGCTAATTGTTTACCGGCCCGCCACACATTCTGGAAATACTATTTTAAAAATAAAAAAGAACATTAAAAAAAGTGGAATGAGGTGAAATCTAACGAGAAAAAGTTGCAATGTTGACACAAAAGCTGCAATGCAGGCTGTTTTTTTTTCTTTTATCTTTCTTCATTTTTCTTTTTTTGCCATTGCTCAACAAAAAAAAAATAATGACAAAAAATCCATGTTATAATGAATTATTTTCATGTCTCCGAATACTTCAAATATTTCACTTTAAAATGTTTTATGTGGTAAATATTGCATATATTGTGTAGTAGCCATATAAAAACATCAAAGTTTTCTTTGACAAAAGCGCATAAAACAAACAAAATAATAGTTCCAGCATAAAATGGACAGATATATCTGAAGTTGATCTTGTAACTTAAGTGTTGAAAGTAAAAGAAAAACCTAATAAAAATGTATCACTTTATGAGTGGGGCACCTTTTGGATCCCAAATATATTTAGTGATTTTTTTATTTATCTTTTCACTGTGATTACTCAAAAATATGAAATAATTAAAATCAGTGGTGTCCTGCATTATTGATCTTTTAGGGCTCTAATTACTAAATACTGCATATTTCAGTTTTACTATAAAAAAAACTAAGTTGTTTTTGACAGAAAAGCCATAAAACTTTTTTTTTTGATTTGTATTACTTTATATCAACTTGAATTTGATATAGAGATTTACTGTAAGCGTTAAATAATTTAAAAAAAATAATAATCTGACTTATTTTTAACATTTTAATGACTGAGACCCTTTATGGTCCCTGGGACCCCTAAAGGTAAAATAAATAAAAAATGCATATATTTTGTTATGGTTTGAAAATGAAATGTATCAAAATGGCCCCCACATGCTTTAATTTTTCCGTGTATGGCCCTTAGTGGAAAAAGTTTGGACACCCCTATTTTAAGGGCTCTGGTCTTAAATGATCTCAGTAAGATATTACAGCTTGTTGCTGAGATTTTATGACATATATTGAGTAAAACATGCTTGAAACTATTTTTGTCCAAATGTCCAAAATACACCCAGCAATGGTGCACAGGAAGGCTGGGAAGAAAAGGGGAAAAGGTGGCCAAAATGGTCAAAAGTCCCAATTTTATCCAAAATACCTCAGCGGGTTCCAGTCTTACGAGTCCCGCCGCCAGCCGCACAAGTCCCGGGATGCAAAAAAATGTCCAAAACGCACCCACGGGGGAGAAAAGTTGGCAAAAGTCCCTCAAAATACCTACCCAGGTTCGAGTCTCACAAGTCCCGCCGCTGACTGCGCAAGTCCCGGGATGCCCAAAATGTCCATAACACACCCAGCCGAGTCCCTCGGGGAGGGGGGATGAAAGTTGGAAAAGTAGGCAAAAGTCCCAAAAATTTTCAAAATACCTACCCAGGTTCGAGTCCCGGGTGTGATTTTTTAACATTTTACAGACTTTTCTTACTTTTCTCCCCGCCTTCCCGTGAGACTTTGCTGGGCGCGCTTTGGACATTTTGGGCATCCCGGCCGGCGGCGGGATTTGTGGGACTCGAACCTGGGTAGGTGTTATGAACATTTTTGGGACTTTTGCCGACTTTTCCAACATTTATCCCCCGTCCCCGTGGGACTCGGCTGGGTGTGTTATGGACATTTTGAGCATCCCAGGACTTGCGCGGCCATACATAAGATTTTATGTTAGAGTGTTTTACTTGTTTTAAGTGTTTTGGTCCTAAATGATCTCAGTAAGATATTACAGCTTGTTGCTGAGATTTGATGACCTATATCAGGGGTCACCAACCTTTTTGAAACCAAGAGCTACTTCTTGGGTAGTGATTAATGCGAAGGGCTACCAGTTTGATACACACTTAAACAAATTGCCAGAAATAGCCAATTTGCTCAATTTACCTTTAACTCTATGTTATTATTAATAATTAATGATATTTACACTTAATTGAACGGCTTAAAAGAGGAGAAAACACGAAAAAATTGACAATTAAATTTTTAAACATAGTTTATCTTCAATTTCAAAAAAGAAGAGAAAAACTAGCTAATTCGAATCTTTTTGAAAAAATAAAAAAAATAATTCATGGAACATCATTAGTAATTTTTCCTGATTAAGATTACTTTTAGAATTTTGATGACATATTTTAAATAGGTTAAAATCCAATCTACACTTTGTTAGAATATATAACAAATTGGACCAAGCTATATTTCTAACAAAGACAAATCATTATTTCTTCTAGATTTTCCAGAACAAAAATTTTAAAAGAAATTCAAAAGACTTTGAAATAAGATTTAAATTTGATTCTACAGATTTTCTAGATTTGCCAGAATATTTTTTTTGAATTTTAATCATAATAAGTTTAAAGAAATATTTCACAAATATTCTTCGTCGAAAAAAACAGAAGCTAAAATGAAGAATTAAATTAAAATGTATTTATTATTCTTTACAATAAAAAAATAAAATAATACTTGAACATTGATTTAAATTTTCAGGAAGGAATTTAAAAGGTAAAAAGGTATATGTGTTTAAAAATCCTAAAATCATTTTTAAGGTTGTATTTTTTCTCTAAAATTGTCTTTCTGAAAGTTATAAGAAGCAAAGTAAAAAAAAAAAAAGAATTTATTTAAACAAGTGAAGACCAAGTCTTTAAAATATTTTCTTGGATTTTCAATATATATTTGAGTTTTGTCTCTCTTAGAATTAAAAATGTCGGGCAAAGCGAGACCAGCTTGCTAGTAAATAAATACAATTTAAAAAATAGAGGCAGCTCACTGGTAAGTGCTGCTATTTGAGCTATTTTTAGAACAGGCCAGCGGGCTACTCATCTGGTCCTTACGGGCTACCTGGTGCCCGCGGGCACCGCGTTGGTGACCCTTGACCTATATTGAGTAAAACCTGCTTGAAACTAGAATATCAACTGTTGCAAAGCTGTGTCATCAACACTCACAAGTATAAAACTACTTTTTTAAAGTAATCATTTGTTATTTCAAGCATGAAAAAAAAAAATTATCTAATTTTGACACAATTGTGTCTCATAATTAAAACAAATGATAGCCAAATAGACTTTGCTATTTTATTTTCAATGAAACAATAGAAAATACGTACTCATATAGTAGTACAGTTGTTATTAGTGAGAATATACTTATTTGAAGGTATTTTTGGGTTCATTGAGGTTAGCTAATTTTACTGGTTTTGCAAAGTCTTGACAAGCCAAATGTTCTTGTTCTATTGGCAGATAATTTTGCTTAGTTCAAGTAAAATACCCCTCATTTTTGTTTCTTGTTTTTGAACACTGACTTTTTGCAGTGTGCTACCTGCTTGGACCATCTTATCGATCAATGACGAGGAAAATACAGGACTCTAGCGAGCAAATGTAATACAACAGTAGTTAGGGAGTTATTTGTATGGCAGACCTCGGAGAAGCGTGACGCCTCGATGGTTAGCGCCATGCGGAATTCATCCTCCAAGGCTGCATACGCCTTCTTGCTTTCCTCCGCCGTCTCCTTCAACTCAGACTCCCTCCGACTGTGTTTTTGGACCTGAGACGCCACTTCTTGCGCCACCGCCGCAAGGAATTCAACCCCGCCCGGCTGCAGCCGCATCTCCAGCTGCTTCCTATGGACAGAGTGATTAGCATGGTGTATTATGCAGCTACTGTAAATGCTCCGGATCTGTAACTAAGAGTACAGCCCAATACGTCTCTCCTCATTGAGCCAAATTGAACTCTGTCTCTGCATGATTCCTTGCTTCTTGTCTGTTTAATAGATGTCATCAGTGTTTGAACCTGACAACTTGCACTTGCCCATCTCATGCATGTCATTTGGCTTTGTTGTTGGCTTCCTTTTAGTTTTATCCACCGCTATGCTAAGCTTGTAACAACACACCACTATGCGCGCACCACCCACTAGCTGATGGTGCGCGATAAATTCTGAATGGGCAGCACAGGTAGCCTACTTTAGTTCTGTATTGTAGTTACGTTATATAGCGTCCTCAAAAATCAAAACATTTAAAAGCAAGACGTTTATGCATGTTTTAAGTAAACTTTGTTTCAAAATCATATTGCTTTTATGAGATTTTTAGACATTTTAAGGCCTTAAATCCAAATTGTTGGATTTAAGACTTTTTACGACCCTGCGGAAATCGAGTATTTTATATCGAAATGTTTTTTTTCTTTTTACGAGGCATGTTACATTAAGCAATCGAGTGGACTCTCACTATTATGTTAGATCCACTATGGACTGGACTCTCACTATTATGTTAGATCCACTATGGACTGGACTCTCACTATTATGTTAGATCCACTATGGACTGGACTCTCACACTATTATGTTAGATCCACTATGGACTGGACGCTCACACTATTATGTTAGATCCACTATGGACTGGACTCTCACTATTATGTTAGATCCACTATGGACTGGACTCTCACACTATTATGTTAGATCCACTATGGACTGGACTCTCACAATATTATGTTAGATCCACTATGGACTGGACTCTCACTATTATGTTAGATCCACTATGGACTGGACTCTCACTATTATGTTAGATCCACTATGGACTGGACTCTCACTATTATGTTAGATCCACTATGGACTGGACTCTCACAATATTATGCTAGATCCACTAGACGTCCATTGCACTGGTCGCCCAGGGGGGGGTCCCCACATCTGCGGTCCCCGCCAAGGTTTCCCATTGTCCCATTGAGTTTTTCCTTGCCCTAATGTGGGATCTGAGCCGAGGATGTCGTTGTGGCTTGTGCAGCCCTTTGAGACACTTGTGATTTAGGGCTATATAAGTAAACATTGATTGATTGAAACATTGAAGCTTGTTAAAATTGTGATGATTTTATAGGCTCTCTAACTCATTTAAATTTCAATTAATTTCAATGGAAAACATGATTTGAGTTACGAGCTCCGTCAGAAAAACCAATCAGCAGAGGTACCACTGTAATTAAATATGTACACAGTACTAACAAAACAGAAAAAAATATTAATATATATATATATATATATATATATATATATATATATATATATATATATATATATATATATATATATATATATATATATATATATATATATATATATAGCTTTACGAATATTTTATTTGATCAATTTGTGAATTCTCTGGAATTTGTTGGGCAGATGTTCAGAAGATGAATGTTAAAAAGACTAAAATCTATAGAAAGTACATTGCACACAATACATAACGGAACAAAGACGTTGACCCGTGCTGATGAAAACAAACTTTTAACAACAGTAAAACATTCATTCAAATAGGCCAAAATCATAATTTTGAATGGTCCCAGAGGAGTACCTGTGCTCTTGTTCTCGGTTTGCCAGCAGTTCCTGCAGCTGCTGTACTTTGTCAGTGTGCTGGCACACGCTGGCCCTCTGAATGTGTAACTCCCGCTTCAGGGCCGATACCTTGTTCTCCAGCTCCTGGTGCCGCTTCATCTGAAAGAAGAGGGAGGGGCCACAGCCAATCATTCATGGGAGCCTGCCGCATTCACCCCCTCTCTGCTGGAGACCCTTTTGGAGGATTAGAGGATTTCCACAGGCGTTCAGTCTTTCGACAATCTCTTAAGTCTAAGGATATCTTCATTAGTCCAAGGCAGGGAATTCCTGCAGTGCCTAAACTAAAGTCTTAACAAGCTGCTCCGCTTAGTTTTGCCTCTGTCAGTACGTCACTGCAGCACCCAGCATTGTCCCACCCACGCATTATTGACCTACAGTTAACAACTAAGTTATTTCACTTTACCCTTTTCTGTGTTGATTGAGCTGTGTTGAAGCAGCAAAAAACAACATTATGTTAAATGAAGAGTTTCCTGAAGCTGTCTCTGATAGTTGATATAATAATGTAAGTGCATCATTAAGCCTACATGAACTCCATGGTGTTCAGGAATGAATAGTCTCTCCTATTGCTATTGTACTATTTTTTCAGCTATAGTTACATTAATCATTAGTAATGTTGCAGCCTAGTTTTGAATGGCAGGGTCCCTGCTATCACATGTTGATAAAAATATAACATTTACATACTAAAAATCAACTACAGGCTTCCCAAATGCTGTAATAAATTAAGTATGATGAGTTGAATAGCTGAGATAGGCTCCAGCACCCCACGCGACCTTGAACGGGACAAGCGGTAGTAAATGGATGGATGGATGGAGTTGAACATATTTCAGCATGTGGCTCCACTTTTAACTCTTTTTTTCAAACGCTTACTTACAGTAAGTCATTATTTTGACTTACTAAATTACTAAGTCAAAATATTGACTTACTAAGTCATAATAATGACATACTTAGTATCTCAGGTAGCTAGGACTGTTTTGTTTTTACTTTACGGGAAAAATATCGAGATATATATTAGGGCTGTGAATCTTTGGGTGTCCCACGATTTGATTCAATATCGATTCTTGGAATCACGATTCGATTCAAAATCAATTTTTTTTTTTCAATTCAACACGATTCTCGAGTCAAAAACGATTTTTTCCCGATTCAAAAGGATTGTCTATTCATGGAATACATAGATTTCAGCAGGATCTACCCCAGTCTGCTGACATGCAAGCAGAGTAGTAGATTTTTGTAAAAAGCTTTTATAATTGTAAAGGACAATGTTTTATCAACTGATTGCAATAATGTACATTTGTTTGAACTATTAAATGAACCAAAAATATGACTTATTTGATCTTTGTGAAAATATTGGACACAGTGTGTTGTCAAGCTTATGAGATGCGATGCAAGTGTAAGCCACTGTGACACTATTGTTCTTTTTTAATTTTTTTTTATAAATGTCTAATGATAATGTCAATGAGGGATTTTTAATCACTGCTATGTTGAAATTGTAACTAATATTGATACTGTTGTTGATAATATTCATTTTTGTTTCACTACTTTTAGTTTGTTCTGTGTCGTGTTTGTGTCTCCTCTCAATTGCTCTGTTTATTGCAGTTCTGAGTGTTGCTGGGTCGGGTTTGGTTTGGGAATTGGATTGCATTGTTACGGTATTGCTGTGTATTGTTTTGTTGGATTGATTAATTAAAAAAATAAAATAAAAGTATAAATAAAGAAAATAAAATAAAAATCGATTTTTTTAAAATGGGAATTGATTCTGAATCGCACAACGTGAGAATCGCGATTCGAATTCGAATTGATTTTTTCCCACACCCCTAATATATATCGTATATCGCCATTCAGGAAATGGAGCGGAAAACACAACCAAAAATTGTAGGCTTCTTCATGCGACGAAGCCGGCCTACTTCACTGCAGTCTGTAGTCCAGGGGTCACCAACCTTTTTGAAACCAAGAGCTACTTCTTGGGTACTGATTAATGTGAAGGGCTACCATTTTGATACACACTTAAATAAATTGCTCTATGTTATTATTAATAATTAATGATATTTACACTTAATTGAATGGTTTAAAAGAGGAGAAAACACGAAAAAAAAAATTGAAACATAGTTTATCTTCAATTTCGAATCTTTAAAATTCTAAATTCAACCGAAAAAAAGAAGAAAAAAACTTTAAAAAATAATTTATAGAACATCATTAGTAATTTTTTCTGATTAAGATTAATTTTAGAATTTTGATGACATGTTTTAAATAGGTTAAAATCCAATCTACACTTTGTTAGAATATATAACAAATTGGACCAAGCTATATTTCTAACAATGACAAATCATTATTTCTTCTAAATTTTCCAGAACAAAATTTTTTTTAATAAATTCAAAAGACTTTGAAATAAGATTTAAATTTGATTCTACAGATTTTCTAGATTTGCCAGAATAATTTTTTTGAATTTTAATCATAATAAGTTTGAAGAAATATTTCACAAATATTCTTCGTCGAAAAAACAGAAGCTAAAATGAAGAATTAAATTACAATTTATTTATTATTCTTTACAATAAAAAAAATACATTTACTTGAACATTGATTTAAATTGTCAGGAAAGAAGAGGAAGGAATTTAAAAGGTAAAAAGGTATATGTGTTTAAAAATCCTAAAATCATTTTTAAGGTTGTATTTTTTCTCTAAAATTGTCTTTCTGAAAGTTATAAGAAGCAAAGTAAAAAAATTAATGAATTTATTTGAACAAGTGAAGACCAAGTCTTTAAAATATTTTCTTGGATTTTCAAATTCTATTTGAGTTTTGTTTCTCTTAGAATTAAAAATGTCGGGCAAAGCGAGACCAGATTGCTAGTAAATAAATAAAATTTAAAAAATAGAGGCAGCTCACTGGGAAGTGCTGCTATTTGAGCTATTTTTAGAACAGGCCGGCGGGCTACTCATCTGGTCCTTACGGGCTACCTGGTGCCCGCGGGCACCGCGTTGGTGACCCCTGCTGTAGTCTATTGCCAGGCCAGTCTGTAGTCTATACCCAGGCTGTGGTGGCAGCGACGAGGTGGAGACGTGATGGCGACAGGCCGAGTTACACTGATCCTTACACCCACCCACCCCCTTCCCCGGTCTGTCCGCCGGAGAGACACCACCTTAACTAACACATTTTCTGGGGGAAACACTGCAAGGGCACACTTTTTTCTGAGTAGACAAGCTGGATTTAACAAGAGCCACCTGATCCGGAGTTGTTACACAGTGATTGTTAAAACAGTGAATGAGATCATCCACATCGAGACAGTTCATAACTAAAATAGGCTCAAACATATCAGAAAATCTGTCTGCAGTTTTAGCAGTGAGAACACGCCTCTGAGACCTTTTGAAGGCTCGGGCTCAGGACTAAAGTGCCGATCAAACAAAACAAGACTATGATCCTTCATGTGGGCATCATTTACAGACAAGTTTAAAATGTATAAGCCAAGCGTAAAAACTAAGTCTAAAATATGGCCTTTTTGGTGAGTGGTAGTAGTATGTGTACCTCTTCAGCCTGCTGGCGAGCTCGGTGCGCTTCTCCAGCGGAGATGTTCTCCTTCAGTTTGAGTATTGATTGTTTCTGCTGCTCCTCCGCGCCGCGGGCCTGTTGCAGCTTCTGAGTCAAAGATCGACACCTGCCTTGCAGCTCCTCTACACGCATCTGCAGTTCACAGCGTCCCGATTGCTCCTTCAGCAGAACATCTTTCAGCCTGGATGAAGACATCAAACCACCTCATACACTGCAAAAACTGAAATCTAAGTAAGATGAAATATCTCAAATAAGGGTGATATTTGCTTATTTTCTGTCTGATAAGATAATTCTTCTCACTAAGCAGATTTTATGTTTTTGGTGGAATATTTTGCAAATTTGGTAAATAAATAACCCAAAAAAGTATATTTTGTTGTTTTATTACTGTACCAAAAATGAACCGAACCGTGACCTCTAAACCGAGGTACGTACCGAACCGAAATGTTTGTGTACCGTTACACCCCTATGCACTACATGTTATACCTTGCTGTTATTAAAAGATAAACGAAATACCACGTCACTGACTTTACCTCGGGGAAAATAATAAAACAGCTGTTTATTCATTATAGGAGAGAACGGAGTTGTCAGAACGCTGGTTTGTAATCTATTAATAAAGTTTGACTGACCTATCTGACTGTTTTGTTGACATTCCCTTTAGCGCAGCTCCATCTAATGGATGCATAATGTAACCCCAGCCTCTACTGTAGCGTCTAATCCAGGGGTGGGCAATTAATTTTTACCGGGGGCCGCATGAGCAACCCGAGCACTGCCTGAGGGCCACATCAACAATATTTCAATTAAATTTTGCTCAATACTATTTTTGATGTATACCGTAACATTAATAATAATAATAATAATAATAATAATAATAATTAATAATAATAATAATACTTTCATTTAACCTAACTTAACTTTATACCAAAAGCACTGCTTTGGAAATCATTTGTACCCCTTTCAGAGATCACATTTAGTTCCCCTTAAACAATCTCATGTTGCACAATGAATGTAAGCATAGGATGAAGTGTGCATTCCTGTAACTTTCTCTAGTAACAGCATTCCATGATTAATATCAATAAATTAACATTAATAATAAATGACGGTAAAATAAGCACACGTATGACTGAGGAGTCATAGTGTAACTTTGTGTGGTGTTTGAGTTGTCCGACTTTTTGTGTGGCCATAAACGCACCAGTGGTTTAGTGGTATGCGTGTTGGTGACAGATGACAAATTGGTTTTGGCCTGGTTTGTATGGCAGAAAATTACTAGTTTTTCGAGATAGAAGTGTTTTACTCATGTTTTTGATGTGGTTATGGCCCAATATAAACAGTTTTGCTCAATAAAGTGATCGATATAATTCCTGTCCTCGAAGCATCTCGATAGACGTTACAATAATTGAACGGTGTTCAATTGAACGGTGTTGACGAACACCGTTAGGGCCGCTTGTTGTCACTGTCACTCAGAGTTGCATTGCAAAATTACACAGAATAAATGTGTTTATTTTGTTTAGAATTCAGACGGGTTTGATTTGGTGCGCGGCATATATTTGCTGTGCACAGAGGACGCTTGAGCAGTGCGCAATTGCGCAGGCGCGCACCTTAGACGGAACGTTGCTTGGCAGTCCATGTCTTGTTGAAAACACGCCATTCCTCATCAACTTTTCTCTTTTTAGCGTCTCGGGTGTAAACCGAGCATCACTTGTCGCTGTGCACCTTCACTCACAGGTTACACACGGACATACACCCATAAATAACACTTTTCAAAATAAAAGCAGCACAGTTGTATTGCGCACACGACATTTATGTTTTTTCAACTTTATTTTGTAATTTGTGATTGCAGCTGTTCACATTCACACACAATCACGCACGCGCATACGTCCACACGGAAGTAATACAAATAATGCTTTTCAAAACAAAAGCAGCACCGTTGTATTGCACACTCGACATAGATACTTTTTAAAATGTATTTTGTAATTTATGATTGGCCTCACACGGGCCGGACAGGGACGCACAAAGGGGCGGATGTGGCCCGCGGGCCGCAGAATGCCCAGGTCTGGTCTAATCTATGCGCTTTATATATATATATATATAGTGCGGAAAATACGGTAATACACGAGTTAGTTTTAAGTAATACATAACTTATTTTAAAGAAACCTTTTAGTTAGTCTTAAACGGGAGTTAGTTTTAAAGGGGTCCTATTGTGCAAAAACAACTCTTTTTACATGTTGGTACCTTTGTGTATTTGGGACCCTCATAAGTCCTGAAAATGTGAAATCAAACTATAGCGGCATGTAAGAGATATTTATAAAAAAAATATTACCTTCTACCAAACTTGCTCCAAATGAGCCGTTTGAAATTCAAGATTTAAAGGCCTACTGAAACCCACTACTACCGACCACGCAGTCTGATAGTTTATATATCAATGATGAAATCTTAACATTATAACACATGCCAATACGGCCGGGTTAACTTATAAAGTGACATTTTAAATTTGCCGCTAAACTTCCGGTTCGAAACGCCTCTGAGGATGACGTATGCGTGTGACGTAGCCCGGCGAACACGGGTATGCCTTCCACATTGAAGCCGATACGAAAAAGCTCTGTTTTCATTTCATAATTCCACAGTATTCTGGACATCTGTGTTCGTGAATCTGTTTCAATCATGTTCATTGCATTATGGAGAAGGAAGCCAAGCAAGCAAAGAAGAAAGTTGTCGGTGCGAAACGGACGTATTTTTCGAACGTAGTCAGCCACAACAGTACACAGCCGGCGCTTCTTTGTTTACATTCCCGGAAGATGCAGTCAAGATGGAAGAACTCGGATAACAGAGACTCTAACCAGGAGGACTTTTGATTTGGATACACAGACGCCTGTAGAGAACTGGGACAACACAGACTCTTACCAGGATTACTTTGATTTGGATGACAAAGACGCAGACGTGCTACTGTGAGTATGCAGCTTTGGCTTTTTTTTGCGTATGTACGTAACTTTTTTAAAATATATAATCTTTATGAACCTTGGGTTAGGTGAACGGTCTTTTGGGCTGAGTGATTGTGTGTGTTGATCATGTGTTTGAATTGTATTGGCGTGTTCTATGGAGCTAGGAGCTAGCAGAGGAGCTAGGAGCTAGCATAACACGTACCGTACCGTACGTGCGCGTCACGTACGTAACTTTTTAAAAATATATAAGCTTTATGAACCTTGGGTTAGGTGAACGGTCTTTTGGGCTGAGTGATTGTGTGTGTTGATCAGGTGTTTGAATTGTATTGGCGTGTTCTATGGAGCTAGGAGCTAGCAGAGGAGCTAGGAGCTAGCATAACAAACACGCAGGTGTTATTATGCAGGATTAATTTGTGGCATATTAAATATAAGCCTGCTTGTGTTGTGGCTAATAGAGTATATATATGTCTTGTGTTTATTTACTGTTGTAGTCATTCCCAGCTGAATATCAGGTACCGTGAGTATGCAGCCTTGGCTGCTAAACATTCGATAACTTGACCGTATGTGCGCGTCACGTACGTAACTTTTTAAAAATATATAAGGTTTATGAACCTTGGGTTAGGTAAACGGTCTTTTGGGCTGAGTGATTGTGTGTGTTGATCAGGTGTTTGAATTGTATTGGCGTGTTCTATGGAGCTAGGAGCTAGCAGAGGAGCTAGGAGCTAGCATAACAAACACGCAGGTGTTTTTATGCAGGATTAATTTGTGGCATATTAAATATAAGCCTGGTTGTGTTGTGGCTAATAGAGTATATATATGTCTTGTGTTTATTTACTGTTGTAGTCATTCCCAGCTGAATATCAGGTCACCCCCGCCTCTCACAGCATCTTCCCTATCTGAATAGCTTCAACTCCCCACTAGTCCTTCACTTGCACTTTACTCATCCACAAATCTTTCATCCTCGCTCAAATTAATGGGGAAATTGTCGCTTTCTCGGTCCGAATCTCTCTCACTTCATGCGGCCATCATTGTAAACAATAGGGAACTTTGCGTATATGTTCAACTGACTACGTCACGCTACTTCCGGTAGGTGCAAGCCTTTTTTTTATCAGATACCAAAAGTTGCAATCTTTATCGTCGTTGTTCTATACTAAATCCTTTCAGCAAAAATATGGCAATATCGCGAAATGATCAAGTATGACACATAGAATAGATCTGCTATCCCCGTTTAAATAAAAAAAATTCATTTCAGTAGGCCTTTAAGGGACGTTATTTTCCCTTTGTTATGTCAGCGGATGCTTCCATTTATGTTTGAGATTTAACGTAAGAGCTTTGCCATGAATTGATTAACGTAGACCCCGACTTCAACAAGTTGAAAAACTTATTGTGGTGTCACCATTTAGTGGTCAATTGTACGGAATATGTACTGTACTGTGCAATCTACTAATAAAAGTTTCAATCAATCAATTAATCAAGAGCTTGGCGCAAGTCGGCCATTTTTAGGGGGCTTGGCCTGGAGGAGGGCTTTGACATGTAAATGAGACAGCCCACAAAACAAACCATTACATGTTATGTAGATCACAAGGTGTTTGTTTTAAATGTAGAAAACAAAGTATGAAGTGTATGAGTCTGTTTAAAGTAAAACACAAGTTAGTTTAACGTAATACACTAGTTTGTTTGAAGTTTGAATAGATGAGTCTTTGTACCTGTCTGTGGTGTGCATGGCCATGCTCTGCAGGTCTTTCTCCTCACTGACTTTGGTCTTAAGGCACTTTAGATCCTCTGTGAGTTTAGTGACGGCCTGCTCGGCCTTCCATCGCCTCTCTCTTTCCTGGTCCCGCTCCTCCACAATAGCCTGAGTACGTAACACATGGAATGGGGTCAAAAATAAGGCCTCCTTGCCACCATTGATTTTTTTTCCTGCCATTGTGCACCCTGTAAGTTTCCTCCTCGTTGAACTTGGATTTCTCATTGCTTGGTGCACTCAGTGAGACGCTTCCTGCTGGCCTTGATGCATCTGTGCCTCCTTTGGTTGTGGAAGAACACCTCCTGGGTCTAACAGCAGACTTGGAAATCTTCTGTTTGGGATTTTCCTGATCGCTGCAGACAGAACCAGAATGGTTTTGCTGCCCAACAGTCCATAAAACAGGTGTTTTATCAGCTCGATGGCCAATCCAAATTTGAATTATTTGCTTTTTGATGGGGACAGAAACGCTCTGGCTTAAATTAAATTACCAACGCTGGCATCTTCAAGGGGAAGTCCACTTTTCTTTTAATTTAGGCTATCATTTACAATCCCTATGTGAGACAAACACATAGATGTCTTTCTTTTTTTAATTCAATCTAAATCGTAAATATACACTATCAACTACTACTAATACTACTAATTTGTGAGGGCCAACAATGACTAATTAGCGCACCCTTGGCTTCGCACCACGCCTAACTAATTGAGAAGAACTGTTTTATGGACACAACCTTCTACTATACAAGTTATTTGGCATGATTTATAATCCAACACAAACTTTTACCAACTCAGAGGCGAGCGATCCAGCAGCAGCTCAGTATATCAATAGCCGCATAAGCTAGTTACCTCTCGGTGATCAATACGCTATGTTACTAAAAAATAGTTCCTCGGCGTTTACTCTAATAATAACATTGCCAATACTAGGTTAATATGCAGGCCACGGCTTGTAAATGGAGTTTTGTTGGCAGTTTTTGAATATTTTTTATAGGACTTCACAGGTGCCTTCATAGATGACTCCCATTAGCTACAGTCAGTAAGTGTCTCAAATAGTTCGGCTCTAAAGAAGCATCCTACAATCCATTGAAACACCCTAGTCCTATCGTGTTCGGTTTTTGAAAAGTCGGACTAACACACCTAGATTATGCGATTGAAAACCAGGGGCCGTATTTATCAAGCGTCTTAGAGTGCCATTTTACACTTAAGTCCTGAGAATTTGCGAAATTTAGTCCTACTCTCAAACTTAAGAATAAAAGCTATTTATCAACTTTCTTAAGTCTAAGAATCACTCCTACTCTCCACGATATTTAAGAGACCTTCAGAGGTGTCTTAAAGGCCTACTGAAATGAATTTTTTTTATTTAAACGGGGATAGCAGATCTATTCTATGTGTCATACTTGATCATTTCGCGATATTGCCATATTTTTGCTGAAAGGATTTAGTATAGAACAACGACGATAAAGATTGCAACTTTTGGTATCTGATAAAAAAAAGGCTTGCACCTACCGGAAGTAGCGTGACGTAGTCAGTTGAACATATACGCAAAGTTCCCTATTGTTTACAATGATGGCAGCATGAAGTGAGAGAGATTCGGACCGAGAAAGCGACAATTTCCCCATTAATTTGAGCGAGGATGAAAGATTTGTGGATGAGTAAAGTGCAAGTGAAGGACTAGTGGGGAGTTGAAGCTATTCAGATAGGGAAGATGCTGTGAGAGCCGGGGGTGACCTGATATTCAGCTGGGAATGACTACAACAGTAAATAAACACAAGACATATATATACTCTATTAGCCACAACACAACCAGGCTTATATTTAATATGCCACAAATTAATCCTGCATAAAAACACCTGCGTGTTTGTTATGCTAGCTCCTAGCTCCTCTGCTAGCTCCTAGCTCCATAGAACACGCCAATACAATTCAAACACCTGATCAACACACACAATCACTCAGCCCAAAAGACCGTTTACCTAACCCAAGGTTCATAAAGCTTATATATTTTTAAAAAGTTACGTACGTGACGCGCACATACGGTCAAGTTATCGAATGTTTAGCAGCCAAGGCTGCATACTCACGGTACCTGATATTCAGCTGGGAATGACTACAACAGTAAATAAACACAAGACATATATATACTCTATTAGCCACAACACAACCAGGCTTATATTTAATATGCCACAAATTAATCCTGCATAATAACACCTGCGTGTTTGTTATGCTAGCTCCTAGCTCCTCTGCTAGCTCCTAGCTCCATAGAACACGCCAATACAATTCAAACACCTGATCAACACACACAATCACTCAGCCCAAAAGACCGTTCACCTAACCCAAGGTTCATAAAGCTTATATATTTTAAAAAAGTTACGTACGTGACGCGCACGTACGGTACGGTACGTGTTATGCTAGCTCCTAGCTCCTCTGCTAGCTCCTAGCTCCATAGAACACGCCAATACAATTCAAACACATGATCAACACACACAATCACTCAGCCCAAAAGACCGTTCACCTAACCCAAGGTTCATAAAGCTTATATATTTTAAAAAAGTTACGTACATACGCAAAAAAAAGCCAAAGCTGCATACTCACAGTAGCACGTCTGCGTCTTTGTCATCCAAATCAAAGTAATCCTGGTAAGAGTCTGTGTTGTCCCAGTTCCCTACAGGCGTCTGTGTATCCAAATCAAAAGTCCTCCTGGTTAGAGTCTCTGTTATCCGAGTTCTTCCATCTTGACTGCATCTTTCGGGAATGTAAACAAAGAAGCGCCGGCTGTGTACTGTTGTGGCTGACTACGTTCGAAAAATACGTCCATTTCGCACCGACAACTTTCTTCTTTGCTTGCTTGGCTTCCTTCTCCATAATGCAATGAACATGATTGAAACAGATTCACGAACACAGATGTCCAGAATACTGTGGAATTATGAAATGAAAACAGAGCTTTTTCGTATCGGCTTCAATGTGGAAGGCATACCCGTGTTCGCCGGGCTACGTCACACGCATACGTCATCCTCAGAGGCGTTTCGAACCGGAAGTTTAGCGGCAAATTTAAAATGTCACTTTATAAGTTAACCCGGCCGTATTGGCATGTGTTATAATGTTAAGATTTCATCATTGATATATAAACTATCAGACTGCGTGGTCGGTAGTAGTGGGTTTCAGTAGGCCTTTAAGTGGTTAGGAGTTGCCAGCGGGGGATGGCACTGAGGCGAGAGAGACGTGCGCGAACGTTCATGGAGCGGAAGGATGTCCTGGCTTTGTTTGATGACAGGCAGCTGATCAAACGGTATCGTTTAGACAGAGCGGGTATTATTTTTGTCACAGATTTAATAATTTTCGATTCCTTGTTGATTTCTGCATGTGGCTGCAGTGGGCTAGTATATATAGAGCCACCCACACCAGTTTCAAATTAGTTGCCTAATTAATGAATTGAAAAGAAAATGTTATGAGAGTAGCGTATGTGTGTGTGTGGCCCTTTAATAGGTGACAGCATGTGAGGTGAGTGACGTCAGTGAGTGTGTGGGCGAGAGAAGAGAGGGAGCGGTAGCGTGAATGCGGGTGGGGACTAGTTTGTTTTGTATTGGATTGGCTGTGTGCAAGCAATCAATAAAGCAAGATTTGCAACTAATCGCCGGACTCATCATTCACTCTAAAGTCGTCCGCTGTGGAGATCCACTGCCGGGTAAAGTGAAGGGTGTTGCCCCGAGCATACATCGGCCCTGGAGAAGTGTCTCCCCTGCGCTCTTCGACTACGGTCTGGGAGCAGGAAGCAGGAAAGGTGCAACAAAAAGGAAACATTTATTTTTGATTCATTGCCAATATTGTTTGTTTGTTTTGTATTATTTTGTAGTTTATTGTCAAAATATACACTCCCATTGTCCACTTAAATATTTCTAAGATATTTCTTTATTCTTAGACAAGGGATTCCCCTTCCGTGATTGGTCATTTCTATGGACACAGAAATGACGTCACCTAAAATTCCGTTTACGGCACGTAGTAATGTCGTAATTCAGCTCTGAGTCTGACACTTAAGATTCAGTCCTACACTTCGCTGAAAGTGTGAGTAAGACGCTTGATAACTAACTTTTAAGTGCAGCTTTCAGCGAGGAATTTATTTACTCTTACGTCAACTCTTAGCAGACTTCTTAGGAGTAATTCTAAGAAGCTTGATAAATACGGCTCCACATCTCTCGAGTGGGTGTGTGCGGTCGGAGAGGACTCTGTATCGCTCAGGATATAACCCAGAAGCAGATACCATTCAATAAAAACATAGCAACAATTGGAATGAAGAGGAGACTGTCTATTTGCTTCACAAATTAAAATTAGAACATTTTGAAGTGTATCAATGGGAGAAAGAGAACAGAGATTTATTTAAAAAGGTAGCAAAGGAAATGGAAAATTTCCGGCTTAATTCGGACCGCCGAACAAAATACAAATTACGTGAAAGAGAATAAAGCAGGTATTACATGGCAAATAATAAAGCGTACCCAAACCTCTTCACGCTGCATTTGTGCACTCTGAACTGATCAACAATAACTCTGCATTCCGCACAACTGGCAGGATAGTCCAGAACAATAACAACCTTCATCTGGAACAATATTGGCCTGGTAATAAACTGACTTTTCCTTCGGATTTAAAACGCTTTCCATCGATCCAAAGAGCCTTATGAATGAACTACAAGACATTCGAAAGTTTTGCTTCCATGATTCTCCGTCCAAAATTATTTCGAAACAACTCCTGTCGGTCTTTCTTTTGCTTCGGAGCTGCATCCGCTCCGATACATTATTGGTAGTAGCGTCATGTTCGTAGCACAATATTACATCATTTCTCGATACTGTCTGTTATTTAACATCAGCATAGCCACACTGCAAAAACTGAAATCTAAGTAAGATGAAATATCTCAAATAAGGGTGATATTTGCTTATTTTCTGTCTGATAAGATCATTCTTTTCACTAAGCAGATTTTATGTTAGTGTTTTACTTGTTTTGAGTGTTTTGGTCCTAAATGATCTCAGTAAGATATTACAGTTTGTTGCTGAGATTTGATGACCTATATTGAGTAAAACATGCTTGAAACTAGAATATCAACAAGCTGTGTCATCAACACTCACAAGTATAAAACTACTTTTTTTAAATAATAATTTCTTATTTCAAGCATGAAAAAAAAATCATGAATTTGACACAATTGTGTCTCATAATTAAAACAGATGACAGCCAAATGGACTTTGCTGTTTTATTTTCAATGAAACAATAGAAAATACGTACTCATATAGTAGTACAGTTGTTATTAGTGAGAATATACTTATTTTAAGGTATTTTTGGGTTCATTGAGGTTAGCTAATTTTACTTGTTTTCGAAAGTATTGACAAGCCAAATGTTCTTGTTCTATTGGCAAATAATTTTGCTTAGTTCAAATAAAATACCCCTCATTTTTGTAATTTGTATTCTTGTTTTTGAACACTGACTTTTTGCAGTGCATTTGAGACCTAATATTTGTATTCTATTCCAATATTACAGCGGACATTTTTACTTGTAAGGAGCTGCAGATGCCTGGTGTGACGTCACAGATCAACTGGAGTAGCAATACATTGATCCTTGCTAAAAGGAAATGAGCGCCCCCCAGTGTATGGGAGGCACACAACGTATGACCAATAGTCGCATTAGAGTGTGCATGGACACTTGGACTTCACATGTGGGTGTGAAAATACCAAAAAAATGTTTGCGAAATCAGACAAATTTAGTGCATGGAAACATAGTGACCGTTAGACATCTGGGACAAGCCGTATTTTACAATTTAGAATACACAAAAAAGACCTTTAAGCCCTTGTTATTAGTAAAATGAGGGTGCAGACCAAAGATCCACAATCTGATGTTCTTTTGTGTCTCAGAAGGAAATTAATTCTTCTACTTGATGATAATAAGTGAATTGGGCTAAATGAAGTGTAAATATGAATAAATAAATCCCTACTAGGCAAGAAGAAAACATAATGTAACAAAAACTAACAAATCACCTGTCAAATCTCCTTGATGCACTTTTGCGATATTTTGGGATCGCCGTGCGTCCAAAGTTTTCCTTCCCGCTGTCACACTCACTCTCTGATGTGCGGTCCGTGTCCTTCTTGGCCTTGGGTACTTTTTCTCTTGGGGGACCAGAATTGTGCCTTGCAGAAGCCTGAGTAGAATGCGGCAAAATTACTAACAATAATAATAATAATCATAAATCATTCTATTACATTGCTGTTAAATCATAGATATACTTGGAACAAATTACATTTATTATAATACAATTTCACTGTGCTTTGTTAAGCACACAAATGCAGGTTCCACTCATGTAAGCAATTGTGGTGCGTTGCACTTTAAACGCCTACGGCAATTCCATCTACAAGGATCAAGTCTCCGCTTTTCTCACTGGCACTCATCGAGGGCAGACGCTCCCCTTCCCTCTCCTGCTTGCTTCTTTGTCTTGTCTTAACTTAACGCCCTCGACGCAAATCCCATAGGGGTGATGGAAGGATGGGCAGCGCCTGAGAGCTGCAGCCGGTCACCATGGCCCCCCACTCCCTCCCCTCTGTTGCTAGATATCTTGAGATGTACGTTGTAATATGTATATGTGCTTTGCTATGGAGGTTTTTGTTTTTTCCCACTCCAGACTGGGCCCCCTTAGGAGCTCAGTCTAGATTGTATTGTTTTACTCATCCTTCCCCAGCGTTTACCTTTTTCCCATCTTTTACAGGGCGCTTTGTGGCGACCCATCAGCGTTCCTGTTCTGTAACCCTGTACACTGTTTGTTTGTCTCATCTTGAACAGTTTTGTGCTGAAAACAAAGTTTCGTTGTACTTGTGCAATGACAATAAAGACCTATCCTATCCTATCCTATCAGTGTTTCCCACACATTCATTTATTTGTGGCGGCCCGCCACGAAAGAATTACGTCCGCCACAAATAAAAAAATTTTAAAAATAAATAAATAAATAATAATAATAATATAAATATTTTTTGTCCTCTCCAGCTTCTCAGGCAAATCATATAGTTGATGTAGATGCCCATATCGGCTGTCCAGATTTACTTTACAAAAGAGAAGTGTAGGATACTTCTCTTGTTGCCTTATTTGTATTTGACTTTATTAAATGTATTTATATTAGAAACACAACATGTGTATATAACAAAGGGTGCAAAGTCTGCAGGCAGTAGGAAACACATGGTTAAGTGTAGGGAGTAAAACTGATGGCAGTCTCAAGTTCAAGATTTTTGGAGCTCTTTGTTCAGTGGATCAGATGTTTGATGAAGCTCTGTGTCTATCTACCACCACTACTGTTTTCTGTTTATTTGTTACTGACTGTGGCAGGACACCTCTGCCTCTGTTTCACTTTATGTTGCTGGTAAATAATATGGTTGTAGTAGTAGGCTAAAGTTAAATTATTTAGTATACACTAATTAAAGGGGCAGAGCTTTGAGACATTTTAGCTTTTATATTTTATAAGATATATTTTTTGTAAGAACCACAATTAATAAATATATTTTAGTGAATAACTTATTGTTCAAATCTGTATATAAATATGTACATAAAGTGTTGTAATTATATTGTAAAATGGATGGATGGATGGACGTTTAAAACAAAACTGTTATTATTAATTAGTAAGTATACATTTTTTGAGCCTTTTTAGAGAAAATCAAATCATTGTAGTAAATTATGCAAATTGCTCGATAATGTCATGGTGACCACGCCCATAGCCACGCCCCCACCGCCACAGGTATCTTGGCAGTTTATGGGAAACACTGCCTATCCATGTTTATCACAAACATATCAGATCTGTTTTCACATTATTGCATTTTTTGCAGCATTAATAAAGCAATGAATAATATTTGATTTATTTGGGTCCAAATTGACAACTTATACCGTACTATAAGGCCGCAGAACCTTTTTTTTTTTTTCAAGATGGCGCAGCTGAAGTGGCTGCCTGTTGCAGTTGCTCTGTGCTCTTTTACGTATATTCTCCTCTGTGTGTTCTTGAATGTTTCCCTATTGTTTCCATGTGTTTCTACAGTATCTCCATTCGGAACTGCGCAACTAAGGGTGGCACTTTTGTGAGTTTTGCGCTACTTTCAGTACTTTTTTTTGTGGACTTTTTGAATTTGCTTCCAGGGAGCCTTTCAGCCACGGCGCCATTGTTGACACCGAAGACCAGTCGCAAGCTCTCTCCCACACCGGAGTCCACATGATGAAACCAGAGACTACAGTGGAGATGCAGAGGAAAAGACAAGAGTGCAGGGCTGGCGCTAAGCGTACGGAAAAGGAAGCGGACGTTTAAGATGAGGTCACCTACCTAGGTTCCATTCTAGAGGCTAATCTTTCCTGTGATAAAATGGCAACCAAGGTAATCAAAAAGGAACAACATTTCTCTACAGAATCTCCTCTCTGGTCAACAAAAGCACCATGAAGATTCTAGCGGGAGCTCTCATTCAACCCTTTTTCCATTACGCATGCACCTCCTGGTACCCTAGCACAGTGTTTTTCAACCACTGTGCCGCGGCACACTAGTGTGCCGTGAGATATTGTCTGGTGTGCCGTGGTAAATTATGCAACTTCACCTAATTTATCCCAAAAATATTTTTGGCAAATCAATAATTAGAATCTGCCAATAATGTGCCGTTGCTTAGTGTCTGTGCTGCGTAAAACTCGGCAGGGTAACCACGTAATACTCCATTTCAGTAGGTGGCAGCATTGCTTTGTAAAAGTCGGAATGTGTCGGGTGAGACGAGGATGGTTTGTTGTGATCCTGATATGCAGACCACAGTGGGAGGCAGGGTGTAGGTAAAAAGGGTATGTAATGCTTAAACCCAAAATGAACGAAAGGAAAAGGCTATGCAAAACAAAAGTCAAACTGAACTGGCTACAAAGTAAACAGAGACAGAATGCTGGACGACAGCAAAAACTTACGGCATCCACAAAGTACATCCGTACGTGACATGACAATCAACAATGTCCACACAAAGAAGGATAGCAACAACATAAATAGCCTTGCTTGCTAACAAAGCAGGTGCGCGGAATAGCATTAAAAGGAAGACATGAAGCCACTACAGGAAAACACCGGTTAAACAGGAAGGGCCACCAAAATAAGCAAGACAAGAACTAAAGCACTACACACAGGAAGACACCAACACACTCAAAATAAGACACGACGACTTGGTGGAGTTAAGTTTTTTAAAGTTTTCTGCTGGTGGTGTGCCTCCGGATTTTTTTTATGACAAAAATGTGCCTTGCCTCAAAAAAGGTTGAAAAACACTGCCCTAGCACATCCAAAACCCTCAAATCTAGACTCCAAACATCCTAGAACAAGCTAGTCAGGTTACTTCTAGACCTCCACCCCAGATCACACCTCACTCCTACCCACTTCTCCAAAGTGGGCTGGCGCAGGGTGGAGGACAGAGTTAAACAACTTGCACTGAGCCTAGTCTATAAAATCCGCTACACCTCCCTGATACCGAAGTACATGTCAAACTACTTCCATAACGTAAATGACCGCCATAACCACAACACCAGGGGGAGTTCCACAAACCACGTCAAACCCAGATTCCAATTTAACAAAGGTCTTAACTCATTCTCCTTCTATGCCACATCAATGTGGAATGCACTCCCAACAGGTGTAAAAGAAAGTGCATGTCTACCCTCCTTCAAAACCGCACTAAAAGAACACCTCCAGTCTACTACAACCCAACCTAAATTTCTCCTACTTAACTTTGTCCTGTCTCATTAGACACACCAACAAGCTTGTTTATAAATGTTCAATAAAACTCCTCATATGAAGTTATAACTTTGTGACATGCACATGAATGAACATAGGATGAGCACATTAATGAGCATCTCATTGCAAAGAAACACTAATTTCAGCGTTGTAGTCAGTTGTATTTTTCATGCACTTATTTTTTGCTGTATTTATCTGGCACACGTGGAAAGCCGCTCCCTGAAAATAAAGCCTGCATTAAACAGGTGCAAAAAAGGTTGAGGACCACTGATCTACAGTGCAAGAAGGAGCGTTATCACAGCTCCTTTCTACTGACAGCCATAAGTAGGGGTGTAACGGTACACAAAAATTTCGGTTCGGTACGTACCTCGGTTTAGAGGTCACGGTTCGGTTCATTTTCGGTACAGTAAGAAAACAACAAAATATACATTTTTGGGTTATTTATTTACCAAATTTGCAAAATCTTCCGCCAAAAATATTTTTCTTGGTGGAATATTTGATGTGAAGTAATGGGAACCTTGGATAGGTCAATAATTCCTAATAACATTGATTTTGATTCAATATTATGTTTTGAGCAATGACAGTTTGAAAGAAAAAAAAACAGCTTTGTTTTATTAGTCAACATTGCAACTTTTTCTAAATTACATTTAACCTTTAACCTTTTTTATTTCACTTTTGTTATGTTTTTGTTTATTTTAATAGTATTTTTAGAATGTGCCGTGGGCCTTTAAAACATTAGCTGTGGGCCGCAAATGGCCTCCGGGGCACACTTTTGACACCCCTGCTAAAGATAATAAAAAATGTAATCTGATAAATCTATGGATAAAAAGCAGAGCCTGGCGACGCATGCGCGTTTATCATAACTCTCTCTCTCTCTCTGTCTCTGCCCCTCCCTCACCAATGCTGCTGCTCACACAATTTGTTTTGTTTTTAACCCCTTCTTAACCCTGAACGTACATTGAAAATACACGCAACCCTAACTCAAAATGCCGGACATTTGAGGCATTTAAGAAACTCCGCCCTGACAGCTCCGCAAAAGAGGACATGCCCGGTGAAAAGAAGACGTATGGTCAGTCTATCCTAGCCCGTTAGCGTTACGCTACTTAATATGTCCGTGTGGAAACTCGTTCGGTACACCTCCGAACCGGAACCCCCGTACCGAAACGGTTCAATTCAAATACACGTACCGTTACACCCTTAGCCATAAGACTTTACAACGCACTTATGTGATTTCTGTGGTATCTTGTCTTAGTGTTTTGTTTTATTTTATCTATTATTTGTACATATTAGTGCGCAATATGTAGTATTTATTACATTTTTTTTGTTTTTCATTACGCTTGTTATTTCTGTTACTATATGTAAAAACCTGCAATGCAACAATGTACTTTCTTCATTGTGGGAAAAATGTAAAAGTCTATCCTATTTATATTTTGGAACTAGTGTTTGAAACACAGCACCTGCAGAATGAGGCGCGACACCTGCTGTTCCAGTTTCTTGACCCGTTCTTCGTTAAGTGCTTGCTCAGCATCGAAGAAGCGGACCTGCTGGGCGTGCTTCTCCTTGGGGAGCGCCGCTTCAGGAGCAACGCTTTGTTGAAAGCTGGCCAGAACCTTGTTGATGCCTGGTGTGGTCAGAAGGGCGTCCTACAAAATAAATCTGTATTACTATATTATTCCTTGATTACAATGACACACGACAAAATAAAACAAGTCCAAAGTCTGAAATCACCACATCACTGTGACTAGCGTCTGAGCAGAGGAGGTCCACGTAGTTCTCCAGCCCAGGAATGTCAAACAGACTGTCAGCCTGGGAGTGTGACGGATTTCCCAGCCTATCCAGGCCATCCAGAAATGACACTTGCGGTAACGACCGCATGACAATCTCCCGGTAGCCTGCACAAAAACATCCCAAAGCAGAAAAGGATTAATTCTCAGCATGTCTTTTGCTTTGTCTTTGGGGTTTGGTAAAGATACAAAAAGACGGACTGAGACGACATTGTGTGAAATATGTGCACTGCAAGTAAGGATGCAACGATGATAGATTGTGTGATTTTGTAATAATCACAGTTTTACGATTATTATGCATTGATCTATTTCACAATAAAAAATGTGTAAAATCACATCAACATTCCTTAGAGATTTTAACGTATCATTTATTACTGTCAGAAATAACAGTAATCAATTAATAACATTACATTAAAAGTACAAAATGAAAAAATATAAAACATTCACTGTCATGATCCGTGGCCCGGATCATGTTTTGTTATGTTCTGTTGGTTTTTGGACTCCCTCAGTTCCTGTTTTTGTGCACCCTTGAGTTTTGTTTTTAGTTACCATGGGTGCTTATTGTTTCCACCTGTCTCTGATTGGTGTTCGGGACGCTCACCTGTTTCCAGAGCACTAATCAGAGGGACTATTTAATCCTGCCTTTGCCGGTCAGTCGGCTGGCTTCATTGTTTGCTACACGCAAGCTGCTACGTTAGTAAGGCTGCAGCTAACGATTATTTTTCTATCGATTAATCTATAGATTATTTTTTCGATTAATCGGTTAATCTATAGATTATTTTTTTCGATTCATCTATAGATTATTTTTCCTTTTACCGATTATTTTTTATTTTATTTTATTTAAAATGAAGATGAAAAAATAAAAGTAGGCCAGTTTTTTCAAAAGGCATGGCTTTTATTTACAAAAAAAAAAAGTATGGCCACTCAGTCAACATTGACAACAACATGACAAAATATTCTGTAACAATGTAAACATTTAAAACTTTTAACATTTAACAAAATTAAAAGTAGCTTATTTGCTTTTTAATGTGCAAATATAAAAGTAAACATCCAGTGCAAATCTTAATATTCTGCAATAGTATAAGCATTTCAAAAGTAAAAGTATTGCTTATTTTGCTTTAAAATGTGCAAAAATAAAGATAAACATCCAATACAAAAAAGTGCAAAACGAAATATTCTGTAACAAAAGTGTAAACATTTCAACAAAAGTGAAAGTATTGCTTATTTGCTAAAATGTGCAAAAATAAAGATAAACATCAATACAAAAAAGTGCCAATCTAAATATTCTGGAGCACTGTAAACATTAAGTATTGCTTTTAAAATGTGCAAAATAAACATCCAGTCCAACACAGTACACAATAACCAATTCTACTCATTCCAGTGAGTGACTAACAGTTGTAATGAAGAAAGGTTAGCATGTCTACTTGCTTTGCTTCTTTTCTTGTTTACAATATTCCCAGCAGCTGAAAATAGGCGCTCAGAAGGGGTCGATGTGGCTGGAACTGAGAGCTAATTAGCCTTCACCTCAAACCACGACTGCGAGCGAGCTGAGCTGCAGTTTAAGTTTCTAGTAGGTCAACGGGCTCATAGTGATGTTACTAGTAGTTGACTGGGAGGTGTTTATTATCATTTGGGGACAGTCCGCTGCCTGATGCTCACCTGCTAAACACCTATCTGCTCCACGCTGAAGCGCTGACTACATGCGCTCTGAATACGCACTGCTGATTGGCTGATAATGCTTCGTGTGTACCAATCAGATGGTTGTGTGGGTGGGACAATGCTGCGTGTGTACCAATCAGATGGTTGTATGGGTGGGACAATGCTGCGTGTGTACCAATCAGATGGTTGTGTGGGTGGGACAATGCTGCGTGCTGAGACAGAGGCAGCCGCAGAAGGAGCAAAGCAACTTGTTAACACTTTAGCAGCTAAAGTTAGCTTTAGCTTAGAAACTCGTTCGGTACGCCCCCGTACCGAACCGAAAGCCCCGTACCGAAACGGTTCAATACAAAACACATAACGTTACACCCCTAGCAGATACAAATGACACATTCATGTTTTTGTGTAATGATGACAACGTATGCTAACGCGGACGATTGACTAGTTGATGGTTGATGGTTTTCTTTTCAAATGTTCGTTCATAGCCGTTGTGCTGCTATGATAGGCCATTTACGCTCGACACAGTGTGCATACAACAACATTATTAGGCTGTGTATTGAAATACTCCCACACTTTTGACGACTTTTGGCGTGCGTTTTCCCCTCGCTCGCACAGTCTGCTTTGCGCTCCGCCATGACGGTAGTGTGACGTAATTATGCGACGCGTCGACGCACAAAAACGGCGTCGACGTATTTACATAACCGATGACGTCGACTACGTCGACGCGTCGTTTCAGCCTTATACGTTAGTATTTCTTGTCTCCTAGTATATGCTGCCTGTGCTAAGTGGTAGCCTAAACTTCACTTCTGCTTGTTTTCTGTTTTTGGTACGTGTTTTGATTTTGAAGATTAAATCATGTTCCTACCTGCACGCCTTGTCCGGAGTGGTCCATCTGCACCCCGGGGGAACGAACCCCGCAGTAAGCTGCGACTCCCCCCCCGTTGTGACAGAATGAAGCCAGCCAACTGACCGGCAAAAGGCAGGATTAAATAGTCCCTATGATTAGTGCTCGGGAAACAGGTGAGCGTCCCGAACACCAATCAGAGACAGGTGGAAACAATAAGCACCCATGGTAACTAAAAACAAACTCAACGGTGCACAAAAACAGAAACTGAGGGAGTCCAAAAACCAACAGAACATAACAAAATTCACATACACACATTGAGTAATAACTGTATTAGTACTATAAAACCTAAAAAAAACTTATGCGAAATAAACTCAAGTGTTATTGTCATCAACTATCATATATATAAATATATATATATGATAGTTGATGCTGGTCAATTTTTTAGGGCATCACGGCAAATGACCAGTGCGGTCGCGGCAATTGCCTTGGTGGCCGTGGTTACATTTGAGCCCTGCTAGCATGTCTCTCGATAGGTGCGGATAAGTGCCTGCAACGCTGGTGTAACTTTGTTATGGAAGTCTTATTGTCACGGCGGGGGGGGGGGGGGGGGGGGGGGGGGGTCGCAGCTTACTGCAGGGTACGTTACCCCGGGATGCAGACGGACCACTCCGGAAAAGACGTGCAGGTAGGAACATGATTTATTCTTCGAAATCAAACAAGTACCAAAAACAGAAAACAAGCCAGAGGAAAAAGGTGCCGATCGCACTGGACGCTAAGGCTACCACTTAGCATAGGCTAGGAGACAAGGAATACTCACGTAAAAGGTTGCGTGTAGCAAACAATGACGCCAGGCCGTCTGACCGGCAAAGGCAGGCTTAAATAATGCCTCTGATTAATGTTGTTGTATTGCCCATATCTAAAGTTGTATTTAATGACAGTCAGTGCCTCACCTGGTGCCCTACACAGTGGGTTATCTTTGCCGTCTCGGCTCAAAAGGACCTCTCCTAAGGCGCGCAATCCCAGCAGGCACTGCAGGAGGTGGTCGATGCTGCCCAGGTGGTTGCTATAGAGACTGAGGTACTTCAATTTGCTTCCTGGGCCATGAAGATGCAACAAACCTGGTGAACACAAACTGTAAGAAGTAGCACTACCAAATGTGGCAATTAGGTCTGAACATAGTCGCTCCTTAACTCACCAGTGAGGTCGTTTATCTGATTGAAGGATAAATCTAATCTGGTTAACCTCACAAGGCCGTTCAGTCCTGTGGTTGAGAAGAAAAGTTATCAATCGCAAACTTTCTCAACAGGGTACAGCCAACAACACTACGGGGTGAGGCTCACCCTCAACCTTCTTAATTGTGTTACAAGATAAATTCAAAGTCCTCAGAGACGTGAGCGTGCTTAGACCCTCAATCTTTGAGATACAGTTGGAGGAGAGGTCCAAGTGCCTCAGGAGCCATGCCGAGTTCAGGCCCTCGATCCTCGGGATGTTGTTGCAGTGCAGCGTGAGTGATGTTACGGAGGGATGCAAGGGAACCACCAGCAAACTAGAAGACAGGGAGAGACATCTTTATAATTCTCCTGACATCATCCTACTGTATCATGCATTTCTTTGATTACAACAGAGTTATCTAAAAAGTTAAAGTTAAGTTAAAGTACCAATGATAGTCACACACACACTAGGTGTGGTGAAATGTGTCCTCTGCATTTGACCCATCCCCTTGCATAATTTTTGGTGATTTAACCCCCAAGTCCAACCCTTGATGCTGAGTGCCAAGCAGGTCCCATTTTTTTATAGTCTATGGTATGACTCGGCTATTGTCAGTATTTTTTTTAGCTGCTGCATTACGTACTTACCTAGGAGGAAGAAAATGTATTTCCCACCAATTGTGTTTTATTTCGACAAGATCGCAATGATTGAGTTAGATTGCACTGTGTTCCTGTTAATGATATACTGTACATTATCTCAAATAACTAAAGTATCAAAAGAATCAATATTTTGATTTGAGAATCAATATCAGAGCATAAAGATCTGGGGCCGTATTTATCAAGCTTCTTAGAATTACTCCTAAGAAGTCTGCTAAGAGTTGACTTAAGAGTAAATAAATTCTTCGCTGAAAGCTGCACTTAAAAGTTAGTTATCAAGCGTCTTACTCACACTTTCAGCGAAGTGTAGGACTGAATCTTAAGTGTCACACTCAGAGCTGAATTACGACATTACTATGTGCCGTAAACGGAATTTTAGGTCACGTCATTTCTGTGTCCATAGAAATGACCAATCACGGAAGGGAATCCCTTGTCTAAGAATAAAGAAATATCTTGGAAATATTTAAGTGGACAACGGGAGTGTATATTTTGACAATAAACTACAAAATAATACAAAACAAACTAGTCCCCGCCCGCACTCACGCTACCGCTCCCTCTCTTCTCTCGCCCACACACTCACTGACGTCACTCACCTCACGGCCACACACATACGCTACTGTCATAACATTTTCTTTCCAATTCATTAATTAGGCAACTAATTTGAAACTGGTGTGGGTGGCTCTATATATACTAGCCCACTGTAGACACATGCAGAAATCAACAAGGAATCGAAAATTATTAAATCTGTGACAAAAATAATACCCGCTCTGTCTAAACGATACCGTTTGATCAGCTGCTCGTCATCAAACAAAGCCAGGACATCCTTCCGCTCCCTGAACGTTCGCAGCACGTCTCTCTCGCCTCAGTGCCATCCCCCGCTGGCAACTCCTAACCACTTAGGACACCTCTGAAGGTCTCTTAAATATCGTGGAGAGTAGGAGTGATTCTTAGACTTAAGAAAGTTGATAAATAGCTTTTATTCTTAAGTTTGAGAGTAGGACTAAATTTCGCAAATTCTCAGGACTTAAGTGTAAAATGGCACTCTAAGAAGCTTGATAAATACGGCCCCTGGTATCGACGGTATTGATATTTTAGTATTAATCCGCACATCCTAATACCTACTCAGTATCAGTAGCGGTAAATACACACACACATGTGTACTTACTACTTTTAGTCAGTAGAAGTATTAAATATACAAGAACATGTGTACAGAGATAATGGAGGTGCGGAGATGAAAAAGTTTGTCACAGGAATGAAACAAAAAAGGGAGTTGTCGGCGGCATCACCAAAATGATTCCCGAGCGCGGTCACCGCTGCTGCTCACTGCTCTCCTCACCTCCCGGGGGGTGGAACAAGGGGATGGGTCAAATGCAGAGAGTAATTTCACCACACCTAGTGTGTGTGTGACTATCAGGGGTACTTGACTTAATATACAGTATTAAAAATGTAACTCACACTATTACATACTAGGGCTGCAACAACTAATCGATTATAAAAATAGTTGCCGATTAATTTAGTCATCGATTCGTTGGATCTATGCTATGCGCATGCGCAGAGGCTTATAAAAAAAATAAAATAAAAAAATATATATATATTTTTTTAAATAAATCTTTATTTATAAACTGCAACATTTACAAACAGCTGAGAAACAATAATCAAAATAAGTATGGTGCCAGTATGCTGTTTTTTTTCAATAAAATACTGGAAAGGATAGAAATGTAGTTTGTCTCTTTTATCCGATTATTAATCGATTAATCGAAGTAATAATCGACAGATTAATCGATTATCAAATTAATCGTTAGTTGCAGCCCTATTACATACATACATAAATAAATAAATAAATATCAACTTCTCAATAGTACTTAAATTCAGGGGGTTCGAGGGAATGTCTGTTGGAGTCATGACACAAAAGCTGTTTTGCAGAGTGCAATCCCTTGATCACACTGCAAAAAGTGAAATCTAAGTAAGATGAAATATCTCCAATAAGGGTGATATTTGCTTATTTTCTGTCTGATAAGATAATTCTTCTCACTAAGCAGATTGTATGTTAGAGTGTTTTACTTGTTTTAAGGGTTTTGGTCCTAAATGATCTCAGTAAGATATTACAGCTTGTTGCTGAGATTTCATGAGCTATATTGAGTAAAACATGCTTGAAACTAGAATATCAACTGTTGCAAAGCTGTGTCATCAACACTCACAAGTAGAAAACTACTTTTTTAAAGTCATCCTTTCTTATTTCAAGCATGAAATAAAATAATCATGACTTTGACACAATTGTGTCTCATAATTAAAACAGATGACAGCCAAATGGACTTTGCTGTTTTATTTTCAATGAAACAATAGAAAATACGTACTCATATAGTAGTACAGTTGGCACAGTACAGTAAACTGACAGTTAATATTTAAACATTTAACATGTGACATTTCTAACTATTTTGAACAGAAATAGTTCAGATGAATTCTTCAAAATTACAATTAAAACATTTTTTGGCCGGGGGACGCACTTGGCACGATGATGTCATGTTATCCATGGAAAAATGCATTTTTAGAGAAAATAATTTGCCTGAGCGGCTAGGAGACTCCGAGAGTAACAAGCGGTTGCCTTTCAATTAAGAACAATAAATTAGTTTTTAGTATAAGTTTGCTGGTTTCAAGAAATGTAATGTCTTTTCCTCACAATGTGTCGACTTTTTTCTTATAAAATTGGGAACAATTTCACATATTCCTTCTGTTTCTGTCATATTGCAATGTTTTCTCGTAAAATTACTACTTTATGCGAAATTCTGACTTTTTATTGCAATATGGTGACATTTGTCATGTAAAATTCAGACTTTTATCACAATATTGCCAATTTTTTTGTTGTTCTCGTAAAATAGTTTGAGTAATATTGGTGGTGAAATCTATCTAAATGAGGGTGGTCCCAAAAAGGAGGGATTTTTCAAATTGACTGTGTGTCGGTTTTAAAAGTGCTCCCCCTCTGGTCAACATATGTAATAACAAGTGTGTGTAAGAAATTATATCATTATGTCAAGATAATGGCACTAGCATTTACTTAATTTAAGAATATTTTAACATATTGAGCAAAAAGGTTTCTTTTTTTTTGAACCAAGAAAAGTGCACTTGTTATTAGTGACAATATACTTATTTTAAGCTATTTTTGGGTTCGTTGAGGTTAGCTAATTTTACTTGTTTTGGAAAATCTTGACAAGCCACATTTTCTTGTTCTGTTGGTAGATAATTTTGCTTAGTTCAAGTAAAATGCCCCTCATTTTTTTTGTGTTTTTTTTTCTTGTTTTTGAACACTGACTTTTTGCAGTGCAAGGAGTGCGGATGTAACAATAACAGGTACAAATGATAAAAAGCTAGCCCACCGCTAATCGCTAGCTAGCTACGGGTGCCGCTTATCGCTAACAAACAGCTAGCACCGCTAATAGCTAGCTAGCTTAAATGCTAAAATGAATACAAGCGACATAAACATCTTTCTGCATTAAAAAAAGACATACACCAAATCTAAACTTGTACAAAGTCATTGCTGAATGCGTGTAATAGTGTAAGAAATGTGTACATTGAATGGAGTGGTAAAGATGAATTTTCTTCAATAAAACTTTAAGATTTCATTGTAGCCTACTTTTTGAGCACATTCAACATTTATCCATTTCTTTTTCACCGCTTGTTCCTTTCGGGGTCGCGGTAATGCTGGAGCCTATCCCAGTTGCATTCGGGCGGGATACACCCTGGACAAGTCGCCACCAATAATGTAATAATATTAGATAATATTAATAGTGATAAAAGTGATCATTTTGGTTACAATAACCGTGATATGAAATAGTCATAACGTTACCGCCATATTTAGTAGAGAGGAAGGTCAGATTAGAAAAATACGATATTAAGTTGTAATAATATAGATTGTATAACGACAGAAGATGACGAGTGTAGAGAGACAGAACTGTACTTACCTTGAAATATTCTGATCAATAAAACTGATTTCCTTTTCTTCCATAACAAAGAGTGACTGAAATGCAAAAAGAAAGATGCATCCAACTTCAAACAACAGCGATTTAGTTGAAAAGCATGCAGTTTTGGGGGGGAAAGTTGAAAGAGCATCAAAATACGGTGCGATTCTCTTACCAGTGGTGTAAATAAATCTGCCTTCGCGTCTAAGACAATGCAGATTTAATGATTTATTGCCATAATGCAGACTGGACGTTGAATGTTGTCTTTAGTGTTGTTACTACACGATGAGAAGCGGAATACATGAGCAGCCACACGCATGCGCGAAGACTACGTCACTTCCTGGACATGCAATTTTTTTTCTGCTACGTTATGTTTTATTATTGTTTTGTATAAATAATATATGTAATATAATATAATATAATAAAAACAATATACCGAGGAGTAAAAAGGAACAATAAGATAAAATGACTCTTCTGTCATACATTTTCATAACATGATCACTACCATAGACATCTTATAAGTAGACGCAGCATTGGCTGCTGTGACGGGAGAAATTGGGCCGCCATCTTGAAGTGGTGATGAGCAGCCTAAACTGACAGTTGACAGGTAGAAAACAAAGATGGTGTTCCACGTTTTCCTGCTCAAATGAGCGGACTGTTGAAAATAGGAATCGGGGGATTACTTTTCACAATTAAGATTTAACATTAACGTACTATTGGTTGTATTTTGTGAAAAGAATATTACCAAAGAGTTGAGAAGGAGCAAAGATCTTCAATAGTACTGAAATCGTAGCCGCTAGCAAACAAGAGTATGACCATAATAGAATTGCTTGTCAGTGAAATTAATTACATTTAAAGATAAGATAAGGTAAGAAAGATAAGATTTTAGCTGATATAAAGACTTTCAGGTGTTTATATATGTTTATGTTGAAGTATTTGGCAGACACTTTTATCCAAAGCGACATACATCAAAAATACATATAAAACAATGACTGTAAACATGATCATTTAAGGGAAGAATGTAATACAAAATATCAAAACAAAGTGTCAAGACAGAATAAACTCTCTGCTGCTGCAGCAACAGAGATACAGTCTATAGATATATAGATATCTAATGTATTTATACATTGTTTATGTAGGATATACGCATGTATATATAACCTAATCATATTCTGTAACGCTCCCTGTGCGTTACAGAATCAACTTTAAACTCCTTTTATTTGTTTTTAAATGTCTAAACAACCTCGCGCCAACATATCTCTCCAACCTCCTTAAGCCTTACTGCCCCACCCGATCCCTAAGATCAGCCGATCAGCTGCTACTGACGGTCCCTGACACAAGGCTGAAGCTTGGAGGTGACAGAGCTGTCGCCGTTGCTGCTCCCAAGCTCTGGAACGACCTACCTCTGAGTGTTAGACAAGCCTCCTCTCTTCCTGTTTTTAAATCTCTCTTAAAAACATACTTTTATTCCCTGGCTTTTAACACTGAGTGATATCCATCCTGCAAATGGCGCTACATAACAAACCTGCTGTGAACCTGTTTTTATGTTTTATTTATTTATTTTTTATCGTGTTCTGTTTGTGTTGTGTTGTGTTTGCTCGGTACTCGTATTATCTTTTAACCTGCCCATTGTACAGCACTTTGGCTACCCCTGTGGTCAATTTTAAATGTGCTTTGTAAATAAAGTTGATTTGATATTGTTTCTTCAACTTAAAAATAGCTGACCGTTTTTTCTCCGCTTCTCTGGGATTATATTCCCAGTTTTGGTCACTTATAGCATATAATAATATTCTGTTACTGTTAAGCAAACTATGAATAATAAAACATGTGTCCTTTATCATAGCTACACTTATGGTGTGACTATGTGATGCGTCTAGCTGGTGAGTGTTACCGTACAATGTTGAAGGTGCGTGTTGTGAGAGGTGCGGAAGTCCAGAAGGGGCGAGGCAGACTCGGAGGTCCGTGGGCAAGAGGTCAGGGGCAGGAGCGAGGCGTCAAGGCAGTAAGAAGACCAGAGGGAATCCGGGGAGACGAGACACACAGCTCGAATCCAGGGAAGGAAGAGGAACTGCGGAATGACGACACAGGACAGGACACAATGAGCACAGAGGAGGGGAAACACAGAGAGCGAGTAGGCACATGAAAATGGAACAAAAGACGTGTGAGCTTATTGAACAATGCAGGTAGCTACGTTCTGGCACTGGAACGCAGGACACGCTGGTTTAAGAAAGGCGTCAAGCTCTCATCAGCGAGTTCAGGGGCGCACAGAAGAATGAGAGGCGGCAGGTGCTTGAGCCGTAACAAAAGTGTTGGGAACTAAAATGCTAGTTTAAAAAAAAAAGTATTAACATTTTTGGGAGAATAAAAAATATACAGTGAAAGCTAGTGCAATATTGGTTCAGGGAAAAATAAGAAATGAAGAATGTCTAAAAAAAAAATATTTGTAAATAAGACAGGAAACAAATATGATACATACTGTATAAAATAATTTTTAGTAAGTAAGTTTAATAAACAAAAATGAATAAATAGATAATAGGGGAAATATTTACCAAAAACACACAATTGATAAATGTATCCATCCATTTTTCTACCGCTTGTCCCTTTTGGGGTCGCGGGGGGTGCTGGAGCCTATCTCAGCTGCATTCGGGCGGAAGGCGGGGTACGCCCTGGACAAATCGCCACCTCATCGCAGTATGGTAGATAGATTTAGATAGAAGTGTTAGTTCAAATGTAAATATCTTAAGAACTTTAGGAATTTTTTTTATTTTTATATATTTTACAGTTAAAAAGTACTGTACACTTGCTTAAGCATCTGTTAGATTAATTGTGTTATGATCATGCCACCTATTATCATTAGCAGCATTTTATAGTCCGAAAGCAGGCAAGAAATGATTGAAGCAGTCAATGTAATGACTCGACTTAACGATAATAAAAATACAAGTGTGATTAAAGCCATAAATTGCTGCTAATGAAGTGAGCGAATAACCATCAGTTTAAATAAACTTACACGGCCAGGGGCCAGCACTGATAACACATTTTAGGATGTGCTTTTCAAATTCCATAAAACAACAAGTATATTTTATGGGGGACTTGATTGAGAGGAACATATTTATTTAAAAAAAACAAACAAACAAAACACGCTGTGCAACTACAGCAATGCATTCAATACAAACAAAACTGAACTGGCTGCAAAGTAAACAAAAACAGAATGCTGGACGACAGCAAAGACTTACTGCGGAGCAAAGACGGCGTCCACAAAGTACATCCGAACATGACATGACAATCAACAATGTCCCCACAAAGAAGGATAAAAACAACTGAAGTATTCTTGATTGCTAAAACAAAGTAGATGCGGGAAATATCACTCAAAGGAAGATATGAAACTGCTTCAGGAAAATACCAAAAAAAAGAGAAAAAGACATTAAAATAGGAGCGCAAGACAAGAAGTAATACACTACACACAGGAAAACACCAAAAATATAAAAAATATAAATATATTTAATAAATTATAATAAATTAATACATAATTAATTAATAATTTATTTATTTAGTAATAATAATAATTATTTATTAATTAATAAATTGTTTAAAAAAAAAGAGAAAAAGCCACCAAAATAGGAGTGCAAGACAAGAAGTAAAACACTACACACAGGAAAACAGCAATAAAGTCCAAATAAGTCAGGGTGTGATGTGACAGGTGGTGACAGTACACCTACTTTGAGACAAGAGCTATATTGATGCATGCTTGGTTATGCTTTAAAGTCATATCCAACAAATTGCGACGACGACTTTTTACTGTCGACTGAGTTTCGTTTTTTAACGATGTCTGCTGGTGGTGTGCCTCCGCATTTTTTCAACGCAAAAAATGTGCCTCGGCTCAAAAAAGGTTGCCAAACAAATATGATTGGATTTCCTTTCTGTCAACATTTTCATCTCGTTTTTACTTGTTACTTACATGTGATGTCGTCTTAGTCAACGTGCCTTTGTTTTGATTAGTTATCGTAAAAAATAATAAAAAATGAAATAAAATAAACAGCTTCGAGGGCCAGTTTACAGTTACATTTTTTAAAATAAAATTATACAAAATATAGTCATCTTTTCATTATCTTGTCAGAGACAGGAAGTAAAAAAAAAACCTGTGATGTGAATACTGTGTGGGAAAGAGACAAGATGACAAAACACATAATAATCAAATATGTTCCTCTTACAGTACATTCATGTTTTAACGTACATTGTCTGTACAGCAAAGGAGGAGCCTGATAAGTTACAATACAGACTGTCATGAAGTGTATTGTACTCCTAATTTAGCATGTGTGGATTGCTCTGTGCAGTCCAAAATGTTCAAAACAAGCCGTTTGGACGATGAACGAGTGTCCTTTTTCTTCACACATCGAGTCACTTCTTCATTGCTGAGCTTTCATTTCAAACAATCCTTCTTCCTTTATCACAAACTGCTAACATCTTCTCCAGCTGGGGGGAAAAAAAAGATCAGAAAGGTTGGTATCACAACACTGCAATTCATAACTGTAAGCCCCAGCAACCACTGATTCATCTCAACATTATTTGAAGTTTATTAATGTTAAAAATTCAGGTGAGAAGCCTCCCCACCACTAGTTGGCGTAGTGAATGCCACAATGAACTCCTTAATATCTGACCAAAACATCCTTCTTATGCAGACCTGGGCAATTATTTGAACCCTTCTTGAGACATCCACAAGGAAAAGTAGCTTCCATATGAGGAGGTGTGAACAAGTGATAGCATAAATCATGGTCCAAATACGTAAAACCATTGCATTTAATAGAGAATGTCTCATTTGCACCCCTGGTGGTGACATCTATCAAAATTAGGGTGGTCCCAAAAAGGAGGGATTTTTCAAATTGACTGTGTGTCAACATATGAAATAACATGTGTGTGTAAAAATTTGAAGTGCTCTCCCTCTGACCAACATATGAAATAACAAGTGTGTGTAACAATTTGAAGTGCTCCCCCTCTGGTCAACATATGAAATAACAAGTGTGTGTAAGAAATTGAAATGCGCCCCCTTTGGCCAAAATTAATTTAAAATAATATATATATGTATATAGAAACATACTGTAATAACTTGAAGTAAATCATTAAGATTAAAAACCAGTTACAAAAAAATTAAAAATAACTAAAAGCAGTCTTTTTCTCACAATGTGTCGACTTTTTTTGTATAAAATTGGGAACAATTTCTCATATTCTTTCTGTTTCTGTAATATTGCAATGTTTTCTCGTAAAATTATGACTTTATTCGAAATTCTGACTTTTTACTGCAAACTGGTGACATTTGTCATGTAAAATTCTGACTTTTATCACAATATTGCCAATTTTTTTGTTGTTCTCGTAAAATAGTTTGAGTAAAATTCGTGGTGAGGGTAAATGAGGGTGGTCCCAAAAAGGAGGGATTTTTCAAATTGACTGTGTGTCGGTTTTAAAAGTGCTCCCCCTCTGGTCAACATATGTAATAACAAGTGTGTGTAAGAAATTGAAATGCGGCCCCTTTGGCCAAAATTAATTTAAAAAAAATATATATATGTATATAGAAACATACTGTAATAACGAAGTAAATCATTAAGATTAAAAACCAGTTACAAAAAAATTAAAATAACTAAAAGCAGTCTTTTTCTCACAATGTGTTGACTTTTTTTGTATAAAATTGGGAACAATTTCTCATATTCTTTCTGTTTCTGTAATATTGCAATGTTTTCTCGTAAATGTATTACTTTATTCGAAATTCTGACTTTTTACTGCAAACTGGTGACATTTGTCATGTAATATTCTGACTTTTATCACAATATTGCCAATTTTTTTGTTGTTCTTGTAAAACAGTTTGAGTAAAATTGGTGGTGAAATCTATCTAAATGAGGGTGGTCCCAAAAAGGAGGGATTTTTCAAACCGACCGTGTGTCGCTTTTAAAAGTGCTCCCCCGCTGGTCAACATATGTAATAACAAGTGTGTGTAAGAAATTGAGATGCGCCCCCTTTGGCCTAAATTAATTTAAAATAAATAAATAAATATGTATATAGAGACATACTGTAATAACTTGAAGTAAATAATGAAGATTAAAAAACAATTAAATAAATAAATAAAAGCAGTCTTTTTCTCACAATGTGTCGACTTTTTGCTTATAAAATTGGGAACAATTTCTCATATTCTTTCTGTTTCTGTAATTTTGCAATGTTTTCTCGTAAAATTATGACTTTATGCGAAATTCTGACTTTTGACTGCAAAATGGTGACATTTGTCATATAAAATTCTGACTTTTATCACAATATTGCCAATTTTTTTGTTGTTCTTGTAAAATAGTTTGAGTAAAATTGGTGGTGAAATCTATCTAAATGAGGGTGGTCCCAAAAAGGAGGGATTTTTCAAATCGACTGTGTGTCGCTTTTAAAAGTGCTCCCCCTCTGGTCAACATATGTAATAACAAGTGTGTGTAAGAAATTGAAATGCGCCCCCTTTGGCCTAAATTAATTTAAAATAAATACATAAATATGTATATAGAGACATACTGTAATAACTTGAAGTAAATAATGAATAGTAAAAAACAATTAAATAAATAAATAAAAGCAGTCTTTTTCTCACAATGTGTCGACTTTTTGCTTATAAAATTGGGAACAATTTCACATATTCTTTCTGTTTCTGTAATATTGCAATGTTTTCTCGTAAAATTATGACTTTATGTGAAATTCTGACTTTTTACTGCAAAATGGTGACATTTGTCATGTAAAATTCTGACTTTTATCACAATGTAGCCAATTTTTGTTGTTGTTCTTGTAAAATAGTTTGAGTAAAATTCCTATTATTATTATAATATTGCCAACATTTTTTAGTTTTCTTATAAAATTGTGACTTTTGTCAAGTAAAATTACGACTCTTTTCATAAAATTGCCAACATTTTAAGCAATGTGTTGCTGCCATTAAATTCTAAAAAAAAAAGTTTGAACATTAAATATTTTGTCTTTGCAGTCTAGTCAATTGAATATAAGTTGAAAATGTTTTTTTTCTTCCTTGGGAAACTGAACGCTCTGCGTTTGCATATCTTTTCAATACCGACCTTGCGCTCAGTTGTCAATATCTGATAAGTGGTTCTCTATCTGCAATAAAAAAGTGGAAAATAAAATATCAGAAAGGTAAAACACAATAATAAACATACAGTTCTGTTAAATTAAGACCTTAAAAAAAAGAGACAATTATCTTTGAGTTTTGACACATATCTTGCATTATTGTTCCCAATGATTTGACCAGTTGGAACTCGTCCCACCATGTCGCCAGCGCCCTCGTCCTCGAAGAAGTGGTCGCCGCCGTCTGTCGTCTCCATTGTCTTGGCGGTGTCCCCCGCCTCTCCTCCGCAGTGGTGCTCGGCTCTGTCGCCATAGTGACACTCGCACGCCGCCTGGTGTGTCCGCGGCATGTCTGGTTAAGGAAAGCGAGAGCGGCTGGCGTCACTTTGAGAATTGGATCGACATCATCAGGTCATCTTAGACTGAAATATGTGAAGCAGGGGTGTCAAAAAAATAAATAATTTTTTCGATTTAATCGCGATTATTATTTGCAACCATTTTTTGTCAATCAAACACATTTAAATTGATAAGATGTGGGGGGACAAGAGGGGGATAAATCAGAGAGACAACAAAAACAACAACAACAAACACAACAATAACAACAACAATAGAGCAACATCAGCAAATAGGATATGTACAGATATGGTGGTAAAAGTGTTAGCAAAGAAGCAGTTAGTGAAATAAATAATAATACAGAAATGACAATGAGCATTATTACACTACAAATGGAGCAATACAAATACCAATAGAAATAGCACTATTTATAATGAATAGTACCAATAATGTATTCGTATTATTCACGTGTGAATAATGCTGTATAATAGACTGTATTTATAGTATTCACATGTGATTAATGCTGTATAATAGATTGTATTTGTTATTCTCATGTGAATAATGCTGTATAATTCCAGGAAATTCCAGGAACATCGAATTTTGAGAAAAGGGAATACATATTTTGAATTCGATATATTGGAAGAGTTTTAAGGGTGGACGGTTGATAGGTCGGAATCCGGTTTAAAAACGGCGTTAAAATTTTGAGAGTTTTGGCTGTTGTAAAACTATGAATACATCCAACTATTTGAATTGGGATTTTCTGGAAATTTGGAAATTTCGGGAATACCGTGAATTTTTTAAAGCATTGATACAAGTACAATTGTCCTAGATGATATAAATGGGTTGGTGTTGGAATTTTTGGAATCGGTTGAAGAATGTTGACGTAGCAAGTTTAAATTGAGAGTATTTCGGAATTCCTGAAATTTCGGGAAAGGGGAATTTGTAGGAAAAAAAACAAGAGCATTTTTTTATTCCAACTAAGAAAAGAGTTTTGAAGGTGGACCGCTCAAAAACGGTTGAAATATGTAGATTGTACAAACCCCGTTTCCATATGAGTTGGGAAATGGTGTTAGATGTAAATATAAACGGAATACAATGATTTACAAATCATTTTCAACCCATATTCAGTTGAATATGCTACAAAGACAACATATTTCATGTTCAAACTCATAAACTTTTTTTCTTGTTGCAAATAATCATTAACTTTAGAATTTGATGGCAGCAACACGTGCCAAAGAAGTTGGGAAAGGTGGCAATAAATACTGATAAAGTTGAGGAATGCTCATCAAACACTTATTTGGAACATCCCACAGGTGAACAGGCTAATTGGGAACAGGTGGGTGCCACGATTGGGTATAAAAGTAGATTCCATGAAATGCTCAGTCATTCACAAACAAGGATGGGGCGAGGGTCACCACTTTGTCAACAAATGCGTGAGCAAATTGTTGAACAGTTTAAGAACAACCTTTCTCAAGCAGCTATTGCAAGGAATTTAGGGATTTCACCATCTACGCTCCGTAATATCATCAAAGGGTTCAGAGAATGTGGAGAAATCACTGCACGTAAGCAGCTAAGCCCGTGACCTTCCATCCCTCAGGCTGTACTGCATCAACAAGCCACATCAGTGTGTAAAGGATATCACCACATGGGCTCAGGAACACTTCACAAACCCACTGTCAGTAACTACAGTTGGTCGCTACATCTGTAAGTGCAAGTTAAAACTCTCCTATGCAAGGCAAAAACCGTTTATCAACAACACCCAGAAACGTCGTCGGCTTCGCTGGGCCTGAGCTCATCTAAGATGGACTGATACAAAGTGGAAAAGTGTTCTGTGGTCTGACGAGTCCACATTTCCAATTGTTTTTGGAAACTGTGGACGTCGTGTCCTCCGGACCAAAGAGGAAAAGAACCATCCGGATTGTTATAGGCGCAAAGTGTAAAAGCCAGCATGTGTGATGGTATGGGGGTGTATTAGTGCCCAAGACATGGGTAACTTACACATCTGTGAAGGCACCATTAATGCTGAAAGGTACATACAGCTTTTGGAGCAACATATGTTGCCATCCAAGCAACGTTACCATGGACGCCCCTGCTTATTTCAGCAAGACAATGCCAAGCCACGTGTTACATCAACGTGGCTTCATAGTAAAAGAGTGCGGGTACTAGACTGGCCTGCCTGTAGTCCAGACCTGTCTCCCATTGAAAATGTGTGAAGCCTAAAATAGCACAAGGGAGACCCCCGGACTGTTGAACAACTTAAGCTGTACATCAAGCAAGAATGGGAAAGAATTCCACCTGAGAAGCTTCAAAAATGTGTCTCCTCAGTTCCCAAACCTTTACTGAGTGTTGTTAAAAGGAAAGGCCATGTAACACAGTGGTGAACATGCCCTTTCCCAACTACTTTGGCACGTGTTGCAGCCATGAAATTCTAAGTTAATTATTATTTGCAAAAAAAAAAAAAAAGTTTATGAGTTTGAACATCAAATATGTTGTCTTTGTAGCATATTCAACAGAATATGGGTTGAAAAGGATTTGCAAATCATTGTATTCCGTTTATATTTACATCTAACACCATTTCCCAACTCATATGGAAACAGGGTTTGTAAAAACTTTCCAGCAAGAGGTAAAAATGGGGCTTTGGAAAACCGGGAATTGTTTGAAAATTGGCCCATGCATTTTCAATAGGCAAAATTGTAGGAAAATAGAGTAAAATAGCATGTTTATTGTTGTGATTGTAGCGGTGTACAAGTATCTAACTTTTGACGTATGACGTTGCACGCGCGACAGTATGTGACGTATGTAAGAAGGTGCGCTTGTTTTATGTCTCTGTGAGAAGGAGAGACAAGAAAGAGTGAGAAGAGACTGTAGTGTGATGCCCGCAGTCAATGTTCCTTCAAATTTTTCATGTGTGAGCAAAGGCAAAAAGTCAGTGAGCGTTGAGTGGAGGCCATGTGAGCAACATCAGACGTGCACACTGTGGCTACACCTGCAGCACACCTGTCCCAAACCTGACTAAATAACAAGTTACATCTCCATCCATACATCCATTTTATACCGCTTGTCCCTTTCGGGGTCGCTGGAGCCTATCTCAGCTGCATTCGGGCGGAAGGCGGGGTACACCCTGGACAAGTCCCCACCTCATCGCAGGGCCAACACAGATAGACAGACAACATTCTCTTATTATTATAATCAAATGACAGCAGTCATTTCCATTTCTAATATAAGTATTTAGGCCCACTTACAATGACAATAACAACAAATATAGTTTTTCATAAACTGTGTACTTGTATTGTTTGTCTGGGTGGAGGTCCTGCTTTGGAAATAGTTTGTACCCCTTTCAGACATTGCATTTAGTTCCCATTAAAACATTCACATGTTGCACAATGAGATGTAAGCAGGGGATCATGTGTACATTCCTGCAACTTCCTGTTTGTAAAAAATATATTTTTATTAGTATTTATTTAATATACTAACAGCATTTCATGATTCATATTTATAAATGAAGATTCCTAATAAATGACACTAGAATAAGCACACTTTTGATTGGTAAATCATTGTGTAACGACCTGGAATGACACTTTATGTGTGGTGTTGGAGTTGTCCGACTTTTTGTGTGGCTGTAAACGCATCACTGGCTAAGTGCCATATGTGCATGTGTTGGCGCAAGTGAGAAAGAGCGAGCGGCTGCTGTTGATATAACAAAGTTGCTTTTGGTCTGGTTTGTACTGCAGAAAATGACCACTTTTGCTGGATATCATTTTTTTTACTAATGTTTTGGTGATGTGTTTATGGCCGACAATAAAGAGTTTTGCTCAGTAAAGTGATGGATGGAATTCATGTCCTCAAAGCATCTCGACAGACGTTACAATATTTGGACACTGATGACGAGAACTGTTTTCTCTGTCGTGTCCGTGTGTCGAAAATTGTTATGCGCTTATTTTTTAGGGTCCGCCTGTACCATGTACAAAGGACTCCCACAGGGAGTCCTTTGTACATGGACAAAGGACACTATTGTTATTGTAAGGTTTATTATTCGGCAGCTTTGCACACTACTTTGCCCCCCTTAACATGCTTCAAAACTCACCAAATTTTACACACACATAGAAAAACGTGCCCCAAAGAGTTTAGTAAAAAAAACCTAACCCCAAAAATCAAAATTGCGCTCTAGCGCGCCCTAGGAAGTAAACTGTCTCTAACTCCCACTAGGAAGGTCGTAGAGACATCAAACAAAAACCTCCATGTAGGTCTGACTTAGACCTACATTTCATAAATTCACATCCTCGGGCAAAAACCAACAGGAAGTTGGCAATTTCCCCTTCAACACAAAAAATTACTAAAAACACTCATTTTTGCCTCTTTGAGCTGTAATTTGACCCCCTTAAAATACTTCAAAACTCACCAAACTTTTCACACACATCGGGACTGGTGGAAATTGCGATCTGAAAAAAAAAAAAACGAACCCCAAAACTCAAAATTGCGCTCTAGCGCAATTTTTGAATAAAACAGAGACAAAACTGCTCCTCAGAGGAAAACTCAGACAAAACTGCTTGTAACTTCCAGTAGGAACGTCTTAGAGACATGAAACAAAAACCTCTATGTAGGTCTCACTTAGACCTACATTTCATAGATTGACATCCTTCATCAAAAATTAACAGGAAGTTTGCAATCTCCCCTTCAAAACTAAATTTTTGTAAAAAACGGCCACCAAACATCAAACATTATCTCCTCTGAGCGCGTTTGTCGTTTCGGCTTCAAACTACTACAGGAGAGAGATTGAACCCTTCTGATTAAAAGTTGACGAAAGAGTTTGGATAAGTGCTACGGTTTTGATTTTACGAGCCTTCAAAGAACCACTGCGCTGACGCTGCTCCGCTGCTGTGATTTTACGAGCCTTCAAACCACTGTGCCGCAGCACCTAGGAAAAAAACACAGACACAACTCCCAGTACGAATATCGTAGAGACATGAAACAAAAACCTCTATGTAGGTCTGACTTAGAGTTAGAATTTCATACACTGACCACTTAGGACTAGCACCTGCCAAATATGCGGGCCCGACCAACACTGCTTGCAGCTTTAATTTTATTTGATTTTGTGCGTGGCATAGATTTGCCGTGCGCAGAGGACGCTTGAGCAGTGCGCAATTGCACAGGCGCGCACCTTAGCGGGAACATTGCCCGCAGCTAAAAGCAACTGCGTGAGAACGTATACTCCAATATCACCATAGTCATTTTCTATATCGCACAGAGACAAACCCGCCATATATCGAGTATATTCCATATATCGCCCAGCCCTACATCCATCCATTTTTTACCGTTTGTCCCTCTCGGGGGTCGCTGGGGGTGCTGGAGCCTATCTCAGCTGCATTCGGGCGGAAGGCGGGCTACACCCTGGACAAGTCACCACCTCATCGATAAAAAGCAACAAAATAAACCCTGACTACACGTTGGACACCCTTGCACTAGCAGATTGAACGTCCTTTGTCTTTGTCTTTTTTGATTGATTGATTTGGACTCCGCCATGGCTGCCCTTTGTCACCCATTCTGTTCATAACTTTTATGGACAGAATTTCTAGGAGCAGTCAAGGCGTTGAGGGGATCTGGTTTGGTGGCTGCAGGATTAGGTCTCTGCTTTTTGCAGATGATGTGGTCCTGATGGCTTCATCTGGCCAGGATCTTCAGCTCTCGCTGGATCGGTTCGCAGCCAAGTGTGAAACGACTGGGATGAGAATCAGCACCTCCAAGTCCGAGTCCATGGTTCTCGCCCGGAAAAGGGTGGAGTGCCATCTCCGGGTTGCGGAGGAGACCCTGCCCCAAGTGGAGGAGTTCAAGTACCTCGGAGTCTTGTTCACGAGTGAGGGAAGAGTGGATGGTGAGATCGACAGGCGGATCGGTGCGGCGTCTTCAGTAATGCGGACGCTGTATCGATCCGTTGTGGTGAAGAAGGAGCTGAACCGGAAGGCAAAGCTCTCAATTTACCGGTCGATCTACGTTCCCATCCTCACCTATGGTCATGAGCTTTGGGTTATGACCGAAAGGACAAGATCACGGGTACAAGCGGCCCAAATGAGTTTCCTCCGCCGGGTGGCGGGTCTCTCCCTTAGAGATAGGGTGAGAAGCTCTGTCATCCGGGGGGAGCTCAAAGTAAAGCCGCTGCTCCTCCACATGGAGAGGAGCCAGATGAGGTGGTTCGGGCATCTGGTCAAGATGCCACCCGAACGCCTCCCTAGGGAGGTGTTTAGGGCACGTCCGACCGGTAGGAGGCCACGGGGAAGACCTAGGACACGTTGGGAAGACTATGTCTCCCGGCTGGCCTGGGAACGCCTCGGGATCCCCCGGGAGGAGCCGGACGAAGTGGCTGGGGAGAGGGAAGTCTGGGCTTCCCTGCTTAGGCTGCTGCCCCCGCGACCCGACCTCGGATAAGCGGAAGAAGATGGATGGATGGATGATTTTTTTGGAATCCTACCAGCGTCACAGCGATGTTGCCTCTCAAACTTGTCCATCCTCCCCAGCAGGGAGTCGATCTTGGTCTTGATCTGCAACAGCTCCTTCTTGATGGCGAGCAGCTGCTCCGTCTTCACTGTGAGCGTACATGCACACACATGACCATGAATTATGCATGTGGAAGTACCGGAGAAACACACTTGACGCATTCAATTCCGTCACGGTGCTCTCTGAGGGAAATATCTGTCAGTTTGCAAACATTATAGGAATTCAGAAACGGCTTCTTTTATGAACCAGAACAGATGTGATGGACACTTCATTAGGCACACCTGCATGGTCAAATGAGATGGGTCGGAAAGTCCTCCTTTGCGCGGATAATACATGTTGGGGTATTTAAAAGACTATGAAAAAAATACTATGAAATAGTAGAAAATGCGTGCATGTGAACGTGGGCAAACTAGCGGGAGTCACAAGGGACAAAACGTGACCAAGTATGGTTCCTTGCAGACTAAGTGCATCAATAAGATGTGACTTTAAGGTTTTACTACTTAGGTATAAAATACTACACGGTTTAGCTCCATCCTATCTTGCTGATTGTATTGTACCATATGTCCCGGCAAGAAGTCTGCCTTCAAAGAACTCCGACTTATTAGTGATTCCCAGAGCCCAAAAAAAATCTGCAGACTATAGAGCGTTTTCTATTGGGGCTCCAGTACTCTGGAATGTTCTAGCAGTAACAGTTAGAGATGCTACCTCAGTAGAAGCATTTAAGTCCCATCTTAAAACTCATTTGTATACTCTAGCCTTTAAATAGACCCCCCTTTTAGACCAGTTGATCTGCCGTCTCTTTTTCTGCTCCGTGTAGAGGGGGGGGCAGATGAGGCGCTAGCTGTCCAAAGTGGGGACCCAGGGTGGACCACTCATCTGTGCATCTGTTGGGGACATCTCTGTGCTGCTGACCTGTCTCCACTCAAGATGATCTCCTGCTGGCCCCACTATGGACTGGACTCTCACTATTATGTTAGATCCACTATGGACTGGACTCTCACACTATTATGTTAGATCCACTATGTACTCTCACTATTATGTTAGATCCACTATGGACTGGACTCTCACTATTATGTTAGATCCACTATGGACTGGACTCTCAATATTGTGTTAGATCCACTATGGACTGGACTCTCACTATTATGTTAGATCCACTATGGACTGGACTCTCACTATTATGTTAGATCCACTATGGACTGGACTCTCACACTATTATGTTAGATCCACTATGGACTGGACTCTTACACTATTATGTTAGATCCACTATGGACTGGACTCTCACACTATTATGTTAGATCCACTATGGACTGGACTCTCACACTATTATGTTAGATCCACTATGGACTGGACTCTCACACTATTATGTTAGATCCACTATGGACTGGACTCTCACACTATTATGTCAGATCCACTATGGACTGGACTCTCACACTATTATGGTAGATCCACTATAGACTGGACTCTCACACTATTATGTTAGATCCACTATGGACTGGACTCTCACACTATTATGTTAGATCCACTATGGACTGGACTCTCACACTATTATGTTAGATCCACTATGGACTGGACTCTCACACTATTATGTCAGATCCACTATGGACTGGACTCTCACACTATTATGGTAGATCCACTATGGACTGGACTCTCTCACTATTATGTTAGATCCACTATGGACTGGACTCTCTCACTATTATGTTAGATCCACTATGGACTGGACTCTCACACTATTATGTTAGATCCACTATGGACTGGACTCTCACAATATTATGTTAGATCCACTATGGACTGGACTCTCACACTATTATGTTAGATCCACTATGGACTGGACTCTCACTATTATGTTAGATCCACTATGGACTGGACTCTCACTATTATGTTAGATCCACTATGGACTGGACTCTCACACTATTATGTTAGATCCACTATGGACTGGACTCTCACAATATTATGTTAGATCCACTATGGACTGGACTCTCACACTATTATGTTAGATCCACTATGGACTGGACTCTCACTATTATGTTAGATCCACTATGGACTGGACTCTCACTATTATGTTAGATCCACTATGGACTGGACTCTCACACTATCATGTTAGATCCACTATGGACTGGACTCTCACAATATTATGTTAGATCCACTATGGACTGGACTCTCACACTATTATGTTAGATCCACTATGGACTGGACTCTCACAATATTATGTTAGATCCACTATGGACTGGACTCTCACAATATTATGTTAGATCCACTATGGACTGGCCTCTCACAATATTATGTTAGATCCACTATGGACTGGACTCTCACACTATTATGTTAGATCCACTATGGACTGGACTCTCACAATATTAAGTTGTGGCTTGTGCAGCCCTTTGAGACACCCGTGATCTAGGGCTATATAAGTAAACATTAAAGAGAGGTATAGTAAGTATTCATACTAGAGTGGAGCCAAGCGGTGCGGTGACAAAACAATCCAGCAGATGAAGGCGTTGTTTGACCTTGGCGGAGAGATAGAAACTGGTTTCACTTAAGCAAACCTTTTTTAACGTCCAATAATGCAAATGAATAAATATCATGTATTAGGGTTGTACGGTATACCGGTATTAGTATTAGAGCAGAGGAGCATGTTCGGCAGCGCACAATCACGGAGTACTTACAAGCAGACAGTGTGTAGACAGACATCCACTGTAATGATACCAAGTACAGGAGCGTATCTAGTTGATACTACTATGATTATGTCAATGATTTTTAGCATGACAACATCTTCTTTCGTTATTTTAAAATGTATATTATGTTTATAAACTCAGTAAATATGCCCCTGGACACATGAGGACTTTGAATATGACCAATGTATGATCCTGTAACGACTTGGTATCAGATTTATACCTAAATTTGTGGTATCATCCAAAACTAATGTAAAGTATCAAAGAAGAGAAGAATAAGTGATTATTACATTTTAACAGAAGTGTAGATAGAACATGTTAAAAGAGAAAGTAAGCAGATATTAACAGTAAATGAACAAGTAGATTAATAATCAATTTTTACAGTTTGTCCCTCATAATTTTGACAAAATAATAGAATGGAAAATGACACAATATGTTACTGCATATGTCAGCAGCTAAATTAGGAGCCTTTGTTTGCTTACTTACTACTAAAAGACAAATTGTCTTAAATGTTCACTGTTTTATTTATGGACAAACTTGCAATAATAAAAATATGTTTAATGTACCCTAAGATTTTTTGCTAAAATAAAGCCAATAATGCAATTTTTTGTGGTCCCCTTTATTTAGAAAAGTATCGAAATACATTTTGGTACCGGTATCGGGACAACACTAGTATGTATGATTCCTCCTGATAAATCGGATACAAATATCAGTATTGGCCAAAAGAAAGACTCCAATATTGGTATCGAAAGTGAACAGGTTGTATCGGGACACCAGTATAGGTAACCTATTGTTATTAAATACTATTCAAATCAAGATGTATAATTCAGTGTTAATATTTGTACTGGAAAAGGTTCTAAAGTACCTCTTAAGGCCCAAGCTGTTTGTTTACATGCTTTTTTTTCTTTTTCTCTTTGCTATTTGGGCTTATTGGACCCTAATTGGAATAAAAACTAAGAATCATCTTTTAATATGATGTACTTAGTCCATAAGTACACAAACGTGTACGTCATGTTTAGTGACATGCTAATTCTTATTTTTTACCAAATTCCATTGTATGTTATACTCTTCTGACACCACCAGATGGCAGTATAAGTGTCCACATAAGTGGCCATAAGACCCCAATTCAGTAGTGTACACAATTTTGGAAATAAGAGCTAAAAGGTGCTGTCCACGCATGTGGCCACTAAGCCTTTAGAGGTTTTAAGGGGGAAATCAAGGCTTCCATAGACTGAAGTTATCTACTTAAAGGTAGAACTTTTGTTCCGCTACTGTGGAATGACATTGAAGTGGGATAAGAAGAACATACGTTTGGGGGCTGCGAGTGAAGACCCAACATTGACCGCTCGTGAAGAAGAAGAGGAGGAGGAAGAAGAGAAAGAGCAAGCCCGGACGGGAAAAGAGGACTTGGCTCTGCGTGTGGACGGCACGACTAGCCGGGAGCGCTTGACGGGAATGGCGGCCCGGGCGGGCGGCGCCACGCGACCGTGGTACTCCAAAAGTCTGAGGACACGTGACAAGAAGACAGAAAGAAATATGAACTTTTGCAAGACTGCAATTTCTGCCCAATCACGTCTAAGGCTTGCAGAATTCCGGGAATATTCAAAGTTGGAAACTTTCCATGGGAATTAACGGGAATATATGGGAGTTAAAGGGAAATGAATGGGAATAAACATTGAATGCAACATGCTAGCGTGATTATTAGCTAAAGCAACCTGATATTACTATCATCATAATTGTAAAGTTAAAGTTCCAATGAGAGTCACAAACACACACGAGGTGCGGTGAAATTATCCTCTGCATTTGACCCATCCCTACAGGGGAGCAGTGAGCAGCAGCGGTGGCCGCGCCCGGGAATGCTCTTATTGCCTCGCATGTTAATCAAGCTATTGGACGAGAGGACTTCTTCGAGAATGCGAGGACACAAAAAAACGAAAGTACGACTTTTCCAACATACCTGCTGTAGAAGTCCTCTCTGCAGTAGTCGTAGTCAAACTCATAGCCACTGTGACGACAGAAGAGAGAATATAAATGATGATGACGCACTTGGACTCCTGCTGATCGCAACCTGCTTTCACTTTCACATTGATTGACGAGGCATTTCAGGGTAGCAAACGTCTGCTGCTGCTGGGTGAGACAAGCAGCACACCAGCTCCAATTTACTCAGGAAATGTTGTGGAAACATAGCCAGCGTAGGGAGGGGAACGGGCTTCAAATATTAGGCACCAAACGTCCTATTCTCCCATGCGCTTAAAGGCCTACTGAAAGCCACTACTAGCGACCACGCAGTCTGATAGTTTATATATCAATGATGAAATCTTAACATTGCAACACATGCCAATACGGCCGGGTTAACTTATAAAGTGACATTTTAAATTTCCCGGGAAACTTCCGGGTGAAAACGTCTAGGTATGATGACGTGTGCGCGCGACGTCACTAGATAAACGGAAGTATTCGGAACCCATTGAATCCAATACAAAATAGCTCTGTTTTCATTTCATAATTCCACAGTATTCTGGAAATCTGTTGTTATAAATTCCCTTTGTCAGTGATTAAGATTAAGAGAAAGTTCCCTATTTAATATGATAATTGTTGAATATAATTGACTATATTATTGTTGACATAAACAAGCTATTATTGTAGTCATGCACCCTTAAGTTGCGTCTGTTTTGAGTCAGGCAGTTTACCGGGCAGCTATGTTTACTTTCTGGGGTCCTTCAGGCAATGTGTCGAACAGTGTGTATGTGAGAGTGTGCTTAGCTGCTACTGCTACAAAGTTATACATAAAGAAGGAGTTGAAACGTAAAACGGTGTCCTTGTTCCCTAACCGGAGTACGCTCACAGGTGAAGAGTCCCAGCACAACAACAACAACATCAGTTTAAACATATAGTTCTTTAATATCTGTGTTGGTGAATCTTTTGCAAATTGTTTAATAAACAATGAAGACTGCAAAGAAGAAAGTTGTAGGTGGGATCGGTGTATTAGCACAAACAGGAGGACTTACTTGGATAGCAGACGCGCTAGCCGACGCTAGCCGACGCTAGCCGCAAACCGCACGGATGGTCGGGTGAAGTCCTTCGTCGCGCCGTCGATCGCTGGAACGCAGGTGAGCACGGGTGTTGATGAGCAGATGAGGGCTGGCGTAGGTGGAGCGCTAATGTTTGTATCATAGCTCTGTGAGGTCCGGTTGCTAAGTTAGCTTCAATGGCGTCTTTAGCAACAGCATTGTTAAGCTTTGCCAGGTTGGGAATTATTAACCGTGTAGTTACATGTCCATGGTTTAATAGTATTGTTGATCTTCTGTCTATCCTTCCAGTCAGGGATTTATTTATTTTGTTTCTATCTGCAGTTGAGCACGATGCTATCACGTTAGCTCAGTAGCTAAAGAGCTTCGCCGATGTATTGTCGTGGAGATAAAAGTCACTGTGATTGTCCATTTCGCGTTCTCGACTCTCATTTTCAAGAGGATATAGTATCCCAGGTGGTTTAAAATACAAATCCGTGATCCACAATAGAAAAAGGAGAGAGTGTGGAATCCAATGAGCCAGCTTGTACCTAAGTTACGGTCAGAGCGAAAAAAGATGTCTTGCACTGCCTCTCTAGTCCTTCACTCTAACGTACCTCATCCACGAATCTTTCATCCTCGCTCAAATTAATGGGGTAATCGTCGCTTTCTCGGTCCGAATTGCTCCAGCTGCATTGAAAACAATAGGAAAAAGTGAGGAGACTTTCAACCTGCGACGTCACGCTACTTCCGGTAGGGGCAAGGCTTTTTTTTTATCAGATACCAAAAGTTGCGATCTTTATCGTTGATGTTCTCTACTAAATCCTTTCAGCAAAAATATGGCAATATCGCGAAATGATCAAGTATGACACATAGAATGGATCTGCTATCTCCGTTTAAATAAAAAAAATTCATTTCAGTATGCCTTTAAGTAAAAAAAAAAGCTGGACAAATGCTCAGTTACCTGCTGAGGAGCATTCGTACAGGAGAGAAATGTCGCAAAAATCAGGTGTAAAAAAAGACAGCCCTTCAAGTTCACAGAGGACCTACTGGGGCAGATGTGGAGTGGGAAACATAGAGCAACGTCTTAGACGGATATACAGCGACCCTTAAAGAGAGCAGGAGTTTGGAGAGTGCAACATCTACATCGATCCTCCTGAACGAGAAGTGCAGTTTGACACATCAATGCTGCAGCTGAAGGAAGTCAGAGAGGTCGTCCGCAAAGCGAGGGCGAGCTCTACTCCTGGACCAAGTAGCACTTCAGACAGAGTGTACAAGATCTGTCCCAAACTCTTGATATGTCTGTGGAAAATCCTGCAAATCTTCTTGAGGAAAGGGAAGATCCCAGATCAATCAAAGGAGTGTGGATCCCGAAGGAGGAAAACTCTACCCAGTTGGGCGAGTTCTGCATCATCTCTCTGCTGTGCGTTGAGGCAAAGATTTATTTGCGTGCCATCTCCAAACGGCTGTGCTCCTGCCTAAAGAGAACGTCTGCATTGACACATCCGTCCAGAAGGGTGGCATTTCAGGAATGAGCACACTGGAGTTATGACACAGCTTATTCTGGAACAAAGGCAACTTCTCTGTGCTGTGGCTTGATCTGTCGAATGCATTTGGCTCAATTCCGCATAAGCTCGTTCAATTTAGTCTGTTAGAGCATTATGTCCCCAGCAAGTGCAGAGACCTCATTGCTCAATTTCAAGAGGTGGGTCTCTCATGTGGAGCAGCTACATCTAGTTGGCAGGTACAGATTGGCATTATCACAGGGTGAAGTATATCTGTGACATTGTTTACCTTAGCCATCATCCATGGCCTGGGCATTGAACTATGGAACGCAAGCTGTAGTCCAGGCAGCAAGAGCCCCCTCTCCGCATGGCTAGTGGATCCAAGGGCGCGACGAGTGTCGATACAGCTTGGCACCAGCCACGCCGCAGGAGTTGCCGGAATGACGCTGCAACGTCAAAACCGCCTCCCGGACTCCGGCTCCTGACTTTCTGTCGGGGTTTACTCCCTTAGCCTTACCCTTGAGTGGGTTGACCGAAAGGCAGCGGTGGTTTTGAGATTGGAGATTTCCTTCTCCTAGGTGGGCTGCCTTACCCGGTTTACGAGCCCCATCTGCCCGAATGCGGCAGGTAGCACGGGGGTACATCTTACCCGGTATAAGCCCAACCTGACTCCAACTTTAACCATGAACATGCTCATTAAAGGCCTACTACAATGACATTTTTTTATTTAAACGGGAATAGCAGATCCATTCTATGTGTCATACTTGATCATTTTGCGATATTGCCATATTTTTGCTGAAAGGATTTAGTATAGAACAACGTCGATAAAGTTCGCAACTTTTGGTCTCTGATAAAAAAAAAACCTTGCCCCTACCGGAAGTAGCGTGACGTTGTCAGTTGTTCACTCCCTCATATTTTCCTATTGTTTTCAACGCAGCTAGAGCGATTCGGACGATTACCCCATTAATTTGAGCGAGGATGAAAGATTCGTGGATGACGAACGTTAGAGTGACGGACTAGAATGCAGTGAAATACATATTTTTTTTCGCTCTGACCGTAACTTAGGTACAAGCTGACTCATTGGATTCCACACTCTCTCCTTTTTCTATTGTGGATCACGGATTTGTATTTTAAACCACCTGGGATACTATATCCTCTTGAAAATGAGAGTCGAGAACGCGAAATGGACATTCAGTGCCTTTTATCTCCACGACAATACATCGGCGAAATGCTTTAGCTACGAGCTAACGTGATAGCATCGTGCTTTAACTGCATATAGAAACAAAAAAAATAAACCCCTGACTGGAAGGATGGATAGAAAATCAACAATACTATTAAACCGTGGACATGTAAATACACGGTTAATGCTTTCCAGGCTGGCGAAGCTTAACAATGCTGTGCTAACGACGCCATTGAAGCTAACTTAGCAACTTAGCAACCGGACCGCACAGAGCTATGCTAAAAACATTAGCTCTCCACCTACGCCAGCCAGCCCTCATCTGCTCATCAACACCCGTGCTCACCTGCGTTCCAGCGATCGGCGGAAGGACGAAGGACTTCACCCGATGCGTTTGGCGGCCCGGAGACGTAGGAAGTCAAGGTGAGGTCGGCGGCTAGCGCGTCTGCTCTCCAACAAAGTCCTCCTGGTTGTGTTGCTGTAGTCCGCTGCTAATACACCGATCCCACCTACAACTGTCTTCTTTGCAGCCTTCATTGTTCATTAAACAAATTGCAAAAGATGGCCAGAATACTGTGGAATTATGAAATGAAAACAGAGCTTTTTGTATAGGATTCTACGGGGTACCACAACTTCCATTAAACTGACTTCGTCACGCGCATACGTCATCATACCGCGACGTTTCAGCCGGATATTTCCCGGGAAATTTTAAATGTCACTTTATAAGTTAACCCGGCCGTATTGGCATGTGTTGCAATGTTAAGATTTCATCATTGATGTATAAACTATCAGACTGCGTGGTCGGTAGTAGTGGCTTTCAGTAGGCCTTTAAGTCTGCTGAGCCAGGGTAGAGCGGGCCCCAAACAAATCCCAGACAACATCAGCCACCCAACAGGGCATTCAACGATGACCTTACAGTCACAACAGAATCAGTCCGAGGCTGCTGCTGGATTCTGAAGGGACTCGAAATGATGGTGGAATGGACCGTTTCTAAACCTGCCAAGTCAAGCTCCATGACACCTTCAAGTTTTACCATGCAAGTTTTTTGCCCTAATTAAACTCAGTCCATCAATGGCACACTTGCATGATGGTCACCACACACCATGCTATGCAGTATGATTAGTTAATAAAACATAAAGCCATAGAGAGAAATCCAACCTGTATAGGGACGACAGCGGCCTCTTGGTGCCCATCTTCGGCCTGTATGGTTTGGGCTCTCCTGCCATGTTGACATCTGGGGAGAAAAACGACACGACTGATCCAGACAACATCACTCCTTGCAAGGATGCAAGCACACAATACATTCATTTTGAATGACTAATTATTCATACGCAACGATGCCTGGGTATTGTCATGATTGACAGATCCTTCTATCCTGCCTTTTCAGACTCCTTATTCCTTTCTTCTGGGGGCTTAATCAGCTTTGAGTGCAGCATTCAAGGTCGCACACGAGGACTCAAACAATTAGCCGACAGACGCTATAAATTGCCCCGCAAATGGATAGATGAGTCAACCTCGTTAGCTGCGAAAAAGTCTGCAATCACCAAGATCAATAATAAAACTAGATTTTTGGGCAGGATGTCTGCGTTTATCAACAGGGATACACTTAAGACCCTTGCCGGTGCCCTCATACAGTGTCATTTGGACTACGCCTGCACCTCATGGTTCACCAGTAAACCCAAGCCACTAAAAACAAAACTGCAAACTTCCCAAAACAAGCTGGTGAGACTCCTGCTCAACCTCCCATACAGGACTCACCTAACTCAAGCCCACTTTACCAAATTGGGATGGCTTAGAGTTGAGGAAAGAGTACATCAAATCGCAATATTCAAAATACTCAGAGAAACTGTCCCCAAGTACCCGTCCAACTATTTCACCAGAGTAAGTGATGCTCACAGGTGCTACACCAGAGGGAGTTCCTCAGACCTCGTCCCCCCCAAATTCAAGACTCTCATGGGAAAAAATGCATTCTACTATTTTGCCACCACACAGTGGAATGCACTACCAACACACCTTTAAATTCCAACTCCCCTACTAAATTTTAAAAATGCCATTAAATCCTGGCTCAGCGCAACCTCTACCTGATCTGAACCAACATTGATCCCCAGCAACTTTCCCAAGCATCAAGCCAGTTTATATGTGGTTATATTGTATATATATTTATATGTGGTTATATTGTAAATATATTTATATGTGGTTATAGTGTATATATATTTATATGTGGTTATAGTGTATATATATTTATATGTGGTTATAGTGTATATATATATTTATATGTGGTTAACATCTAACACCATTATGTTAGATCCACTATGGACTGGACTCTCACAATATTATGTTAGATCCACTATGGACTGGACTCTCACTATTATGTTAGATCCACTATGGACTGGACTCTCACACTATTATGTTAGATCCACTATGGACTGGACTCTCACACTATTATGTTAGATCCACTATGGACGGGACTCTCACAATATTATGTTAGATCCACTATGGACTGGACTCTCACTATTATGTTAGATCCACTATGGACTGGACTCTCACACTATTATGTTAGATCCACTATGGACTGGACTCTCACACTATTATGTTAGATCCACTATGGACTGGACTCTCACAATATTATGTTAGATCCACTATGGACTGGACTCTCACAATATTATGTTAGATCCACTATGGACTGGACTCTCACACTATTATGTTAGATCCACTATGGACTGGACTCTCACTATTGTGTTAGATCCACTATGGACTGGACTCTCACAATATTATGCTAGATCCACTATGGACTGGACTCTCACAATATTATGTTAGATCCACTATGGACTGGACTCTTACACTATTATGTTAGATCCACTATGGACTGGACTCTCACACTATTATGTTAGATCCACTATGGACTGGACTCTCACACTATTATGTTAGATCCACTATGGACTGGACTCTCACACTATTGTTAGATCCACTATGGACTGGACTCTCACTACTATGTTAGACTTACTATGGACTGGACTCTCACTTTTATGTTAGATCCACTATGGACTGGACTCTCACACTATTATGTTAGATCCACTATGGACTGGACTCTCACACTATTATGTTAGATCCACTATGGACTGGACTCTCACACTATTATGTTAGATCCACTATGAACTGGACTCTCACACTATTATGTTAGATCCACTATGGACTGGACTCTCACACTATTATGTTAGATCCACTATGGACTGGACTCTCACACTATTATGTTAGATCCACTATGGACTGGACTCTTACACTATTATGTTAGATCCACTATGGACTGGACTCTCACAGTATTATGTTAGATCCACTCGACGTCCATTGCACCGGTCGCCAGTGGGGGGGTCCCCACATCTGCGGTCCCCTCCAAGGTTTCTCATTGTTATCCCATTGGGTTGAGGTTTTTCTTGCCCTGATGTGGGATCTGAGTCGTTGTGGCTTGTGCAGCCCTTTGAGACACTCGTGATTTAGGGCTATATAAGTAAACATTGATTGATTGATTGATTGATTGATGAATCATAATTATCGTAGCTTTTGGAAACTGCTGACCTCCAACAAAGGAAAGTGTATTAAATTCGGAGTTTATTGCTCATGAAGCAAACACACTACAGTACTAAATATTCACTAAAATACTTTACACTATTTCAGCTGTTGCACATAAATGTGGCTCAAGGGTACACATACAGACAGACGGCATTTTTGGCTGGCGTACTAAACACAGGTTGCTACCTTTTGCCTGGTTCCTATCTCACAAATGGTCCACGGGAAGTAGTAGGAGGGAGCTGGGATGGAAAGTATCAGCGGCTTTCAGCTGTATCATTGTAATTAGGCCACAGAAAGACATGAGGGATGGTTCACATAACAAAGTGCACTCTCCTGTGGTCCCCTGCTTGGGCCATTAAAGCCCTCTACAATGAACAAGTCGCAGCTCCGCACAAGTACAACCGGCCTCGGATTAATTACAGTCATTATGGCACCCTCATATGAATACAAACAAACAAAACATTGCAAATGTATATACATGTTGGCATGAGAATCATTTCAAATTTGAGGAGGCAGACTGCATTGCTAAGCAACCAAATTGGAGCTTTGGAGGCAGGGGCTGGGTTCCTCATGCTGAAGTAGACCTCTTTTTTAGGTCTATATCTAAGCAGAGCACCTCAGAAGAAGAGCTGGATGTTGTTTCATGCAGACTATAAGGGAATATGAGTGGCCACATCTTTATTCAGTGTTGTTGTTTGGGGCCAAAAGCAAAACAAAGCCTACTAAGATGTGTGTCTACTGTAAGTAGTGTTGGGACTAACATGTGTGGTGGATTGTCCAGAGCTTAAACAGCAACAAAAGTGAATTTAGTACAACAAGTTTATTTCCTCATAGTCAAAAGTGTATAAGTTGGATTGTTTTGTCCCTGCAAACAAACGGCCGTCCTCCGGAGGACTCACAAAAAGCAATCTCTCTCGAGTCCCGGTCTCCTGCCATTTTTATCTGTCTCTTCGTGCGTCACTCTGTTTTTTCTCGTGCGTCACTTTTTTTTTTTTTTTTTAATAATGTCCTGCCCAGCTTCTCGGGCAAATCACATAGCAGATGTAGATGCCCATATTGGCTGTTCAGATTTACTTTACAAAAGAGAAGTGTAGGATACTTCTCTTGTTGCCTTACTTGTATTTTGACTTTATTAAATGTATTTATATTATCATTTGGTGCAGCCGGGCCGGAGCAGGAGGGGATAGAAAGAGAGAAAAAGGAAGACAGAGGGGGGAATTGTGGGGACAAGAGGGGGATTAGACAGAGAGACAAAAACAACAACAGCAAACACAACAACAACAACAACAACAACAGAGCAACATCAGCAAATACGACATGTACAAATATGATGGTAAAAGTAATAGCAAATAAGCAGTTAGCGAAAATGAGAAAAAAAAAATACAGAAATGACAATGAGCATTATTACACTAAAAATGGAGCAATATGAATACCAATAGAAATAGTGCTATTGATAATAAACAATACCAATACTTTACCTTTATTATCAACAATACAATTGTTCAAATGCAACAATACATATACGTAATGATAACTTGAGATACGAAAGAATGCAGAAAAATGGAGGGGAAGAAAGAGAAGCAACCTACATTAACCTTGTAGATTGTTATAGTAACAAAAGGTTAAGCTTTGTCAGTGTGCCATGTGTTATCGTGCGTCACTCTTGTGGTCTTCGACGTGTTTGTTTTTGCAACACTCTTGGATCCCTTAATCATACTTAGACAATCAAAACATTCTGTAGACAGGTTGGCACGACTTAATATTCACTTTTGTCCCACACCCGGTTCATTCAATGGCACAGAATAGAAGAGAAATTAAAGTCCTACTGAAAGCCACTACTACCGACCACGCAGTCTGATAGTTTATATATCAATGATGAAATCTTAACATTGCAACACATGCCAATACGGCCGGGTTAACTTATAAAGTGCAATTTTAAATTTCCCGCTAAACTTCCGGTTCGAAACGCCTCTGAGGGTTGACGTATGCGCGTGACGTCAATCATTGAAACGGAAGTATTCGGACACCATTGAAGTCGATACGAAATAGCTCTGTTTTCATCTCATTATTCCACAGTATTCTGGACATCTGTGTTGGTGAATCTGTTGCAATTTGTTCATTGCATTGTGGAGAAAGAAGCTGAGCAAGCAAAGAAGAAAGTTGTCGGTGCGACGTGTCTATTTTGCGAGGGAAGTCAGCAACAACACGTACACAGCCGGCGCTTCTTTGTTTACATTCCCGAAAGATGCAGTCAAGATGGAAGAACTCGGACAACAGAGACTCTAACCAGGAGGACTTTGATTTGGATACACAGTTGCAATAACGTGAGTACACAGCTGCGCTTCCAAACATTTGATCGCTTGCTATAACTAGCTCGAGCTAGTAGCTAGGAGCTAGGAGCTAGCATTAGGATTAATTTGTGGCATATTAAATATAAGCCTGGTTGTGTTGTGGCTAATAGAGTATATATATGTCTTGTGTTTATTTACTGTTGTAGTCATTCCCAGCTGAATATCAGGTCCCACCCGCGCGCTTCCAAACATTTGATTGCTTGCCCGTACGTGCGTGTCATGTACGTAACTTTGATTAAATATATAAGCTTTATGAACCTTGGGTTAGGTGAACGGTTGTTTGGGCTGAGTGAGTGTGTGTGTTGTGCAGGTGTTTGAATTGTATTGGCGGGTTATATATACGGGATCCCGTCCATATTACCCGCTCGAGCTATAACTAGCTCGAGCTAGTAGCTAGTAGCTAGGAGCTAGGAGCTAGCATAACAAACACCTAGGTGTTTTTATGCGGGATTAATTTGTGGCATATTAAATATAAGCCTGGTTGTGTTGTGGCTAATAGAGTATATATATGTCTTGTGTTTATTTACTGTTGTAGTCATTCCCAGCTGAATATCAGGTCACCCCCGCCTCTCACAGCATCTTCCACTCCCCACTAGCCCTTCACTTGCACTTTCCTCATTTAAAAATCTTTCATCCTCGCTCAAATTAATGGGGAAATTGTCGCTTTCTCGGTCCTAATCTCTCTCACTTCATGCGGCCATCATTGTAAACAATAGGGAACTTTGCGTATATGTTCAACTGACTACGTCACGCTACTTCCGGTAGGGGCAAGCCTTTTTTTTATCAGATACCAAAAGTTGCGATCTTTATCGTCGTTGTTCTATACTAAATCCTTTCAGCAAAAATATGGCAATATCGCGAAATGATCAAGTATGACACATAGAATAGATCTGCTATCCCCGTTTAAATAAAAAAATTTCATTTCAGTAGGCCTTTAAATGAGCGTACATTCTTGACAAACATGAAATAGAGGTCAAAGGTCAGAAATTCTACTACACGTGTTACTGTAACACTGTTACTTTCGGCAGTAAATAGTAATCTAACGCGTTATTTTTTATATTCAGTAACTCAGTTACTGTTACTACATGATGCGTTACTGCGTTATTTTACGTTATTTTTTATGTGGGTACCGAATCAATTTTAAACTCCTTCTATTTGTTTTTAAATGTCTAAACGACCTCGCGCCAACATGTCTCTCCGACCTCCTTCAGCCTTACTGCCCCACCCGATCCCTAAGATCAGCCGATCAGCTGCTACTGACCGTCCCTGACACAAGGCTGAAGCTTAGAGGTGACAGAGCTTTCACCGCTGCTGCTCCCAAGCTCTAGAACGACCTACCTCTGAGTGTTAGACAGGCCTCCTCTCTTCCTCTTTTTAAATCTCTCTTAAAAACATACTTTTATTCCATGTTTTTGAACACTGAGTGATCTCCATCCTGCTATGACGCCCCATAATACACCTGCTGTGAACCTGTTTTTATGTTCTATTTATTTTAGTTAGTTATTTTTTATCGTGCTCTGTTTTTGTTGTGTTTGCTCGGTTCTCGTATTATCTTTTAACCTGCCCATTGTACAGCACTTTGGCTACCCCTGTGGTAAATTTTAAATGTGCTTTATAATTAAAGTTGATTTGATTTGATTTATGTAGTATCGGCTAGAAACTGAGAAGATCTGAGTGTGTTTTGTTGGAGCGCTGCGGAAGAGGCGACAAGGAAGAGGCTCACAGCGCGCTGTATGTGTGTGTGTGGGAGGGGGCGTGTCTGTGTTTACTAACAAGACGTCATGGCGAAGCCCGAAGCCAAGTTTCTTAACATGGAGATATTCTCACTACTTTTCTTTTGTCGACCACAAAGAAAAGAACATTTCAGTTAAGTGTAAGTTGTGTCTTGGATCAAAAAACCTATCCTAGCAATTCAAATCTGCCGAAACAGCTACAAAAGCAACATGCTTCGACGAAGCTAGTAAAGAGAGACACACTTCACCTCCTAAGCAACAGCGGCTGGATTTTAACGAGGCACTGCGCACTGAAGGTACACACACTCTGTCAATTCTCTTATATACTCTTTCATTCTAGACTTCTAGTGTGTTTGATTATCACATCACTCTAAATGTATAGACTATAAAGTTCACAAACATAAAGAGGGATGCTAGTGGGCCAGGCCAATCTTTCCTTATCTCTAAACTAAAACTGGGGAAATGCGTATAGTGTTCTGGGCTTCAGACATGATTTTATTTCAGAATTCCTTGAGAGAAAAAAACGGCTGGTTAGGCTTTGTGTATGTAGTGTGTGCCTTCCTTGCTTTACAGCTATGTTGTTATTATGCTGTTTGTTACTTATGTATGTTATGCTGCAGCTATTTAAAGGCCTACTGAAATGATTTTTATTTATTTAAACGGGGATAGCAGATCCATTCTATGTGTCATACTTGATCATTTTGCGATATTGCCATATTTTTGCTGAAAGGATTTAGTAGAGAACAACGACGATAAAGTTCGCAACTTTTGGTCTCTGATAAAAAAAAGCCTTGCCCCTACCGGAAGTAGCGTGACGTAGTCAGTTGATTGCCTCCTCATATTTTCCTATTGTTTTCAACACAGCTAGAGCTATTCGGACCGAGAAAGCGAGGATTACCCCATTAATTTGAGCGAGGATGAAAGATTCATGGATGAGGAACGTTAGAGTGACGGACTAGAGTGCAGTGCAAGACATATCTTTTTTCGCTCTGACCGTAACTTAGGTACAAGCTGGCTCATTGGATTCCACACTTTCTCCTTTTTCTATTGTGGATCACGGATTTGTATTTCAAACCACCTGGGATACTATATCCTCTTGAAAATGAGAGTCGAGAACGGGAAATGGACATTCACAGTGACTTTTATCTCCACGACAATACATCGACGAAACCCTTTAGCTACGGAGCTAACGTGATAGCATCGTGCTTAACTGCATATAGAAACAAAATAAATAAATCCCTGACTGGAAGGATAGACAGAAGATCAACAATACTATTAAACCATGGACATGTAACTACACGGTTAATGCTTTCCAGCTTGGCAAAGGTTAACAATGCTGTTGCTAACGACACCATTGAAGCTAACTTAGCTAGGGAGCTAACGTGATAGCATCGGGCTTAACTGCAGATAGAAACAAAATAAATAAATCCCTGACTGGAAGGATAGACAGAAAATCAACAATACTATTAAACCATGGACATGTAAATACACGGTTAATGCTTTCCAGCTTGGCGAAGCTTAAAAATGCTGTTGCTAACGACGCCATTGAAGCTAACTTAGTATAACGGGACCTCACAGAGCTATGATAAAAACATTAGCGCTCCACCTACGCCAGCCAGCCCTCATCTGCTCATCAACACCCGTGCTCACCTGCGTTCCAGCGATCGACGGAAGGACGAAGGACTTCACCACGATCATCCGTGCGGTCGGTGGCTAGCGGCGGCTAGCGCGTCAGCTATCCGAGTCAAAGTCTTCCTGGTTGTGTTGCTGCAGCCAGCCGCTAATACACCGAGCCCACCTACAACTTTCTTCTTTGCAGTCTTCATTGTTCATTAAACAAATTGCAAAAGATTCACCAACACAGATGTCCAGAATACTGTGGAATTTTGAGATGAAAACAGAGCTTTTTGTATTGGATTCAATGGGGTACCGATACTTCCGTTTAACTGGTGACGTCACGCGCATACGTCATCATACATAGACGTTTTCAACCGGAAGTTTAGCGGGAAATTTAAAATGTCACTTTATAAGTTAACCCGGCCGTATTGGCATGTGTTGCAATGTTAAGATTTCATCATTGATATATAAACTATCAGACTGCGTGGTCGCTAGTAGTGGCTTTCAGTAGGCCTTTAACGAGGGACAACTTCATAGTTTATTTAAAATCCTTATGGAGCACTTGGTGGAAATACTTTAAAAACATATATACTAATGTACTGTACTTACTGTGTACTTATTATTATATTGATAATTATCATCTTATTTATCATACAACCCGCACTTATTCTTAAATATTAAAAAAAAAAATTCTTATTACATTTTTCAATAGACTATTTTTCTGTCAACATTATTTCTTTGTTTATTTATTTGACTGAAAATGCTGAAAAAACCCCCCCATCAATTTATAATTTTACTTTCACTATTACTAACATCAGGGCCAAACCTTGGCACACTTAATGCCTGGGCTTTTGTAAAGAAAAAAAAAAGAAAAGTTCCCCATTTGAAGTCTGTCAGTTATAAAAGATGAAGGAGCATCTTCGAAGCAGGTGAGCAAAATATTTGAGGAGGAGACCACGCAGGCACCTGTGTGAATATGAATGATGCTTCCAAAGATGACAGTGCACCGAGATTCCATCTACGCCTTTGCCCCGTAAATCTGACAGGCGGGACTTCAATACTCTATGATCTTGTCTCAAGGGCACAGAAAGCTGCCACTTTTTTACCTTTTATTACACCTGAGAGGGTTTGTTTTTGTCTCCCTCAAACAGTGCAGTCGCAGGAATGACAGCATGACAAAGCAGGCACTTTGGAAGAGTCAACTGGAATGAATCTACATGCAAAACTATGTTAAAAAGCTACAATTTGCAGATCCATCCATCCATCCATCCATTTTCTACCGCTTATTCCCTTCGGGGTCGCGGGGGGCGCTGGAGCCTATCTCAGCTACAATCGGGCGGAAGGCGGGGTACACCCTGGACAAGTCGCCACCCCATCACAGGGCCAACATAGTGTATATATATTTATATGTGGTTATAGTGCATATATATTTATATGTGGTTATAGTGTATATATATTTATATGTGGTTATAGTGTATATATATTTATATGTGGTTATAGTGCATATATATTTATATGTGGTTATAGTGTATATATATTTATATGTGGTTATAGTGTATATATATTTATATGTGGTTATAGTGTATATATATTTATATGTGGTTATAGTGTATATACAGTATATTCATATGTGGTTATAGTGTATATATATCTATATGTGGTTATAGTGTAAATATATATTTATATGTGGTTATAGTGTATATATATTTATATGTGGTTATAGTGCATATATATTTATATGTGGTTATAGTGTATATATATTTATATGTGGTTATAGTGTATATATATTTATATGTGGTTATAGTGTATATATATTTATATGTGGTTATAGTGTATATATATTTATATGTGGTTATAGTGTATATATATTTATATGTGGTTATAGTGTATATATATTTATATGTGGTTATAGTGTATATATATATATATGTGGTTATAGTGTATATATATATTTATATGTGGTTATAGTGTATATATATATTTATATGTGTTTATAGTGTATATATATTTATATGTGTTTATAGTGTATATATATTTATATGTGGTTATAGTGTATATACAGTATATTCATATGTGGTTATAGTGTATATATATCTATATGTGGTTATAGTGTATATATATTTATATGTGTTTATAGTGTAAATATATTTATATGTGGTTATAGTGTAAATATATATTTATATGTGGTTATAGTGTATATATATTTATATGTGGTTATAGTGCATATATATTTATATGTGGTTATAGTGTATATATATTTATATGTGGTTATAGTGTATATATATTTATATGTGGTTATAGTGTATATATATTTATATGTGGTTATAGTGCATATATATTTATATGTGGTTATAGTGTATATATATTTATATGTGGTTATAGTGCATATATATTTATATGTGGTTATAGTGTATATATATTTATATGTGGTTATAGTGTATATATTTTCTCATTCTCTTTTGCACGCTCTTGGAGTCAACATGTGCATAGTCATGTACATAGTGTATATATATATATATATATATATATATATATATATATATATATATATATATATATATATATATATATATATATATATATATATATATACATTGTTTTTCAAATCACCTGACATGTATACTGTGTATATGTATATCATTTATCCATTTTTTTTTTAACATATTTTTTATATACATGTTACAGATTATATATATAATTTATTATTGAATGTATCAAATGTGATGAATATGTAATGGACCACAATGGAAACAAGCCTTTTGGCTCTTTTAAAGCATTACATGGATTCAATTCTTTAAGATGTCAATAAACGTCTCAATCAATCAATCAAACTAACAGCATGCACGACCAAAACAAGCCCGTGAATGCCAATTATTCACAGTAACGCACCTCTTCTACATAACAACCTGATCTGAGGAACTTTTCTCCCCAACTGCCACTGATGTGATTCGTCCAATTGGAGATCTTAAAGGCACAAGTAAGCGTAAAAAAAGGTGTGGTTAAATGGCCATCTTGATACTCACATCTCTGAGAGCGGCGCCTGGCTTTGTACATGTCGAGGAAGGAAGATGCTTGGCTGTGGCTGGGCGGACTCTCGGTTTCTCTCTACCCCCTAAAAGCAGACATCCAGTGTGTTGGCAGCTACAGCTTCAGACTGTACCATTTGTCAAGTCCTCTCGGGGGGGAACTTTGGCCTCAAATGCCCCCAGTGAGCTCCCAATGCAGGCGCACCAACCCGTCTAGTGCAAGTAGCACTCGCCCGCCCATTTACCCGCCTCCCGTTTTGTTCGACAGATGAGGTTGCCATGGATTACAAGGGGCTGAATTATGGTCCCTCCTGCTTTCAGCTGGCAGGCTGCCTGGAAAATAAAGAAGTCTCTCTCGCCGCCTTCCGTCGAAATTTGCAATGCAGCAGGCAAGGTTCGCTTAAAACAGGGGTGTCCAAACTTTTTCCACTGAGGGCCGCACACGGAAAAATTAAAGGCCTACTGAAATGAATTTTTTTTATTTAAACGGGGGTAGCAGATCTATTCTATGTGTCATACTTGATCATTTCGCGATATTGCCATATTTTTGCTGAAAGGATTTAGTATAGAACAACGACGATAAAGATTGCAACTTTTGGTATCTGATAAAAAAAAGGCTTGCCCCTACCGGAAGTAGCGTGACGTAGTCAGTTGAACATATACGCAAAGTTCCCTATTGTTTACAATGATGGCCGCATGAAGTGAGAGAGATTCGGACCGAGAAAGCGACAATTTCCCCATTAATTTGAGCGAGGATGAAAGATTTGTGGATGAGTAAAGTGCAAGTGAAGGACTAGTGGGGAGTTGAAGCTATTCAGATAGGGAAGATGCTGTGAGAGGCGGGTGGGACCTGATATTCAGCTGGGAATGACTAAAACAGTAAATAAACACAAGACATATATATACTCTATTAGCCACAACACAACCAGGCTTATATTTAATATGCCACAAATTAATCCTGCATAAAAACACCTGCGTGTTTGTTATGCTAGCTCCTAGCTCCTCTGCTAGCTCCTAGCTCCATAGAACACGCCAATACAATTCAAACACCTGATCAACACACACAATCACTCAGCCCAAAAGACCGTTCACCTAACCCAAGGTTCATAAAGCTTATATATTTTTAAAAAGTTACGTACATACGCAAAAAAAAGTTGCGCACATACGGTCAAGCGATCAAATGTTTAGAAGCCAAAGCTGCATACTCACAGTAGCACGTCTGCGTCTTTGTCATCCAAATCAAAGTAATCCTGGTAAGAGTCTGTGTTGTCCCAGTTCTCTACAGGCGTCTGTGTATCGAAGTCAAAAGTCCTCCTGGTTAGAGTCTCTGTTATCCGAGTTCTTCCATCTTGACTGCATCTTTCGGGAATGTAAACAAAGAAGCGCCGGCTGTGTACTGTTGTTGCTGACTACGTTCGAAAAATACGTCCATTTCGCACCGACAACTTTCTTCTTTGCTTGCTCAGCTTCCTTCTCCATAATGCAATGAACATGATTGCAACATATTCACGAACACAGATGTCCAGAATACTGTGGAATTATGAAATGAAAACAGAGCTTTTTCGTATTGGCTTCAATGTGGAAGGCATACCCGTGTTCGCCGGTCTACGTCACGCGCATACGTCATCCTCAGAGGCGTTTCGAACCGGAAGTTTAGCGGCAAATTTAAAATGTCACTTTATAAGTTAACCCGGCCATATTGGCATGTGTTATAATGTTAAGATTTCATCATTGATATATAAACTATCAGACTGCGTGGTCGGTAGTAGTGGCTTTCAGTAGGCCTTTAAAGCATGTGGGGGCCATTTTGATGTTTTTCATTTTCAAACCATAACAAAATATATGCATTTTTTATTTATTTTACCTTTAGGGCTCCCGGGGACTATAAAGGGTCTCAGTCATTAAAATGTTAAAAAAAATTTAATTTTTAATTAACGCTTACAGTAAATCTCTATATCGGGGGTCGGCAACCCGCGGCTCTAGATCTTTAGCGCCGCCCTAGTGGCTCTCTGGAGATTTTTCAAAAATGTATGAAGAATGGAAAAAGATGAGGGGAAAAAAATCCATTTTTTTGTTTTAGTATGGTTTCTGTAGGAGGACAAACATGACACAAACCTCCGTAATTGTTATAAATCACACTGTTTATATTAAATATGCTTCACTGATTCAAGTATTTGGCGAGCGCCGTTTTGTCCTACTTATTTTGGCGGTCCTTGAACTCACCGTATAGTCTGTTTACATGCATAACTTTCTCCGACTTTCTAGGACGTGTTTTATGCCACTTCTTTTTCTGTCTCATTTTGTCCACCACACTTTTAACGTCGTACATGAGTGCACAAAGGTGAGTTTTGTTGATGTTATTGACTTGTGTGAAGTGCTAATCAGACATATTTGGTCACTGCATGACTGCAAGCTAATCGATGCTAACATGCTATTTAGGCTAGCTATATGTACATATTGCATCATTATGCCTAATTCGTAGCTATATTTGAGCTAATTTAGTTTCCTTTAAGTCCTCTTAATTAAATTTATATCTCATGACACATGTAATATGGCTTTTGATTTTTTGCGGCTCCAGACAGATTTGTTTTTGTTTTTTTGGTCCAATATGGCTCTTTCAACATTTTGGGTTGCCGACCCCTGCTCTATATCAACTTCAAGTTGATATAAAGCAGGGGTCACCAACCTTTTTGAAAGCAAGAGCTACTTCTTGGGTAGTGATTAATGCGAAGGGCTACCAGTTTGATACACACTTAAATAAATTGCCAGAAATAGCCAATTTGCTCAATTTACCTTTAACTCTATGTTATTATTAATAATTAATAATATTTACACTTAATTGAACGGTTTAAAAGAGGAGAAAAACACGAAAAAAATGACAATTAAATTTTGAAACATAGTTTATCTTCAATTTCGACTCTTTAAAATTCAAAATTCAACCGAAAAAAAGAAGAGAAAAACTAGCTAATTCGAATCTTTTTGAAAAAATTAAAAAAAGAATTCATGGAACATCATTAGTAATTTTTCCTGATTAAGATTAATTTTATAATTTTGATGACATGTTTTAAATAGGTTAAAATCCAATCTGCACTTTGTTAGAATATATAACAAATTGGACCAAGCTATATTTCTAACAAAGACAAATCGTTATTTCTTCTAGATTTTCCAGAACAAAAATTTTAAAAGAAATTCAAAAGACTTTGAAATAAGATTTAAATTTGATTCTACAGATTTTCTAGATTTGCCAGAATAATTTTTTTGCATTTTAATCATGATAAGTTTGAAGAAATATTTCACAAATATTCTTTGTCGAAAAAACAGAAGCTAAAATGAAGAATTAATTTAAAATGTATTTATTATTCTTTACAATAATTTTTTTTTTTACTTGAACATTGATTTAAATTGTCAGGAAATAAGAGGAAGGAATTTAAAAGGTAAAAAGGTATATGTGTTTAAAAATTCTAAAATCATTTTTAAGGTTGTATTTTTTCTCTAAAATTGTCTTTCTGAAAGTTATAAGAAGCAAAGTAAAAAAAATTATGAATTTATTCAAACAAGTGAAGACGAAGTCTTTAAAATATTTTCTTGGATTTTCAAATTCTATTTGAGTTTTGTCTCTCTTAGAATTAAAAATGTCGGGCAAAGTGAGACCAGCTTGCTAGTAAATAAATAAAATTTAAAAAATAGAGGCAGCTCACTGGTAAGTGCTGCTATTTGAGCTATTTTTAGAACAGGCCAGCGGGCTACTCATCTGGTCCTTACGGGCTACCTGGTGCCCGCGGGCACCACGTTGGTGACCCCTGGTATAAAGTAATACAAATTAAAAAAAATGTTTTATGCCTTTTCTGTCAAAAACCACTTAGTTTTTTTTATAGCAAAACTGAAATATGCAGTATTTAGTAATTAGAGCCCTAAAAGATCAATAATGCAGGACACCATTGATTTGAATTATTTCATATTTTTGAGTAATCACAGTGAAAATATAAATAAAAAATCACTAAATATATTTGGGATCCAAAAGGTGCCCCACTCATAAAGTGATACATTTTTATTAGGTTTTTCTTTTACTTTCAACACTTAAGTTACGAGATCAACTTCAGATATATCTGTCCATTTTATGCTGGAACTATTATTTTGTTTGTTTTATGCGCTTTTGTCAAAGAACACTTTGATGTTTTTATATGGCTACTACACGATATATGCAATATTTACCACATAAAACATTTTAAAGGGAAATATTTGAAGTAATTGGAGCCCTGAAAATAATTCATTACAACATGGATTTTTTGTCTTTTTTTTTTTTTGAGCAATGGCAAAAAAAGAAAAATGAAGAAAGACAAAAGAAAGAAAAAAACAGCCTGCATGGCAGCTTTTGTGTCAACATTGCAACTTTTTCTCGTTAGATTTCATCTCATTCCACTTTTTTTAATGTTCTTTTTTATTTTTACAATAGTATTTCCAGAATGTGTGGCGGGCCGGTAAACAATTAGCTGCGGGCCGCAAATGGCCCCCGGGCCGCACTTTGGACACCCCTGCCTTAAAGAAAAAAACTCCATACTATTAAAGTGAGGCCATTGCAAAATGAATGCATGCATCTCTTCGCACCTCTCGTATTTGAACCGAAGCGGTACCCACGATACCAGTACTCACCGGTACCAATTTTCATAATGTTTGTGTTTGTTAACGTACAAACCCCGTTTCCATATGAGTTGGGAAATGGTGTTAGATGTAAATATAAACGGAATACAATGATTTGCAAATCCTTTTCAACCCATATTCAGTTGAATATGCTACAAAGACAACATATTTCATGTTCAAACTCATAAACTTTATTTATTTTTTGCAAATAATAATTAACTTCATGGCTGCAACACGTGCCAAACTAGTTGGGAAAGGGCATGTTCACCACTGTGCATACTTGCCAACCCTCCCGGTTTTACCGGGAGACTCCCGGTATTCAGCGCCTCTCCCGGTAACCTCCCGGCAGAAATTTTCTCCCGACAAACTCCCGGTATTCAGCCGGAGCTGGAGGCCACGCCCCCTCCAGCTCAATGCGGATCTGAGTGGGGACAGCCTGTTCTCACGTCCGCTTTCCCACAATATAAACAGCTTGCCTGCCCAATGACGTCATAACATCTAGGGCTTTTAGAGAGTAGAGTGCACAACTGCGCACACAACAAGGAGACGAAGCAGAAGAACGAGGAAGTTACAGACATGGCGACGCCGTCGACGAGTAAGATGAAGAAATACGCTTGCAGGTTCCAAAACGAATGGATACAAGAATTTCAGTTCATCCAGGACAGTTCGAAGGGGAAGGGGTATGTTGCCTGTACATTTTGTAGAACAGACTTCTCCATTGAACACGGTGGCCGAAATGATATACTCATTCATGAACGGAGAAGTTAAACAGGACAATGCTGCCATCTACTGGATAGCCTCCAGAACACTGAAATTCAAGTATTTATTTTATTTATATGTATAATAAAATTAAAAAAAAATATATATATATATATATATAGCTAGAATTCACCAACTCAAGTATTTCATACACATATATATATATATATATATATATATATATATATATATATAAATACCAACTCAAGTATTTCATACATATATATATATATATATATATATATATATATATATATATATATATATATATATATATATATATATATATATATATATATATATATATATATATATATATATATATATATATATGTATGAAATACTTGAGTTATATATATATATATATATGTATGAAATACTTGAGTTATATATATATATATATATATATATATATATATAACTCAAGTATTTCATACATATATATATATATATAACTCAAGTATTTCATACATATATATATATATATATATATATATATGTATGAAATACTTGAGTTGGTGAATTCTAGCTGTAAATATACTCTCCTCTTTTTTTTTACGAAGCCACGCTGTTGTAACACGTGCTGAATGTGGCTTGGCATTGTCTTGCTGAAATAAGCAGGGGCGTCCATGAAAAAGACGGCGCTTAGATGGCAGCATATGTTGCTCCAAAACCTGTATGTACCTTTCAGCATTAATGGTGCCTTCACAGATGTGTAAGTTACCCATGTCTTGGCCACTAATACACCCCCATACCATCACACATGCTGCCTTTTACACTTTGCGTCGATAACAGTCTGGATGGTTCGCTTCCCCTTTGGTCCGGATGACACGATGTCGAATATTTCCAAAAACAATTTGAAATGTGGACTCGTCAGACCACAGAACACTTTTCCACTTCGCATGAGTCCATCTTAGATGATGTCGGGCGGCGTTTCTGGGTGTTGTTGATAAATGGCTTTCGCTTTGCATAGTAGAGTTTTAACTTGCACTTACAGATGTAGCGACCAACTGTAGTTACTGACAGTGGTTTTCTGAAGTGTTCCTGAGCCCATGTGGTGATATCCTTTAGAGATTGATGTCGGTTTTTGATACAGTGCCGTCTGAGGGATGGAAGGTCACGGTCATTTAATGTTGGTTTCCGGCCATGCCGCTTACGTGGAGTGATTTCTCCAGATTCTCTGAACCTTTTGATGATATTATGGACCGTAGATGTGCATCTGTGAAATTTAATTTGCAGGAAAAGAGTGAGTTTAGGGTTGAATTGTCCATCCTCGTTCTATTCTCTGTCACTCGTCGTCGCCATGACTGTCCCTTTTTCGTTCTTCTGCTTCGTCTCCTTCTTGTTATGTGTGCAGTTGTGCACTCGCCAAAAGCCGTAGATGTTATAACGTGACTGGGCCGGCACGCTGTTTATATGAAGGAAAAGCGGACGTGACGACAGGAAAATTCGGGAGGGTTGGCAAGTATGCCTTGTGGTCGACATAACATGTAATGGTGGTTCTTTGCTGAAAATGTTGCATAGATGATGTTTTACACATCATCTTCAAGTCACAAAACGGCGCGTCCGGAAGCAACCGTCTTATTTACGTGGCTCACCTTGGACGACGTCTTCTCCCCGTCATCTTTGTTGTAGCGGTGCAAGGACGGGAGTGGAAGAAGTGTCAAAAGATGGCGCTAACTGTTTTAATGACCTTAACTCTTTACTTCAATCAATAACGGAGCAGCATCTCCTCATCCGGAAACAACAACAACACCGCCAATGTCCCGTGAAAAAACGTCCGACCAGAACTCTAATAACTAAAGTTCCTTGGGTGAATAATGTAAACTCACTACACCGGTATGTTTTAGTGCTTTCATGGTGAGTTTACTGACAGATATAAGTAAGAACTTAACACTACTTTATATTAGAAATGGCAACAGCGGAGGATGAATGTCACATAACAAGAAGATAGAGAAAAAGAAGAAGCTTATCGACTACGGCAGGGGTCACCAACGCGGTGCCCGCGGGCACCAGGTAGCCCGTAAGGACCAGATGAGTAGCCCGCTGGCCTGTTCTAAAAATAGCTCAAATAGCAGCACTTACCAGTGAGCTGCCTCTATTTTTTAAACGTTATTTATTTACTAGCAAGCTGGTCTCGCTTTGCTCGACATTTTTAATTCTAAGAGAGACAAAACTCAAATAGAATTTGAAAATCCAAGAAAATATTTTAAAGACTTGGTCTTCACTTGTTTAAATAAATTCATTTCTTTTTTTACTTTGCTTCTTATAACTTTCAGAAAGACAATTTTAGAGAAAAAATACAACCTTAAAAATGATTTTAGGATTTTTAAACACATATACCTTTTTACCCTTTAAATTCCTTCCTCTTCTTTCCTGACAATTTAAATCAATGTTCAAGTAAAAAAAATGTGTTATTGTAAAGAATAATAAATAAATTTTAATTTAATTCTTCATTTTAGCTTCTGTTTTTTCGACGAAGAATATTTGTGAAATATTTCTTCAAACTTATTATGATTAAAATTCAAAAAAATGATTCCGGCAAATCTAGAAAATCTATAGAATCAAATTTAAATCTTATTTCAAAGTCTTTTGAATTTCTTTTAAAATTTTTGTTCTGGAAAATCTAGAAGAAATAATGATTTGTGTTTGTTAGAAATATAGCTTGGTCCAATTTGTTATATATTTTAACAACTTTGACTGACTTTTGTATTTTACATGAGTTATTATTTGTACAAACATGGTGCAAAGTAATTCATGATTTGTTCAAAAATGTTAGTGGCTAGCTAGTTAAAATGGGATATTGTGATTTCACAAGACTGTCTTAGAAGTGATCATTTGAAAATGTTTAATTTGAAAAATGTGCACTTAGAGAAAATATAAAAATAAAGTGTTGCATATTAATATTTATCTGTTTCTATATATATTTATTGTGAGAAATCATTAAGATGATCAGTGTTTCCACAAAGATAAATATCATTAATTATTAATAATAACATAGAGTTAAAGGTAAATTGAGCAAATTGGCTATTTCTGGCAATTTATTTAAGTGTGTATCAAACTGGTAGCCCTTCGCATTAATCACTACCCAAGAAGTAGCTCTTGGTTTCAAAAAGGTTGGTGACCCCTGGACTACGGTGTCGACACGGACTACAAAGGCGGACGCGCACAATTTTTCAGGATTTATGCAGATCCCAAATGCAGATCAGCAGGTACCACACTGCAAAAAGTGAAATCTAAGTAAGATGAAATATGTCAAATAAGGGTGATATTTGCTTATTTTCTGTCTGATAAGATCATTCTTCTCACTAAGCAGATTTTATGTTAGAGTGTTTTACTTGTTTTAAGTGTTTTGGTCCTAAATGATCTCAGTAAGATATTACAGCTTGTTGCTGAGATTTGATGAGCTATATTGAGTAAAACATGCTTGAAACTAGAATATCAACTGTTGCAAAGCTGTGTCATCAACACTCACAAGTAGAAAACTACTTTTTTAAAGTCATCATTTCTTACTTCAAGCATGAAAAAAAAAAATCATGATGCCGAGCGCATATCATTATGTCAAGATAATGGCACTAGCATTTACTTATTTAAGAATATTTTTCAACATATTGAGCAAAAAGTAGGGATGTCCGATAATATCCAATATCCGATATTCCGATATTGTCCAACTCTTTAATTACCGATACCGATATCAACTGATATCGATATATACAGTCGTGGAATTAACACATTATTATGCCTAATTTGGACAACCAGGTATGGTGAAGATCAGGTCCTTTTTTAAAAAATTCATAAAATAAGATAAATAAATTAAAAACATTTTCTTGAATAAAAAAGAAAGTAAAACAATATAAAAACAGTTACATAGAAACTAGTAATGAATAAAAATGAGTAAAATGAAGTGTTAAAGGTTAGTACTATTAGTGGAGCAGCAGCACGCACAATCATGTGTGCTTACGGACTGTATCCCTTGCAGACTGTATTGATATATATTGATATATAATGTAGGAAGCAGAATATTAATAACAGAAAGAAACAACCCTTTTGTGTGAATGAGTGTAAATGGGGGAGGGAGGTTTTTTGGTTTGGTGCACTAATTGTAAGAGTATCTTGTGTTTTTTATGTTCATTTAATTAAAAAAAACAAAAAAAACACTTATATCGATAATAAAAAAAAAGATACCGATATTTTCCGCTATTACATTTTAAAGCATTTATCGGACATCTCTAGCAAAAAGGTGTCTTTTTTTTCTACCAAGAAAAGTGCACTTGTTATTAGTGAGAATATACTTATTTTAAGCTATTTTGGGGTTCATTGAGGTTAGCTAATTTTACTTGTTTTGGAAAGTCTTGACAAGCCAAATTTTCATGTTCTATTGGCAGATAATTTTGCTTAGTTCAAATAAAATACCCCTCATTTTTGTATTTTTTTTCCTTATTTTTGAACACTGACTTTTTGCAGTGCAGAAGGTAATAATATTGCGAAACAAAACGCCAGATAATATGTCTTACCTTATACCAGTGGTTCTCAAACTTTTTTTGTCATCCCCCACTTTGGACAAGGGGGAGTTTTCAAGCCCCACCTGCCCCCATCGCCCCAACAGAACGCTAATGCCAAGCTTAACATTTTCAAATTTATCGAACATCAGGTAACATCAAGTTTTATACATTCAAACTCAATAACATAAAATAAAATCAAGTTCAATAATAAATAAAATAACTGTGCAGCTGTGGTATAACTTGCATCAAGTTCAATATCAAATAAAATAACTTGCATCAATTCAATAATAAATAAAACAAAAGTGTTATAACTTGCATCAAGTTCAATAATAAATCAAAAAAAGTGTTATAACTTGCATCAAGTTCAATAATAAATCAAAAAAAGTGTTATAACTTGCATCAAGTTCAATAATAAATCAAAAAAAGTGTTATAACTTGCATCAAGTTCAATAATAAATCAAATAAAAGTGTTATAACTTGCATCAAGTTCAATAATAAATCAAAAAAAGTGTTATAACTTGCATCAAGTTCAATAATAAATAAAAAAAAGTGTTATAACTTGCATCAAGTTCAATAATAAATCAAATAACTAGATAATAGATAATAAAATAAAATAGAAAAAGGAGAGTGTGGAATCCAATGAGCCAGCTTGTACCTAAGTTACGGTCAGAGCAAATAAAGATACACCCTGCACTGCCTCTCTAGTCCTTCACTGTAACGTTCCTCATCTACGAATCTTTCATCCTCGCTCAAATTAATGGGGTAATCGTCACTTTCTCGGTCCGAATCTCTCTCGCTCCATTGTAAACAACGGGGAATTGTGAGGAATACTAGCTCCTGTGACGTCACGCTACTTCCGCTACAGGCAAGGCTTTTTTTTTTATCAGATACCAAAAGTTGCGAACTTTATCGTCGATTTTCTCTACTAAATCCTTTCCGCAAAATTATGGCAATATCGCGAAATGATCAAGTATGACACATAGAATGGATCTGCTATTCCCGTTTAAATTTAAAAAAATCATTTCAGTAGGCCTTTAAGCATACTGTGAAAAATCCACAGCACTTTTCCACAAACTGAACGTCATTAAAAGCAATCATGTGCAGCATGTATTTCCTCCTCAAGGGGGCACTGCAGGACCACAGTACCACACAAGCAGGCTCTGCTATGGCACCATTCAAGGAGTGCAGGATTACAAATGCAATAATCTACTTTGAGTAAAGACAAAATGCAGAGTCATTAGAAGAAAGTTCACTAGCCGTGGCCATTCCAGCACATTGAAAGGGACGTCTTTTTGCATCAGCCGCTCATAAGTGAGTTATCTTAATAGAGGCAAGGAGCCAAATTGTACTTCTCTAAGCTTTTCCTATCTGACCTCTGTTAACTTCCTGTCACGGCCAGATGACAGCTCCTCCTGTCACTCATCAGGACATGTGATTGTTTAAAAAAAACTGGAGACTGCCAGCCACTGTTAAGAGCACACTTCCAGCAGCCTTAATGCGAAGGTAATGTTTTAAAGATAAGGCATAAAAATTCATCGTGTAGAGGTGCAGTTGAATAAAACCTGCACCTTCTTGTGCATTTTTAATGCAGCCAATATTGTAAAAGTGACACGGATCAGTGGCGGGCCGTGCGTATCCCACCTAGGCCTTCAGTGATGTCCGACTTTAATGATTACCTCCAAAAGTATCATCATTTATGTCCCCACATGACCATTGCTGGAGGAATACTATACAGCAGGGGTCACCAACGCGGTGCCCGCGGGAACCAGGTAGCCCGTAAGGACCAGATGAGTAGCCCGCTGGCCTGTTCTAAAAATAGCTCAAATAGCAGCACTTACCAGTGAGCTGCCTCTATTTTTTAAATTGTATTTATTTACTAGCAAGCTGGTCTCGCTTTGCCCGACATTTTTAATTCTAAGAGAGACAAAACTCAAATAGAAAGAAATATTTTAAAGACTTGGTCTTCACTTGTTTGAATAAATTCATTAATTTTTTTACTTTGCTTCTTATAACTTTCAGAAAGGCAATTTTAGAGAAAAAAATACAACCTTAAAAATGATTTTAGGATTTTTAAACACATATACCTTTTTGCCTTTTAAATTCCTTCCTCTTCTTTCCTGATAATTTAAATCAATGTTAGTAAATTAATTTTTTTTATTGTAAAGAATAATAAATACATTTGAATTTAATTCTTAATTTTAGTTTCTGTTTTTTCGACGAAGAATATTTGTGAAATATTTCTTCAAACTTATTATGATTAAAATTCAAAAAAATTATTCTGGCAAATCTAGAAAATCTGTAGAATCAAATGTAAATCTTATTTCAAAGTCTTTTGAATTTCTTTTAAAATTTTTGTTCTGGAAAATCTAGAAGAAATAATGACTTGTCTTTGTTAGAAATATAGCTTGGTCCAATTTGTTATATATTCTAACAAAGTGCAGATTGGATTTTAACCTATTTAAAACATGTCATCAAAATTCTAAAATTAATCTTAATCAGGAAATATTACTAATGATGTTCCATAAATTATTTTTTTAATTTTTTCAAAAAGATTTGAATTAGCTAGTTTTTTTTCTTCTTTTTTTCGGTTGAATTTTGAATTTTAAAGAGTCGAAATTGAAGATTAACTATGTTTCAAAATTGAATTGTCATTTTTTTCGTGTTTTCTCCTCTTTTAAACCGTTCAATTAAGTGTAAATATCATTAATTAATAATAATAACATAGAGGTAAAGGTAAATTGAGCAAATTGGCTATTTCTGGCAATTTATTGAAGTGTGTATCAAACTGGTAGCCCTTCGCATTAATCAGTATCCAAGAAGTAGCTCTTGCTTTCAAAAAGGTTGGTGACCCCTGCTATACAGGAACACATTTACACTGCAAAAAGTCAGTGTTCAAAAACAAGAAAAAAAAAATACAAAAATGAGGGGTATTTTATTTGAACTAAGCAAAATTATCTGCCAATAGAACAAGAAAATTTGGCTTGTCAAGACTTTCCAAAACAAGTAAAATGAGCTAACCTCAATGAACCCAAAAATACCTTAAAATAAGTATATTCTCACTAACAACAAGTGCACTTTTCTTGGTATAAAAAAAAAAGAGACCTTTTTGCTAGAGATGTCCAATAATATCGGCAGGCCGATATTATCGGACATCTCTAGCAAAGAACCGAGACACAGGGGCTTAAACCGTCCATCCATCTACAAACCCCGTTTCCATATGAGTTGGGAAATTGTGTTGGATGTAAATATAAACGGAATACAACAATTTGCAAATCATTATTTTCTACCGCTTGTCGAAAACCGTCCGGGAGTTATTTAAGCAGTGCTAGCCAATGAGCTACAAGCCATGGGCTGTCAACTCATTTTCTAGCACAGCTCTTAAGGTATCAGGAAATAAGGTTTGCACAATGTACCGTATTTTCCGGACCATAGGGCGCACCGGATTATAAGGCGCACTGCCGATGAATGGTCTATGTTCGATCTTTTTTCATATATAAGGCGCACAGGATTATAGGGTGTCATATTATTATACATTTTTTTCTAAATGTAAAAGACTTCCTTGTGGCATACTTGCCAACCTTGAGACCTCCAAATTCGGGAGATTGGGGTGGGGGAGGGGAGATGTCCGATATCTGCCTGCCGATATTATCGGCCGATAAATGCTTTAAAATGTAATATTGGAAAATATCGGTATCGTTTTTTTAAATTATCGGTATTGGTGTTTTTTTGTTTTTTTTATTAAATCAACATAAAAAACACAAGATACACTTACAATTAGTGCACCAACCCAAAAAACCTCCCTCCCCCATTTACACTCATTCACACAAAAGGGTTGTTTCCTTCTGTTATTAATATTCTGCTTCCTACATTATATATCAATATATATCAATACAGTCTGCAAGGGATACAGTCCGTAAGCACACATGATTGTGCGTGCTGCTGCTCCACTAATAGTACTAACCTTTAACACTTCATTTTACTCATTTTCATTCATTAATAGTTTATATGTAACTGTTTTTATATTGTTGTACCTTCTTTTTTATTCAAGAAATTTTTTTTAATTTATTTATCTTATTTTATTATATTAATTTTTTTAAAAAGGACCTTATCTTCACCATACCTGGTTGTCCAAATTAGGCATAATAATGTGTTAATTCCACAACTGTATATATCGTAATCGGTTGATATCGGTATCGGTAATTAAAGAGTTGGGCAATATTGGAATATCGGATATCGGCAAAAAGCCATTATCGGACATCCCTACTTTTTGCTCAATATGTTGAAAAATATTGTTAAATGCAGTAAATGCTAGTGCCATTATCTTGACATAATGATATGCGCTCGGCATCATGATTTTTTTTTTCATGCTTGAAATAAGAAATGATTACTTTAAAAAAGTACTTTTGTACTTGTGAGTGTTGATGACACAGCTTTGCAACAGTTGATATTCTAGTTTCAAGCATGTTTTACTCAATATAGGTCATCAAATCTCAGCAACAAGCTGTAATATCTTACTGACATCATTTAGGACCAAAACACTTAAAACAAGTAAAACACTCTAACATAAAATCTGCTTAGTGAGAAGAATGATCTTATCAGACAGAAAATAAGCAAATATCACCCTTATTTGACATATTTCATCTTACTTAGATTTCACTTTTTGCAGTGTACGCACTACTGTGTATTGACACTAGGGCTGCAACTAACGATTAATTTGATAATCGATTAATCTGTTGATTATTACTTCGATTAATCGATTAATAATCGGATAAAAGAGACAAACTACATTTCTATCATATCCAGTATTTTATTGGAAAAAAAACAGCATACTGGCACTATACTTATTTTGATTGTTGTTTCTCAGCTGTTCGTACATGTTGCAGTTTATAAATAAAGGTTTATTAAAAAAATTTAAAAAAATAAAATTATTTAAAAAAAACAAAACAAAAAAAAATGCGCATGCGCATAGCATAGATCCAACGAATCGATGACTAAATTAATCGGCAACTATTTTGATAATCGATTTTAATCGATTTAATCGATTAGTTGTTGCAGCCCTAATTGACACACATCAACAGTGTACAAAACGGGTTACTTTCTGGCGCATTTAAAAATAAATTGAAACGCATCAGCAATTAAAACATATCTCGTGTGGTACTGTCAAAATTAAAATTGCAAAATACATATTAAAAGTTAAAAAATTCTAATTATTCGAGTGGAAATGCTCGCCCCATTTTATCGGCAGAACAGCTGAGCTAGCTTCTCTTTAAATATCCTTCTTGAAAATGGCCTTTCAAGTTAAAGTTAAAGTACCAATGATTGCCACACACACACTAGGTGTGGTGAAATTTGTCCTCTGCATTTGACCCATTCCCTTGTTCACCCCCTGGGAGGTGAGGGGAGCAGTGGGCAGCAGCAACCGCGCCCGGGAATCATTTTTGGTGATTTAACCCCCAATTCCAACCCTTGATGCTGAGTGCCAAGCAGGGAGGTAATGGCTCCCATGTTTATAGTCTTTGGTATGACTCGGCCGGGGTTTGAACTCACGACCTCCCCATCTCAGGGCGGACACTCTAACCACTAGTACATACATCCATACACTTAGTTACAGTCTAGTATGTCCACTATACAGCTGGTCACATGGAATGTGTGTGGGGTCAGGTCCAGGGGAAAAAATTAAAAAATGGTAATAATTTGACGAGCATGCAAGCAGACATTGCTTTACCACAAGAGACTCAACTCTCCAAGTCCGATACCTCAAAATTGCAATCACCACAATACCCACACACATACTTAGCTAGTTTTTACACTCCATTACTCCATTACTGACATAAAGGGCAGATACATCATTCTTAATATTTATGTTGACAGAATAAACTTTTGTATCGCCAACATTTATGGTCCAAATGTTGACGACCCCCACTTTTTTCACACTTTCCTCTCTTCACTCTCTACTCACTCAAACGCATCCCTTGATTCTAGGAGGGGACTTCAACTTAGTACTTAATCCAAATATAGTGCGTCAACGATTGATTGATTGATTGAGACTTTTATTAGTAGGTTGCACAGTGAAGTACATATTCCGTACAATTGACCACTAAATGGTAACACCCGAATAAGTTTTTCAACTTGTTTAAGTCAGGGTCCACTTAAATTGATTCATGATACAGATATATACTATCATATATACTATCATCATAATACAGTCATCACATAAGATAATCACAATGAATTATTTACATTATTTACAATCAGGGGTGTGGAGATGGGGGGGGGGGTATGGACATCAAGTAGTGGACATAGAGAGAGAGAGAGAGAGAGAGAGAGAGAGAGAGAGAGAGAGAGAGAGAGAGAGAGAGAGAGATCAGAAGGCATAAGAAAAAGAAAAAGTATCTGCATTTGATTGTTTACATTTGATTATTAGCAATCCGGGGAGGGTGTTAGTTTAGGGTTGTAGCTGCCTGGAGGTGAACTTTTATTGCGGTTTTCAAGGAGGATAGAGATGCCCTTTCTTTTACACCTGTTGGGAGCGCATTCCACATTGATGTGGCATAGAAAGAGAATGAGTTAAGACCTTTGTTAGTTCGGAATCTGGGTTTAACGTGGTTAGTGGAGCTCCCCCTGGTGTTGTGGTTATGGCGGTCATTTACGTTAAGGACGTAGTTTGACATGTACTTCGGTATCAGGGAGGTGTAGCGGATTTTATAGAGTATGCAATATATGAACAATTATGCTCTTTGTCATGTCTGGTGTTCTTATCACACGTATTTTTCTACAGTTCACCACTCATTCTCTCGCATTGACTACTTTTTAACAATTTTCTCTGACAACTCAAACATTCAGATCCACCCTATCGTCATCAGTGACCATGCACCTGTCTCACTCTGCCTCACTAATACAACTATTACTGCACCTACAAAACAATGGAGACGTAATAGATCATTACTAAATGACCCAGACTTTCGGAACTCTTTAAAATGGTAATAATTGCACCAGCTCGACCCAGCAAAATACCATGACTATTATTGCCACAATATAAATATTAGCACGGGTCATCAGCAGGCAAATGCACAATATTCAAATAAACAAGAGGATGTTTTGCTCTTTTTATATCTGCTCTCTGGTTCCATTAAACACGGTCGTGTCCGACGTTGAGATAGAAGGTACGGCGGGGTGAATAAATGGTGTGACGCAGCCGTTTAAAACCTTCATTAAAAAATATTACGCTCAACTGCTTTAACAATATGCGCTTAAAGGCCTACTGAAAGCCACTACTAGCGACCACGCAGTCTGATAGTTTATATATCAATGATGAAATCTTAACATTGCAACACATGCCAATACGGCCGGGTTAACTTATAAAGTGACATTTAAAACTTCCCGGGAAATATCCGGCTGAAACGTCGCGGTATGATGACGTATGCGTGTGATGAAGTCAGAGTAACGGAAGTTATGGTACCCGTAGAATCCTATACAAAAAGCTCTGTTTTCATTTCATAATTCCACAGTATTCTGGACATCTTTTGCCATTTGTTTAATGAACAATGAAGGCTGCAAAGAAGACAGTTGTAGGTGGGATCGGTGTATTAGCAGCGGACTACAGCAACACAACCAGGAGGACTTTGTTGGAGCGCTAGCCGCGCTAGCCGCCGACCTCACCTTGACTTCCTACGTCTCCGGGCCGCCAAACGCATCGGGTGAAGTCCTTCGTCCTTCTGCCGATCGCTGGAACGCAGGTGAGCACGGGTGTTGATGAGTAGATGAGGGCTGGCTGGCGTAGGTGGAGAGCTAATGTTTTTAGCATAGCTCTGTGAGGTCCCGTTGCTAAGTTGCTAAGTTAGCTTCAATGGCGTCGTTAGCACAGCATTGTTAACCTTCGCCAGCCTGGAAAGCATTAACCGTGTATTTACATGTCCACGGTTTAGTAGTATTGTTGATTTTCTATCTATACTTCCAGTCAGGGGTTTATTTTTTTGTCTCTATATGCAGTTAAAGCACGATGCTATCACGTTAGCTCGTAGCTAAAGCATTTCGCCGATGTATTGTCGTGGAGATAAAAGGCACTGAATGTCCATTTCGCGTTCTCGACTCTCATTTTCAAGAGGATATAGTATCCCAGGTGGTTTAAAATACAAATCCGTGATCCACAATAGAAAAAGGAGAGAGTGTGGAATCCAATGAGCCAGCTTGTACCTAAGTTACGGTCAGAGCGAAAAAAGATACGTCCTGCACTGCCTCTCAAGTCCTTCACTGTAACGTTCCTCATCTACGAATCTTTCATCCTCGCTCAAATTAATGGGGTAATCATCACTTTCTCGGTCCCAATCTCTCTCGCTCCATTGTAAACAACGGGGAATTGTGAGGAATACTAGCTCCTGTGACGTCACGCTACTTCCGCTACAGGCAAGGCTTTTTTTTATCAGCGAGCAAAAGTTGTGAACTTTATCGTCGATGTTCTCTACTAAATCCTTTCAGCAAAAATATGGCAATATCGCGAAATGATCAAGTATGACACATAGAATGGATCTGCTATTCCCGTTTAAATAAAGAAAAATCATTTCAGTAGGCCTTTAACTCCTAACCTTGTAGACAAAGAGGACAACAGCAGCCGTTTGAGGGGATGATTTAGTTTTTGAAGCACAGCACCCAAAATGTGTTATGATCCGCTGCCCGGGTCATGTTCTGTTTGGTTTTTGGACTCCCTTAGTTGTGTTTCAGCACCCCTGTTTTGTGTCTCCTTGGTTACCATGGGTGCTGATTGGTTCCAGCTGCCTCTGATTAGTGCCTAGGATGCTCACCTGCTGCCAGCCACTAATCAGAGTGCTATTTAGTCCCGTTTCTTTCCACACTCAGTCTGGCTTCCTAATTTGCTACCCGCAACAGTTGACAACTTTGATTCCTGTTTGTGTATGCTAGCTCCCGCGCTAGCCTCCTTAGCTTCGCCTCCCGTGCACACCTTTTTTTTTCCCTGTATGATTTATCCCAATAAATAATTTCCTCTGTTGCTGGTAAATAATATGGTTGTAGTAGTAGACTAAAGTTAAATGATTTAGTATGCACTAATTAAAGGGGCAGAGCTTTAAGAGACATTTTAGCTTTTATATTTTATAAGATATATTTTTTGTAAGAACCACAATTAATACATATATTTCAGTGAATAACTTATTGTTCAAATCTGTATATAAATATGTACATAAAGTGTTGTAATTATATTGTAAAATGGATGGACGTTTAAAACAAAACTGTTATTGTTAATTAGTAAGTATAAATTTTTTGAGCCTTTTTAGAGAAAATCATATTGTAGTAAATTATGCAAATTACTCGATGATGTCATGGTGACCACGCCCATAGCCACGCCCCCACAGGTATCTTGGCAGTTTATGGGAAACACTGCTAAGTGTGGTGACATTTGTCCTCTGCATTTGACCCATTACTCTTGTTCACCCCCTGGGAGGTGAGGGGAGCAGTGAGCAGCAGCGGTGGCCGCGCCCGGGAATCATTTTTGGTGATTTAACCCCCAATACCAACCCTTGATGCTGAGTGCCAAGCAGGGAGGTAATGGGTCCCATTTTCATCGTCTTGGGTATGACTCGGCCGGGGTTTGAACTCACAACCTACAGATCTCAGGGCGGACACTCTAACCACTAGGCTTGGGAGAACGACCCCCGGATCACTATGCGACCTGGTCGTCACAAAATGGTTTGGAACCTCTCCATGAATCCAATTTCCATATTTTGACCCACAGAGGGCCACTTTGCTATAAGCCTAAACATATACTTTTAGATATGCTTTATGGACATAACTGTTAGAATAATTATGTATATATTATCACACTAACTTTAGTATGCTTAAAGTCTGTTGCTTTAGATATTTAGCTATTGTGCTCAAGTTGGACATTTCTAATCTGTGCAAGGACAAAGACTTCTTGTCTGAGGGGTGGCCTCAGCCGTAGATGTTATCTTTGTTTCAGCCCGCTAACAGCCAAGGACTTCAACGACGTCAACGAAGATAAGATGACAACACGCAGACGAAGCAGAGACTTCAAGGACCTCGACGAAGATAAGATGCTAACACGCAGACGAAGCGGGGACAAGGCGAAATCACAAGGCCCCCAGCACATTCCGTCACGTATTGTGCGTCCTGGACCTGCTTTGTATAATATATGTGACCACTCCTTTTAGAGGCAGCCTTAGTGTTGTTGACTGTGGAACTCCTGAATAAATAGAGGGACGCAGGAGCTGAACCTTAGAGCGTAGGGCGAGACTGTGACTAAGTGTTCAGCTCCATGCGTTCTCCTCATGAGCTAAATTGAACTCTGTCTCTGATTGATTCCTTGCTTCTTGTCTGATTAATAGATGTCATCAGTGCTTGAACCTGACAATAACACACCTGTTAAACATATTTTTACAACACTTGTAAAGGTCCCACATTAGTGTGTTGATCCTAAGATGTTTAAAAGTGATTTTAACGAGACCTTTTTGTCCGTGTACCTTTAATGTCTGAAATTTGGCGCTAACTGTGATGCGATGTGTAAGAAGGCTCACCAACGTTTGTACTGTCTGAGAAAACTGTCTCATTTCAATGTCGACAGGCCCATAATGATCATATTTTATAGAAGCTGTTTCTCCCGGGTGCCATGGTTCAGTCGACTGTCACTAAAGGACAAGAATGATCTTAATTAAATTGTTAAAGTGTCAAGCAAATTAATTGGTGAGTCTCATCTGTCTCCGGCCATCCCGTATAATAAACGGGTAGTGCAGGAAGCTTCCTCCATTTTAACTGATGTGTCCCATAATCTACACTGCAAAAAGTCAGTGTTCAAAAACAAAACAAAAAAAATACAAAAATGAGGGGTATTTTATTTGTACTAAGCAAAATTATCTGTCAATAAAACAAGAAAATTTGGCTTGTCAAGACTTTCCAAAACAAGTCAAATTAGCTAACTTCAATGAACCCAAAAATACCTTAAAGGCCTACTGAAAGCCACTACTAGCGACCACGCAGTCGGATAGTTTATATATCAATGATGAAATCTTAACATTGCAACACATGCCAATACGGCCGGGTTAACTTATAAAGTGACATTTTACATTTCCCGGGGAACTTCCGGTTCAAAACGCCTTTGGAGGATGACGTATGCGCGTGACGTCGCGAGGTCCACGGAAGTGTTTGGACCCTATTGGACACTCTGTTTTCTTCAACAAAATTCCACAGTATTCTGGACATCTGTGTTGGTGAATCTTTTGCAATTTGTTTAATGAACAATGGAGACTGCATAGAAGACAGTTGTAGGTGGGATCGGTGTATTAGCGGCTGGCTGTAACAACACAACCAGGAGGACTTTGTTGGATAGAAGACGCGCTAGCGGCGACCTCACTTTGACTTCCTACGTCTCCGGGCCGCCGACCGCATCGTCGATCGCTGGAACGCAGGTGAGCACGGGTGTTGATGAGCAGATGAGGGCTGGTTGGCGTAGGTGGAGCGCTAATGTTTTTATCCTAGCTCTGACGAGGTCCCGTTGGTAAGTTAGCGTCGTTAGCAACAGCATTGCTAGGCTTCGACAGGCGACACAGCATTAACCGTGTATTTACATGTCCAGTGTTTGGTTCGGTGTCTCCTGATAGTAGTATTGTTGATCTTCTGTCTATCCTTCCAGTCAGGGATTTATTTATTTTGTTTCTATCTGCATTTGAGCCCGATGCTATCACGTTAGCTCCGTAGCTAAAGTGCTTCGCCGATGTATTGTCGTGGAGATAAAAGTCACTGTGAATGTCCATTTCGCGTTCTCGACTCTCATTTTCAAGAGGATATAGTATCCGACGTGGTTTAAAATACAAATCCGTGATCCACAATAGAAAAAGGAGAGTGTGGAATCCAATGAGCCAGCTTGTACCTAAGTTACGGTCAGAGCGAAAAAAGATACAGTACGTCCTGCACTACCTCTCTAGTCCTTCACTCTCACTTTCCTCATCCACAAATCTTTCATCCTCGCTCAAATTAACGGGGTAATCGTCGCTTTCTCGGTCCGAATCTCTCTCGCTCCATTGTAAACAACGGGGAATTGTGAGGAATCCTTCCTCCTGTGACGTCACGCTACTTCCGGTATAGGCAAGGCTTTTTTTTTATCAGCGACCAAAAGTTGCGAACTTTATCGTTGTTGTTCTCTACTAAATCCTTTCAGCAAAAATATGGCAATATCATGAAATGATCAAGTATGACACATAGAATGGATCTGCTATCCCCGTTTAAATAAAAACATTTCATTTCAGTAGGCCTTTAACGTAAATGACCGCCATAACCACAACACCAGGGGGAGCTCCACTAACCACGTTAAACCCAGATTCCAATCTAACAAAGGTCTTAACTCATTCTCTTTCTATGCCACATCAATGTGGAATGCTGATCTCTCTCTCTCTCTCTCTCTCTCTCTCTCTCTCTCACTTGCTGTATATATCCTACCAAGTCAGATCTACACTGTTTCAATATCCATTTCTCTGTTCTCAATTATTGATGACTGATGATAACAACCAAACCTAACATTATTATGCCTAATTTGGACAACCATGTATGGTGAAGATAAGGTACTTTTTAAAAAAAATAATAAAATAAAATAAGATAAATAAATTAAAAACATTTTCTTAAATAAAAAAGAAAGTAAAACAATATAAAAACAGTTACATAGAAACTAGTAACTAATGAAAATGAGTAAAATGAAGTGTTAAAGTTTAGTACTATTAGTGGAGCAGCAGCACGCACAATCATGTGTGCTTACGGACTGTATCCCTTGCAGACTGTATTGATATATATTGATATATAATGTAGGAACCAGAATATTGATAACAGAAAGAAATGGTGGGAGGGAGGTTTTTTGGGTTGGTGCACTAATTGTAAGTGTATCTTGTGTTTTTTATGTTGATTTAATAAATAAAAAAATTAAAAAAAACAAAAAAAAAACGACACCGATAATAAAAAAACGATACCGATAATTTTCCATTACCGATAAATGCGTTAAAATTACATTTTAACGCATTTATCGGCCGATAATATCGGACATCCCTAGTTACGTACGTACGTAATAAAGTCAATACGGAGACGCTGTGAGAGGGCGGGATATACTCTGTAAAATACATCTAGTCATCTGTGTAAACATTGCAAACAGTCCCTTTTAAAACATGTATTTAATTCTAGTTTTAATTACTCAATGACACATTAAAGCGGGCTGTTTGCATAGTTTATATATCAATGATGAAATCTTAACATTGCAACACATGCCAATACGGCCGGGTTAGATTAGTAAAGTGCAATTTTAAATTTCCCGCGAAATATCCTGCTGAAAACGTCTCGGTAGGATGACGTTTGCGCGTGACGTCACGGATTGTAGCGGCTATTTTGGGACACCATTGTGGCTAGCTATTAAGTCGTCTGTTTTCATCGCCAATTTCCACAGCATTCTGGACATCTGTGTTGGTGAATCTTTTGCAATTTGTTTAATGAACAATGAAGACAGCAAAGAAGAAAGCTGTAGGTGGGAAGCGGTGTATTAGCGGCCGGCTGCAGCAACACAAACACGTAGCGGCTACGTCGTAGCTGGTGTTTCATTGTTTACATTCCCGAAATATGACAGTCAAGCTTTACCATTGGCCTGTGGAGAACTGGGACAACAGAGACTCTTACCAGGAGGAGTTTGAGTTGGATACGCGCTACCGTGAGTACGCAGCTGCGGCTTCCAAACGTTTGATCGCTTGCCCGTACGTGCGTGCCGCTATGTGCATGTCACGTACGTAACTTTGGGGAAATATATGTGCAGTATGAACTTTGCGGAGGTGAACGATACTTTGGGCTGTGGGATTGAGTGTGTTGTGCGGGTGTTTGATTTGTATTGGCGGGTTATATGGACGGGAGGGGGGAGGTGTTTGTTATGCGCGATTAATTTGTGGCATATTAAATATAAGCCTGGTTGTGTTGTGGCTAATAGAGTATATATATGTCTTGTGTTTATTTACTGTTGTAGTCATTCCCAGCTGAATATCAGGTCACCCCCGGCTCTCACAGCATCTTCCCTATCTGAATAGCTTCCACTGCCCTTAAAGGCCTACTGAAATGAAATGTTTTTATTTAAACGGGGATAGCAGATCTATTCTATGTGTCATACTTGATCATTTCGCGATATTGCCATATTTTTGCTGAAAGGATTTAGTATAGAACAACGACGATAAAGATCGCAACTTTTGGTATCTGATAAAAAAAAGGCTTGCACCTACCGGAAGTAGCGTGACGTAGTCAGTTGAACATATACGCAAAGTTCCCTATTGTTTACAATGATGGCCGCATGAAGTGAGAGAGATTCGGACCGAGAAAGCGACAATTTCCCCATTAATTTGAGCGAGGATGAAAGATTTGTGGATGAGTAAAGTGCAAGTGAAGGACTAGTGGGGAGTTGAAGCTATTCAGATAGGGAAGATGCTGTGAGAGCCGGGGGTGACCTGATATTCAGCTGGGAATGACTACAACAGTAAATAAACACAAGACATATATATACTCTATTAGCCACAACACAACCAGGCTTATATTTAATATGCCATAAATTAATCCTGCATAAAAACACCTGCGTGTTTGTTATGCTAGCTCCTAGCTCCTCTGCTAGCTCCTAGCTCCATAGAACACGCCAATACAATTCAAACACCTGATCAACACACACAATCACTCAGCCCAAAAGACCGTTCACCTAACCCAAGGTTCATAAAGCTTATATATTTAAACAAAGTTACGCACGTGACGCGCACGTACGGTCAAGCGATCAAATGTTTGGAAGCCAAAGCTGCATACTCACAGTAGCACGTCTGCGTCTTTGTCATCCAAATCAAAGTAATCCTGGTAAGAGTCTGTGTTGTCCCAGTTCTCTACAGGGGTCTGTGTATCGAAGTCAAAAGTTCTCCTGGTTAGAGTCTCTGTTATCCGAGTTCTTCCATCTTGACTGCATCTTTCGGGAATGTAAACAAAGAAGCGCCGGCTGTGTACGCGTTGCTGCTGACTTCCCTCGCAAAATAGACGCTTCGCACCGACAACTTTCTTCTTTGCTAGCTCAGCTTCTTTCTCCATAATGCAATGAACATAATTGCAACAGATTCACCAACACAGATGTCCAGAATACTGTGGAATTATGAGATGAAACAGCTATTTCGTATTGACTTTAATGACGTCCGAATACTTCCGTTTCAATGATTGACGTCACACGCATACGTCATCCTCAGAGGCGTTTCGAACCGGAAGTTTAGCGGGAAATTTAAAATGTCACTTTATAAGTTAACCCGGCCGTATTGGCATGTGTTGCAATGTTAAGATTTCATCATTGATGTATAAACTATCAGACTGCGTGGTCGCTAGTAGTGGCTTTCAGTAGGCCTTTAATCCTTCACTCTCACTTTCCTCATCCACAAATCTTTCATCCTCGCTCAAATTAATGGGGAAATCGTCGCTTTCTCAGTCCGAATCGCTCTCGCTGCTGCTGGCCATGATTGTAAACAATGTGCAGATGTGAGGAGCTCCACAACCTGTGACGTCACGCTACTTCCGCTACAGGCAAGGCTTTTTTATCAGCGACCAAAAGTTGCGAACTTTATCGTTGATGTTCTCTACTAAATCCTTTCAGCAAAAATATGGCAATATCGCGAAATGATCAAGTATGACACATAGAATGGACCTGCTATCCCTGTTTAAATAAGAAAATCTCATTTCAGTAGGCCTTTAATTGTTAATTCTATCGTAACAACATGACTGCAAACTGTTAGTTGCTCCTTTTGGACTGTTTATGTGTTGAGCACGACGTGTGTATGAGACAGCAGTGACTTGAGTTCAATGCAACTTTGAGCAAGTGTCAAGCAGCCCCTTTAATAATTGCTCAAAGACGCATTGATTTTTTTTTCATCGTGTCCCATTTGACCCGCCGCAGTTGTGTCAGAACACGATGAGGTGTCTTCCAAGGTAAACAGAGTTGATTGCGTCGGCTCCTGGGGAAGAATGTTGTCACTAGACGTGTTGATTCCATTGTCCCACTAATGAACATGACGCACACTCAGCCTTTGTCCACTTAACGCCCTTCAAAGACAGCGTGCAGTATACTATGCACGAGCTAGGGAATAAATCAAGAAGTAATATCAGCAGGATTTAGTCGGATCCACTCAGCCAGTTGACATTTCTTTCTTCAAGTGGAGTTTTTTGGTGTTTATGATCAAATAACATTCGATTGCAAACCTAAAAGTTATTTCATGACTCATTCTTTGCTTTGTAATAATAATGGATTAGATTTATATAGCGCTTTTCTAGACACTCACAGCGCTTCACAGAGAAGTGAGAAGCCATCATTCATTCACACCTGCTGGTGGTAAGCTACTTTCATAGCCACAGCTGCCCTGGACTAGACTGACGTAGGGCTGGGGGCGATATATGGAATACACTCCATATATCGCCGGTTTGTCTCTGTGCGATATAGAAAATGACTATATCGTGACAATACCAGGCATGTGATTTGACCACAATGAAAAAGACTGTAAACATTTCCGGGGGTCTGGGGGACGAAGGCCTGGTCCAGGGTGGGGGGGCAAGGGGGGCAACGCCCCCCGAAGCTCCTGGGTTTTCACCACTTTAACATGCTAAAATTAACAAAGACAGCACCATTTGAAGAAAATATTTTAGTGTTTAAAGACATGAAAACATCATTAATAGAACATACATAACCCAATTATCCTAATGAATCACTGTATATGGTTCAGTCCCAACAGTATTTAGTAGGGATGTCCGATAATATCGTTTTTTTTATTATCTGTATCGTTTTTTTTTTATTTTATTTTATTTTTTAATTAAATCAACATAAAAAACACAAGATACACTTACAATTAGTGCACCAACCCAAAAAACCTCCCTCCCCCCATTTCTTTCTGTTATCAATATTCTGGTTCCTACATTATATATCAATATATATCAATACAGTCTGCAAGGGATACAGTCCGTAAGCACACATGATTGTGCGTGCTGCTGCTCCACTAATAGTACTAACCTTTAACAGTTCATTTTACTCATTTTCATTAATTACTAGTTTCTATGTAACTTTTTTTATATTGTTTTACTTTCTTTTTTATTCAAGAAAATGTTTTTAATTTAGTTATCTTGTTTTATTTTATTATTTTTTAAAGTACCTTATCTTCACCATACATGGTTGTCCAAATTAGGCATAATAATGTGTTAATTCCACGACTGCATATATCGGTTGATATCGGTATCGGTTGATATCGGTATCGGTAATTAAAGAGTTGGACAATATCGGAATATCGGATATCGGCAAAAAGCCATTATCGGACATCCCTAGTATTTAGTCACTAATATTTACATCTTGTGTTCATTTCACATCCACAGGTGTCACATTGATCAGTGTTATTATCTACAGTTTATTTACAGTATTACCACATTACTTCAGTTCACTTCACACATTAGCTTTCTCGGAGAGCCCAGCCCTAACATGAGCTTTCCTTGCAAATGTACACTACCGTTGAAAAGTTTGGGGTCACATGTAAATGTCCTTATTTTTGAAGGAAAAGCACTGTACTTTTCAGTGAAGATAACTTTAAACTAGTCTTAACTTGAAAGAAATACACTCTATACATTGCTAATGTGGTAAATGACTATTCTAGCTGCAAATGTCTACTTTTTGGTGCAATATCTACATAGGCCCATTTCCAGCAACTATCACTCCAGTGTTCTAATGGTACAATGTGTTTGCTCATTGGCTCAGAAGGCTAATTGATGATTAGAAAACCCTTGTGCAATCATGTTCACACAGCTGAAAACACTTTAGCTCGTTACAGAAGCTACAAAACTGACCTTCCTTTGAGCAGATTGAGTTTCTGGAGCATCACATTTGTGGGGTCCATTAAACGCTCAAAATGGCCAGAAAAAGAGAACTTTCATCTGAAACTCGACAGTCTATTCTTGTTCTTAGAAATGAAGGCTATTCCACAAAATTGTTTGGGTGACCCCAAACTTTTGAACGGTAGTGTATTTAACAAAATACCAAATGTAAACATTTCATTCTTTTCGCCAAAATAGGATATACATTTATGAAAATAATTAAACATGTTTAGTATTGTTTACTCATATTTGAAAATAGAAAATAATAATAATGTGAGGACGCTGACATATTGCATGAAACAAGTGTGAAAATATTTACCTTCAAGATTGTTACACCACTGACAATAGTTTCAAGAGACTACATAAGAAGTTAATATTACAAAATAGTATTATATGCAAATTTATTTCAAATAAATTGTTAACTGGAATCAATAATGCGACTCTTTGAATTTCTGTAATTTCATCATATATTTTCACGTGGCTTTTTATTTTTAGAAAAACCCATTTATATTTCGCAAAGCAATAATTGGTTAATATTTAAAACAAACATGCGTATTTCGCAAGCAAATATTTTTTAGCTTACCTCATTATTAACAACCCTGTCTGCAACTGAAGTGGGTGGATCTTTCCTCTCCATGTAAACAAAAGATGAAGTCCGTAAGGTTTGCTCACTTTCGGTTGACATCCAAAAGTACCAGCTAGTGAAAAGTTTGTTTTCCTTGCTTCAAGTTGTTTCATATGTTTTTGGCGTTTCGCATGTACTTCCAAAGCCTTGAAACCTCGTGATCCATAGTCGATATAATCATGACACCACGTGCACCAAAACCTTTCCGGGACGATCGATTTTCCGAATAAAATCACCCGACAAAGTCCCAACTTCCTTCTTCCCAACAGTATCAGTGATTTCCCTTTCCATCCAGTACCATCGAAACTTATTTTTGACATGTTTATCAATTTCTTTTACTCGTAAAGCGTCCTTTCTCTCGAGAACCGACATCGTTTACATATGGAAAATGGCGGTAATAACCATTATGAATGATGACGTTATTAACGTCATCATTCATAACAGATGTCCTGATTGGTCACAAGGAACATATCGACCAAACAACTACGGCGTAATATAAACTATGTCTCGAATCTTGATTTAGGGTCGGAAAAAAAAACGGAAAAACGGGAGATAATTTTTTTTTTTCCCCCCGAGATTAAAAAAGACGGAATTCCGACTTTAGACGGAAAAATCACATGCCTGCAATACGGGCACTACAGGCTCTTCTCACTCTTTCTTGTCTCTCCTTCTCACAGAGACATAAAACAAGCGCACCTTGTTACATACGTCACATACTGCCGCGCGTGCAACGCCTTACGCCATCGCCGAGCAGAGAGGTAGCGGCATGGTAAAGCTAGCTGTGATGCTAGCGGTAATACGAGAGAAAGAAGGTGCGAATCTGGTAACAAATGAAGGAAGAAGAATTCATTCCCAAGAAAAACAGCAGGGGGTCCATCGTCTGCCGGTGGTTTGGCTTCAAGCGGGAAGATGTTGAACAGACAACCGTGATATGTCAAGTATGCGGCAAAAGAGTTGCTACAAAAAGTAGCAGCACTGCTAATTTGCAGCATCATTTGAAAAGTCTCCAAGGCAGAAGCATATTAGGAGGTATCCAGTAACAAATGTGCCCGCATCATTCAACTTACTGCATCATTATTGTGGCCACTAATGTCGGCAGAAATACATTTCCACTTCAACATAAAGACAACATAAGTCTGTCATAAGGTAAATAATAACAAAGTTGTTGATTTTCTTCATTACAATTGTTCTCTGAGTAATTCCAGGCAATACTCAGGGCTCCAATATTGCTATCTCTTAAATTGAACTTAATTCATCAAAATGTTCTTCTCTTTATCCCTGAATGAGCTCTTCATCTATTGCGACACATTTTCTCTTCTGTCTACTCTTCTACTTGATAACTGTGGGGGGAGGTGTGGCCAGCGCTGCCTGCAGGGGCAAAGGTCACCGCCTCTGTCCATCAGAGCGCCATCAGACGGGGGCGGGGCAGTGCTGACGGCGAGACACAGCTGGCAGGTGATTAGATTTCACAGGTGGTACGTGTTCATCTAATCATCTGTTGTCTTTAAAGGCCTACTGAAATGAATTTTTTTTATTTAAACGGGGATAGCAGATCCATTCTATGTGTCATACTTGATCATTTCGCGATATTGCCATATTTTTTCTGAAAGGATTTAGTAGAGAACATCGACGATAAAGTTCGCAACTTTTGGTCGCTGATAAAAAACGCCTTGCCTGTACCGGAAGTAGCGTGACGTCGTTGGTTGAAAGGCTCCTCACATTTCCCCATTGTTTACACCAGCAGCGAGAGCGATTCGGACCGAGAAAGCGACGATTACCCCATTAATTTGAGCGAGGATGAAAGATTTGTGGATGAGGAACATGAGAGTGAAGGACTAGAGTGCAGTGCAGGACGTATCTTTTTTCACTCGGACCGTAACTTAGGTAAAAGGGCTCATTAGATTCCACACTCTCTCCTTTTTCTATTGTGGATCACTGATTTGTATTTTAAACCACCTCGGATACTATATCCTCTTGAAAATGAGAGTCGAGAACGCGAAATGACATTCACAGTGACTTTTATCTCCACGACAATACATCGGCGAAGCACTTTAGCTACGGAGCTAACGTGATAGCATCGTGCTTAAATGCAGATAGAAACAAAAGAAATAAGCCCCTGACTGGAAGGATAGACCGAAGATCAACAATACTACTATCAGGAGACACCGAACCAAACACTGGACCTGTAACCACACGGTTAATGCTGTGCCGCCTGTCAAAGCCTAGCAATGCTGTTGCTAACGACGCCATTGAAGCTAACTTAGCTATGGGACCTCGTCAGAGCTATAATAAAAACATTAGCGGTCCACCTACGACAGCCCTCATCTGCTCATCAACACCCGTGCTCACCTGTGTTCCAGCGATTGACGGCGCGACGAAGGACTTCACCCGATCATCGATGCGGTTGGCGGCTAGCGCGTCTGCTATCCAACTCAAAGTCCTCCTGATTGTGTTGCTGCAGCCGGCCGCTAATACACCGATCCCACCTACAGCTTTCTTCTTTGCTGTCTCCATTGTTCATTAAACAAATTACAAAAGATTCACCAACACAGATGTCCAGAATACTGTGGAATTTTGCGATGAAAACAGAGCTGTTTGTATTGGATACAATGTGTCCCAATACTTCCGTTTCAACCATCGACGTCACGCACATACGTCATCATACGTAGACGTTTTCAACCGGAAGTTTCGCGGGAAATTTAAAATGTCACTTTATAAGTTAACCCGGCCGTATTGGCATGTGTTGCAATGTTAAGATTTCATCATTGATATATAAACTATCAGACTGCGTGGTCGGTAGTAGTGGCTTTCAGTAGGCCTTTAACAGTAAGCGGCTGGGAGCAGGAAGAGAGAGAGGATACGGACGTGACTGAAAAGACACGTTCTGCGGGAGAAAGATTTTGAAAAGACCTATGTACATTAAAAACTTTGTTAAAAACTGCACGCTTGGCTCTTGTGCCGTGTCTACAGTGGAACTGCTAGGAAGCAACCTCCACAATAACCTTTAAAGACAGGACGTAAACAAACTGTTTGCTGAGACAAGGAGAATGTGAGGGATCACAAATAAGCTCTGCTTCTTCCTTCTCCTTCTCGGACATGTTGAAATGTGCAATGGTGACTTTACTCGATACAAGCCGTTGAAACAGAACCATTAAGACGCTGAAAGATGTTTGATTGACAGCTTCAGAGCAACATTACCTAGCGATTGCCCCGCGATGACTCTGGCGTTCTCCCCGGCCACGGCCGCCCTGGCGTTCCTCTCGCTGACATACTGGACGAAGGCGAAGCCCTTGTGCACGGAGCAGCCCAGGATCTTGCCGTACTTGGCGAAGATGGCCTCGATGTCGGCCTTGGTCACCACCGCCGTGTTGAGGTTGCCGATGAAGACGCGGGAGTTGAGCGAGCGCGGGTCATTCTTGTTCGTCACGTTGCTGGTCTGGGTCTTCCCGGTCATCCTAGACCTGCAGCAAGGCCTGATGGGTAAACATGGGGAACACGTGAGAATCACAAATGCTTTATTTATTAATCCCGGATGTGTTTATTATTTTCATGCATATCTAATAAATATAGCTGACTAAATAATAAGTAGAATGAAGTCCCTATTGTCTAATAATGACAAAGTCCTAAATCCAGATCAGCGCCAAAATATAATCACTTGTTCTGGTATAGTTCGGTTGGTAGAGTCCATACTTGCCAACCCTCCCGTTTTTAGCGGGAGACTCCCGGTATTCAGCGCCTCTCCCGATAACCTCCCGGCAGAAATATTCTCCCGACAAACTCCCGGTATTCAGCCGGAGCTGGAGGCCACACCCCCTTTCAGCTCAATGCGGACCTGAGTGGAGACAGCCTGTTCTCACGTCCGCTTTCCCACAATATAAACAGCTTGCCTGCCCAATGACGTCATAACTGTAGAATGATCGAGGGCGAATTCTTGGTTTCTTATGTGGGTTTGTTGTTAGGCAGTTTCATTAACGTCCTCCCAGCGCGGTAACAACACACAACAACACACGTCACGTTTAGTCTACCGTAAAGCAGTTCGTCTGCCGTAAACTGCAATGTTGTGACACTCTTAAACAGGACAATACTGCCATCTACTGGATAGCCTCCAGAACACTGAAATTCAAGTATTTCTTTTATTTATATGTATAATAAAATAAATATATATATAGCTAGAATTCACTGAAAGTCAACTATTTCATACATATGTATATATGTATATATATATATATATATATATATATATATATATATATATATATATATATATATATATATATATATATATATATATATATATGAAATACTTGAGTTGGTGAATTCTAGCTTAAATATATTCCCCTCTTAACCACGCCCCCAGCCCCACCCCCGACCCCCCACCTCCCGGTATCGGAGGTCTCAAGGTTGGTAGAGTGGCCGTGCCGGCAACTTGAGGGTTCCAGGTTCGATCCCCACTTGATTTTATGGGCGGAATAATGGAGCTCCCTTTATTTACATTTATCTAATATGTAGAATGCATTGAAAAAAATCCACCTGTCAATGATTGTGAACGATAGGCAACATTAAAAAAAAAGTGCAGTTCCCCTTTGACAGAGACCGAATAGATAGTATTTTAATTGCTTTCAGTTGTGATTTTTATTCAAGTGCAAAATATTTTCAACAGACAGACATTACTTGTTTGTTTTATTTAACGAGGAGATTTAAAAGTTTATGTTCCACATACAATGATAAAATATTATATATGAGGAATACACATTTTTTGCATCTGAAGGGGTATACTTGCATTATTATTATGTATTATCATTACATTAGTGGTTATGTGGTCTCAAAACACTATTGCTAGTAAAGTCATTTATCAGCAATAATTTGTAGGTCAATATATTGTCGAGCAGGCCTATTTAACAGTCCTTCCTGAATCGTTTACCCCTCCTGGTTGTATGACAAACTAAGGAATGTATTCTAAAGATGGGGGATTCGACCAAGTGCAGCAAATAAGAGATTCAATACTTTTATTTCAAATTTTATGCTGAAAATGCCAAACATCTGCATCATGCATGCACCAGATGTAGCTCAGCTTCTCTTTGATAATAACATGTCTTCCTTCTGTAGGCAACACCACAGCGCCTCTGCTGGCTGTGATTGAGTACTGCGCTCCTTTTGACTTCAACTGCTTCAAGACGCGATTTATCCACAATTAATTTGTACACAATCCATCAATTTAGTCCGCGTCTTGGCAATAACTAACGTTTCTGCACCAGATTCCTAAAAACACCAGAATGTTGTCATAAAGAGCAATGTTTTTCAACCACTGTGCCGCGTGCCGTGAGATACAGTCTGGTGTGCCGTGGGAGATTACATAATTTCACCTATTTGGGTTAAAAATATTTTTTGCAAAGCAGTAATTATAGTCTGCAAATGATGTGTTGTTGTTGAGTGTCGGTGCTGTCTAGAGCTCGGCAGAGTAACCGTGTAATACTCTTCCATATCAGTAGGTGGCAGCAGGTAGCTAATTGCTTTGTAGATGTCGGAAACAGCGGAAGGCAGGGTGCAGGTAAAAAGGTATCTAATGCTTAAACCAAAAATAAACAAAAGGTGAGTGCCCTAAGAATAGGCAGTGAAGCTTAGGGAAGGCTATGCAGAACGAAACTAAAACTGAACTGGCTACAAAGTAAACAAAAACAGAATGCTGGACGACAGCAAAGACTTACTGTGGAGCAAAGACGGCGTCCACAATGTACATCCGAACATGACATGACAATCAACAATGTCCACACAAAGAAGGATAAAAACAACTAAAATATTCTTGATTGCATAAACACAGTAGATGCGGGAAATATCGCTCAAAAGGAAGACATGAAACTGCTACAGGAAAATACCAAAAAAAGAGAAAAAGCCACCAAAATAGGAGCGCAAGACAAGAAGTAAAACACTACACACAGGAAAACAGCAAAAACGTCCAGATAAGTCAGGGTGTGATGTGACAGGTGGTGACAGTACACCTACTTTGAGACAAGAGCTATAGTGATGCATGCTTGGTTATGCTTTAAAGTCATATCCAACGACTTTTTACTGTCAACTGAGTTTATTTTTTAATGATGTCTGCTGGTGGTGTGCCTCCGCATTTTTTCAACGCACAAAATGTGCCTTGGTTCAAAAAAGGTTGAAAAACACTGATATAGAGGACAAGCATATGTGGCAGTATAGGTTTTGTATAAAAACAGCAAATTGCCTTTGTCATATAAAGAATCTTTGAAGATCAACCAGTGGGTGGTGTTTTGTTCTGTAAAAAATACCCAGCAAAGTGCTCCTATCAGATTCATTTACCAGATCTTAGACTATTTTTTTTTTGCAGGTAATTCTCATTGGATCGGTTCGCAGCCGAAGAATCATTCAGCACCTTTAAGTCCAAGTCCATGGTTCTCGCCCGGGAAAGGGTGGAGTGCCATTTCCGGGTTGCGGAGGAGAGCCTGCCCCAAGTGGAGGAGTTCAAGTACCTGGGAGTCTTGTTCACGAGTGAGGGAAGAGTGGATGGTGAGATGGACAGGCGGATCGGTGCGGCGTCTTCAGTAATGCGGACGCTGTATCGATCCGTTGTGGTGAAGAAGGAGCTGAGCCGGATCACGTTTCCAGTGAGGGTTGGACTCCGCCAAGGCTGCCCTTTGTCACCGATTCTGTTCATAACTTTTATGGACAGAATTTCTAGGTGCAGTCAAGGCGTTGAGGGGATCTGGTTTGGTCGCTGCAGGATTAGGTCTCTGTTTTTTGCAGATGATGTGGTCCTGATGGCTTCATCTGGCCAGGATCTTCAGCTCTCACTGGATCGGTTCGCAGCTGAGTGTGAAGCGACTGGGATGAAAATCAGCACCTCCAAGTCAGAGTCCATGGTTCTCGCCCGGGAAAGGGTGGAGTGCCATCTCTGGGTTGCGGAGGAGACCCTGCCCCAAGTGGAGGAGTTCAAGTACCTTGGAGTCTTGTTCACGAGTGAGGGAAGAGTGGATGGTGAGATCGACAGGTGGATCGGTGCGGCGTCTTCAGTAATGCGGACGCTGTATCGATTCGTTGTGGTGAAGAAGGAGCTGAGCCGGAAGGCAAAGCTCTCAATTTACCGGTCGATCTACGTTCCCATCCTCACCTATGGTCATGAGCTTTGGGTTATGACCGAAAGGACAAGATCACGGGTACAAGAAATGAGTTTCCTCCGCCGGGTGTTGGGTCTCGCCCTTAGAGATAGGGTGAGAAGCTCTGTCATCCAGGAGGAGCTCAAAGTAAAGCCACTGCTCCTCCACATAGAGAGGAGCCAGATGAGGTGGTTCGGGCATCTGGTGAGGATGCCACCCGAACGGTGTTTAGGGCACGTCTGACCGGTAGGAGGCCACGGGGAAGACCCAGGACACGTTGGGAAGACTATGTCTCCCAGCTGGCCTGGGAATGCCTCGGGATCCCCCGGGAGGAGCTGGACGAAGTGGCTGGGGAGAGGGAAGTCTGGGCTTCCCTGCTTAGGCTGCTGCCCCCGCGACCCAACCTCGGATAAGTGGAAGAAGATGGATGGATGGATGGATGATTGATGATTGACTCTTCTCACCCTGGACACAAACTATTCTCCCCTCTCCCCTCAGGCAGGAGACTACGGTCCATCCAGACCCACACCTCCCGCCACCTGAACAGTTTTTTCCCCCTCGGCCATCAGACACATGAACAATAACAAGATCTTATAGCTCAGTTACAGCTGCTTCCCCCGCGGCCCCACCTCGGATAAGCGGGAGAAAATGGATGGATGGCTGGAATTCCTAAAAACAGCAGAATTCTCCTTTCATATCGCAGCTCTTTGACTAACATATGTGGCCGTAAGTAAAGACCACCAACATCTTGTTAGCAGCTGCCAGTATTCAGCTACAACACTAATCATCGCTAATGGTTAATGTGCTGATGTGGTCAAACACCTCCAACTGCACCACACACACACACACACACACACACACAGTTTGTGCGACTAGAGTGGTCCAAAAGAAATGCAAGTCAGCTCAACACTGACACTTTAATCTGAAAATGATTTTTCCACCCTGACACCAGCCAGACACCAAAAGCGTGTCTATTGAAATAAAAGAATAATAATGGAAATATGTACCATCTATAGGAAAGAGTATATTTCCCAGAGGAAGCATGAAGATGTGCACACACAACAATATTCTCCACAGTGGATTTCCCCTCAGACGTATTTGAATGTTTGAATGGCTTCCACCTGCTGTCTTCTTTGCATCAAACACAAACCACGGAGCTCAGCAGAGACTTTTGGGAGTTGATGAAGATTCAGGCCGAGATGTCCGACCAAGCCCACGATTACGCGACAAGGTCATTGGAGGTTGGGGGTAGTGCTGAGGAGGAGCAAAACACCTGCGCAGTGAATTGATTTAAGTGGTGGTAGAAGTGCGCAGTCTCTACCCGCACTGTTTTGTCTTGGCCCCATGTGGCGTCCTCCAGTGGCATGAAAAGCTCATGACGACCTTCTGCCGCACGGTGTTGCAGAGGACTGCCAGAGCACCGGTCTGTTGGTGACTGCCTAATGCGGGTCCTCGCCACAGATTTTTCGTTAGGGGTTTTCTCCCGTAGCCTATAACCAAGTGGTTAGCCAGTAGGCACTGGTCAATGAGGCAGAGACTTTTGATGCGGTCTCTGCAAGCTATTTTAACCCATAGCAGGGACCCTGACAGGTACTACCACCCCGGGTCAGAGTGGACCTGGGAGTAATGATGACTGAGGGGTAACTCCACCTTCCCCAAAACTCCAGAACTCCCGAACTGAAGCCTCATCACCGGATGCAGTTTTGAGTCATACCCAGGACTGTCATTGGACGGTCGACTATGCAAAGCTGGTTTTCAGCTCATACTAAATTGGACAACGGCAGAATCGCTGAATTCGAGCCCATGCTGAGCACAAAGGACACAGAGGGGGGGCTTTGCTCATTAATTATGACTTGTAAAAGCTTTGTACAGGAAAAAGAAGTGGACCGAAGTGAAGATATGGTGCTGGGCCACCTACTCAGTGGCCTAGTACCTACTCAGTGGCCTAGTGGTTAGAGCAGTGGTTCTTAACCTTGTCTGAGGTACTGAACCCTACCAGTTTCATATGCGCATTCACCGAACCCTTCTTTAGTGGAAAATAAAATGTTTTTTTTTTCAAATTCAAGACAAAGTTATATGATTTTTTACTGGTGCACAAAATGAAGTGTGCATGAACATCACCTTGTTCGAAGAACAAAACCAACACAGTGCATGAACTCACAACAAATGACACACCTGCTAATCAGTCTGACTTCTGCTGTTGTCGTATCCGTAATATGCCGATAGGGAGAAGTTTTTATGTACACGATGAGTCGGGTGTGGCTTGAGGCTCCGCCGAACCCCTAGGTTCTTTCGCAATTTGTTTAATGAACAATGGAGACAGCAAAGAAGAAAGCTGTAGGTGGGATCGGTGTATTAGCGGCTGGCTGCAGCAACACAACCAGGAGGACTTTGAGTTGGATAGCAGACGCGCTATCCGACGCTAGCCGCCGACCGCATCGATGATCGGGTGAAGTCCTTCGTCGCGCCGTCGACCGCTGGAACGCAGGTGAGCACGGGTGTTGATGGGCAGATGAGGGCTGGCGTAGGTGGAGAGATAATATTTTTAGCATAGCTCTGTCGAGGTCCCGTAGCTAAGTTAGCTTCAATGGCGTCGTTAGCAACAGCATTGCTCGGCTTTGCCAGGCGGCACAGCATTAAAGGCCTACTGAAACCCACTACTACCGACCACGCAGTCTGATAGTTTATATATCAATGATGAAATCTTAACATTATAACACATGCCAATACGGCCGGGTTAACTTATAAAGTGACATTTTAAATTTGCCGCTAAACTTCCGGTTCGAAACGCCTCTGCGGATGACGTATGCGTGTGACGTAGCCCGGCGAACACGGGTATGCCTTCCACATTGAAGCCGATACGAAAAAGCTCTCTTTTCATTTCATAATTCCACAGTATTCTGGACATCTGTGTTCGTGAATCTGTTTCAATCATGTTCATTGCATTATGGAGAAGGAAGCCAAGCAAGCAAAGAAGAAAGTTGTCGGTGCGAAATGGACGTATTTTTCGAACGTAGTCAGCCACAACAGTACACAGCCGGCGCTTCTTTGTTTACATTCCCGGAAGATGCAGTCAAGATGGAAGAACTCGGATAACAGAGACTCTAACCAGGAGGACTTTTGATTTGGATACACAGACGCCTGTAGAGAACTGGGACAACACAGACTCTTACCAGGATTACTTTGATTTGGATGACAAAGACGCAGACGTGCTACTGTGAGTATGCAGCTTTGGCTTTTTTTTGCGTATGTACGTAACTTTTTTAAAATATATAAGCTTTATGAACCTTGGGTTAGGTGAACGGTCTTTTGGGCTGAGTGATTGTGTGTGTTGATCATGTGTTTGAATTGTATTGGCGTGTTCTATGGAGCTAGGAGCTAGCAGAGGAGCTAGGAGCTAGCATAACACGTACCGTACCGTACGTGCGCGTCACGTACTAACTTTTTAAAAATATATAAGCTTTATGAACCTTGGGTTAGGTGAACGGTCTTTTGGGCTGAGTGATTGTGTGTGTTGATCAGGTGTTTGAATTGTATTGGCGTGTTCTATGGAGCTAGGAGCTAGCAGAGGAGCTAGGAGCTAGCATAACAAACACGCAGGTGTTATTATGCAGGATTAATTTGTGGCATATTAAATATAAGCCTGGTTGTGTTGTGGCTAATAGAGTATATATATGTCTTGTGTTTATTTACTGTTGTAGTCATTCCCAGCTGAATATCAGGTACCGTGAGTATGCAGCCTTGGCTGCTAAACATTCGATAACTTGACCGTATGTGCGCGTCACGTACGTAACTTTTTAAAAATATATAAGCTTTATGAACCTTGGGTTAGGTAAACGGTCTTTTGGGCTGAGTGATTGTGTGTGTTGATCAGGTGTTTGAATTGTATTGGCGTGTTCTATGGAGCTAGGAGCTAGCAGAGGAGCTAGGAGCTAGCATAACAAACACGCAGGTGTTTTTATGCAGGATTAATTTGTGGCATATTAAATATAAGCCTGGTTGTGTTGTGGCTAATAGAGTATACATATGTCTTGTGTTTATTTACTGTTGTAGTCATTCCCAGCTGAATATCAGGTCACCCTCGGCTCTCACAGCATCTTCCCTATCTGAATAGCTTCAACTCCCCACTAGTCCTTCACTTGCACTTTACTCATCCACAAATCTTTCATCCTCGCTCAAATTAATGGGGAAATTGTCGCTTTCTCGGTCCGAATCTCTCTCACTTCATGCGGCCATCATTGTAAACAATAGGGAACTTTGCGTATATGTTCAACTGACTACGTCACGCTACTTCCGGTAGGTGCAAGCCTTTTTTTTATCAGATACCAAAAGTTGCAATCTTTATCGTCGTTGTTCTATACTAAATCCTTTCAGCAAAAATATGGCAATATCGCGAAATGATCAAGTATGACACATAGAATAGATCTGCTATCCCCGTTTAAATAAAAAAAATTCATTTCAGTAGGCCTTTAACCGTGTGGTTACATGTCCAGTGTTTGGTAGTATTGTTGATCTTCTGTCTATCCTTCCAGTCAGGGGCTTATTTCTTATGTTTCTATCTGCATTTAAGCAAGATGCTATCACGTTAGCTCCGTAGCTAAAGTGCTTCGCCGATGTATTGTCGTCGATGTTCTCTACTAAATCATTTCAGCAAATATATGGCAATATCGTGAAATGATCAAGTATGACACATAGAATGCATCTGCTATCCCCGTTTAAATAAGAAAATGTCATTTCAGTAGGCCTTTAAAACTCTACTATGCAAAGCGAAAGCCATTTATCAACAACACCCAGAAACGCTGCCGGCTTCGCTGGGCCTAAGCTCATTTAAAATGGACTGATGCAAAGTGGAAAAGTGTTCTGTGGTCTAACGAGTCCACATTTCAAATTGTTTTTGGAAACTGGTGACTTTGTGTCCTCTGGACCAAAGAGGAAAAGAACCATCCGGATTGTTATTGGCGCAAAGTGTAAAAGGCAGCATGTGTGATGGTATGGGGGTGTATTAGTGCCCAAGACATGGGTAACTTACACATCTGTGAAGGCACCATTAATGCTGAAAGGTACATACATGTTTTGGAGCAACATATGTTGCCATCCAAGCAACGTTATCATGGACGCCCCTGCTTATTTCAGCAAGACAAGACACGTTGATGTAACACGTGGCTTGGCAACTTCACTGGTTTTGGGTCTTGTAGAAGAAATCAAATTATTTGAGGAATCAAGATTCATTTAGTGCAATGTCAAGGGAAATTTGCTACTATATCTGATTAATGGCGAAGTAGGAAAGGGCCAGAATAAGTTTGCTGTAAAATGTAATTAAAAGGGCTCAGCCAGTCGTTAATTAACATTTCCAATACGCTAATTCACACAAAATGGTTGTCCCCCTCGCAGAGTGCGTTGTCCTACACCAGTGTTTTTCAACCTTTTTTGAGCCAAGGCACATTTTTTGCGTTGAAAAAAAGCGGAGGCACACCACCAGCAGACATTAAAAAACAAAACTCAGTTGACAGTAAAAAGTCACAATTGTTGGATATGACTTTAAAGCATAACCAAGCATGCATCAATATAGCTCTTGTCTCAAAGTAGGTGTACTGTCACCACCTGTCACATCACACACTGACTTATTTGGACTTTTTTGCTGTTTTCCTGTGTGTAGTGTTTTACTTCTTGTCTTGCGCTCCTATTTTAATGGCTTTTTCCTCTTTTTTTTGGTATTTTCCTGTAGCAGTTTCATGTCTTCCTTTGAGCGATATTTCCCGCATCTACCGTATTTCCTTGAATAGCCGCAGGGGCGCTAATTAATTTAAAACCTCCTGTCACTCCGGCGTTTACCGGAAGCCTGCGGGATGGCCGTGCATGCGCTAATTATTTTAAAACCTCTTCTCACTCCGGCGTTTACCAAAAGGAATGCGGTAAATTTAGGCGTGCGCTTTGAGTGTGATGTAAGCATACCATCATGAAAAGCACATTTAATAAAAAAAACGTTATTATGGTCTTACCTGTACTTATAAATGGAGTCCATTTGCAGCTCCTTCTGACCAAAAGCATCGATAACTTGTTTATAGAAGTCTTCCTTATTTTCTTTCTTCCGTTTTAAAAGTCTCTCTGTCTCGATGGAGATATTCCTTTAATTATTACCTCCTGCTTCGATTGAAAGTCCAGTTTAGAAAACTGTTTTATTTTAGATACCGGTATGTAATCCTCCATTTTAAAAGTTCAGGCGAGAGGAAAAAAAAGACGATCTGTTGCTGCGTGTTGTCACTTCTTCTGCAGTACCGGAAGTCGCAAGAAGGATCACTAGCGCCCTCTACCACCAGGAGGCGGGAGTCATTTAATGACTCATACCGTATTTGACACACGCAGATACGGTATATTAATAAAACATAGCTGCTTACTGTTCTTTTTAGCATACCGTACCGGTATTTAATAGCTTGGACCTTAAATCCTAGTGAATAACTCTTTATCTTTTTTCCTTTGTGCGATTGCAAACTACTGAAATCAGCTTCCTCCATTTTGAAAATGAGGACAGGTAAAGCGTCACTCGTGACGTAACGAATTTGACCCGGCGGAAGTTCTAGACATATGCTAAATATTTTGCGAAACGAGTTTGACCCGGCGAAAATTATAGACATGCGATAATAAAATGAATATTTTGCGAAACAAATTTGATCCGGCGTTAATAATGAACCGGCGATAAGGCCACGCATGCGTTTATTATTTTGAGAAACGAGTTTGACCCGGCAGTAATTCTAGACGTGCGAATACTATATTCCCTGCGCCAATTCAAGGAAATACGGTACTTTGTTTTAGCAATCAAGAACATTTCAGTTGTTTTTATCCTTCTTTGTGAGGACATTGTTGATTGTCATGTCATGTTCGGATGAACTTTGTGGACGCCGTCTTTGCTCCACAGTAAGTCTTTGCTGTCGTCCAGCATTCTGTCTTTCTTTACTTTGTAGCCAGTTCAGTTTTAGTTTCATTCTGCATAGCCTTCCCTAAGCTTCGTTGCCTTTTCTTAGGGGCACTCACCTTTTGTTTATTTTTGGTTTAAGCATTAGACACCTTTTTACCTGCACACTGCCTCCCGCTGTTTCTGACATCTACAAAGCAATTAGCTACCTGCTGCCACCTACTGATATGGAAGAGTATTACACGGTTACTCAGCCGAGCTCTAGACAGCACCAACACTCAACCACAACACATCATTTGCAGACTATAATTACTGCTTTGCAAAACAAATATTTTTAACCCAAATAGGTGAAAATAGATAATCTCCCACGGCACACCAGACTGTATCTCACGGCACACTAGTTTGCCGTGGCACAGTGGTTGAAAAACACTGTCCTACACAAAGCGCGTGATCTACTGTATAAATGTTGGACAAGTGCAGAGTGCACACTCATTATCATTAAAACTACAGAGATACAAAGCTATATTTTCAACAACACACACTTCCAATACACCCCAAACACAACATTGGTGAAATGGGACCATCAGTATTTGATGAATCAATAATTAATTACATGATTAACAATAAATACGTTTTTTTTTCCAACTGCTTTAATTAAATGGCATCAAAAGTAAAGTTATTCTTCAAACTCATTCCAAGTCGGGAGTCGAAAAAAAACATCTTCAAGAGCAAACTGGTTGTGATATATTCATGAGTCTTTAAGATCCTCAAAGCCTGTTTGAGGATGAGAAGAACGTGCTGGAAGTGCTGGCAAACTGTGTCAGAAAGCAATCCCAGCCAAAACCCAATGTTTTACCTCAAAAGGTGGACGGAGAGATTATTTCCGGTACATTAAACTCGCAGCAAAGTCACACTAAGCTGAGGCCACAAAGACGCTGCTCTGCTTCTTACACTGCAAACATAATCCGTACATTTTTTTGAGGTTAAAGGCCTACTGAAAGCCACTACTAGCGACCACGCAGTCTGATAGTTTATATATCAATGATGAAACCTTAACATTGCAACACATGCCAATACGGCTGGGTTAACTTATAAAGTGACATTTAAAACTTCCCGGGAAATATCCGGCTGAAAAGTCACGGTATGATGACGTATGCGCGTGACGAAGTCAGAGTAACGGAAGTTATGGTACCCGTAGAATCCTATACAAAAAGCTCTGTTTTCATTTCATAATTCCACAGTATTCTGGACATCTTTTGCAATTTGTTTAATGAACAATGAAGGCTGCAAAGAAGACAGTTGTAGGTGGGATCGGTGTATTAGCAGCGGACTACAGCAACACAACCAGGAGGACTTTGTTGGAGCGCTAGCCGCGCTAGCCGCCGACCTCACCTTGACTTCCTACGTCTCCGGGCCGCCAAACGCATCGGGTGAAGTCCTTCGTCCTTCTGCCGATCGCTGGAACGCAGGTGAGCACAGGTGTTGATGAGTAGATGAGGGCTGGCTGGCGTAGGTGGAGAGCTAATGTTTTTAGCATAGCTCTGTGAGGTCCCGTTGCTAAGTTGCTAAGTTAGCTTCAATGGCGTCGTTAGCACAGCATTGTTAACCTTCGCCAGCCTGGAAAGCATTAACCGTGTATTTACATGTCCACGGTTTAATAGTATTGTTGATTTTCTATCTATCCTTCCAGTCAGGGGTTTATTTTTTTGTTTCAATATGCAGTTAAAGCACGATGCTATCACGTTAGCTCGTAGCTAAAGCATTTCGCCGATGTATTGTCGTGGAGATAAAAGTCACTGTGAATGTCCATTTCGCGTTCTCGACTCTCATTTTCAAGAGGATATAGTATCCCAGGTGGTTTAAAATACAAATCCGTGATCCACAATAGAAAAAGGAGAGAGTGTGGAATCCAATGAGCCAGCTTGTACCTAAGTTACGGTCAGAGCGAAAAAAGATACGTCCTGCACTGCCTCTCTAGTCCTTCACTGTAACGTTCCTCATCTACGAATCTTTCATCCTCGCTCAAATTAATGGGGTAATCATTAGGCAAGGCTTTTTTTTATCAGCGAGCAAAAGTTGCGAACTTTATCGTCGATTTTCTCTACTAAATCCTTTCAGCAAAAATATGGCAATATCGCGAAATGATCAAGTATGACACATAGAATGGATCTGCTATTCCCGTTTAAATTTAAAAAAATCATTTCAGTAGGCCTTTAAAAAGGTGGCAGTTTAGTTGCCAGAATGTTACCATAAAATAGGTTTTCTTTTCTAGATGTGCAAACTTTTTCCTCAGTGTGCAATATGGATGTTAATAATTGTTTTTTTTGTTTGTTTTATTTTCCAGGCTGCAGCTAGGATAGGCTCCAGCCAGCCCCGCTAACCCTGAGAGGGACAAGCGGTAGAAAATGGATGGATGAATGGATGATTTAAACATTGTGCAAATGTTTAGTATGAAATTGTATTATTTATTTTAAAAAATTGATTCACTGTTTTTCTATTATGTCTATTTAAAGGCTTGAGTATACAAATGAGTTTTAAGATCAATCAATCAATGTTTATTCATATAGCCCTAAACCACAAGTGTCTCAAAGGGCTGCACAAGCCACCACGACATCCTCGGTTCAGAGCCCACATAAGGGCAAGGAAAAACTCAACCCCGATGGGATGACAATGAGAAACCTTGGAGAAGACCGCAGATGTGGGTGACACCCCCCTCTAGGGGAGACCGGATGCAATGGACGTCGAGTGGGTCTAACTTAATATTGTGGAAGTCCAGTCCATAGTGGATCTAACATAATAGTGAGAGTCCAGTCCATAGTGGATCTAACATAATAGTGAGAGTCCAGTCCATAGTGGATCTAACATAATATTGTGAGAGTCCAGTCCATAGTGGATCTAACATAATAGTGAGAGTCCAGTCCATAGTGGATCTAACATAATAGTGAGAGTCCAGTCCATAGTGGATCTAACATAATATTGTGAGAGTCCAGTCCATAGTGGATCTAACATAATATTGTGAGAGTCCAGTCCATAGTGGATCTAACATAATAGTGAGAGTCCAGTCCATAGTGGATCTAACATAATAGTGAGAGTCCAGTCCATAGTGGATCTAACATAATAGTGAGAGTCCAGTCCATAGTGGATCTAACATAATAGTGTGAGAGTCCAGTCCATAGTGGATCCAGCTAATAGTGTGAAAGTCCAGTCAATAGTGGATCTAACATAATAGTGTGAGAGTCCAGTCCATAGTGGATCTAACATAATAGTGTGAGAGTCCAGTCCATAGTGGATCTAACATAATATTGTGAAAGTCCAGTCCATAGTGGATCTAACATAATAGTGTGAGAGTCCAGTCCATAGTGGATCTAACATAATATTGTGAAAGTCCAGTCCATAGTGGATCTAACATAATAGTGTGAGAGTCCAGTCCATAGTGGATCTAACATAATAGTGAGAGTCCAGTCCATAGTGGATCTAACATAATAGTGAGTCCAGTCCATAGTGAATCTAACATAATAGTGTGAGAGTCCAGTCCATAGTGGATCTAACATAATATTGTGAAAGTCCAGTCCATAGTGGATCTAACATAATAGTGTGAGAGTCCAGTCCATTGTGGATCTAGTTAATAGTGTGAAAGTCCAGTCCATAGTGGATCTAACATAATAGTGAGAGTCCAGTCCAAAGTGGATCCAACATAATATCTTGAGAATCCAGTCCATAGTGGATCTAACATAATAGTGAGAGCCCAGTCCATAGTGGATCTAGCATAATAGTGAGAGTCCAGTCCATAGTGGATCTAACATAATAGTGAGTGTCCAGTCCATAGTGGATCTAACATAATAGTGTGAGAGTCCAGTCCATAGTGGATCTAACATAATATTGTGAAAGTCCAGTCCATAGTGGATCTAACATAATAGTGTGAGAGTCCAGTCCATTGTGGATCTAGTTAATAGTGTGAAAGTCCAGTCCATAGTGGATCTAACATAAAAGTGAGAGTCCAGTCCAAAGTGGATCCAACATAATATCTTGAGAATCCAGTCCATAGTGGATCTAACATAATAGTGAGAGCCCAGTCCATAGTGGATCTAGCATAATAGTGAGAGTACAGTACATAGTGGATCTAACATAATAGTGAGAGTACAGTACATAGTGGATCTAACATAATATTTTTTGGACAAGTAGCGCTTCATCTGTGGTCACCCAATCTGTGCCCCCCCTCTCCACGAAGGAGAGGGGGCCAGAGCAGAAGAGAAACGGCAGATCAACTGGTCTAAAAGGGGGGTCTATTTAAAGGCTAGACCATACAAATGAGTTTTAAGATGGTACTTAAATGCTTCTACTGAGGTAGCATCTCTAACTGTTACCGGGAGGGCATTCCAGAGTACTGGAGCCCCAATAGAAAACGCTCTATAGCCCGCAGACTATTTTTGGCCTCTGGGAATCAGGTTTTTACAGTGCATTACCTATTTTTATGGTAAAATCATGGCGAGTGAACTGCCAGTTTTTACCGTAAAATCTACGGTTGTTGTTTTCACGGTGCATTACTGTAAATGGAAAAAACGGTACAACTTTTGTTTTTCATGGTGAGCTCCCAGTATTTCAAAGTAAAATCTTTAGACCTTTTTATTTTACAGCGCGCTCTGCACACTTTGCAAGAATCCATACTGGCTTTAATCATACATTGTTACTTAGGCGAGGACGTGGACTTCACTCATTAATGGGAGATGTTTAATTTGTCAGGTCTTTACGAGCCGTCACTTCTGCTATCATCATCCTGCACTGACAGACGTGATTAAGACAAATATGCGCCACTGACTGGTGTACGTTTTGATCACGAGCGATTTTTTTCTCTAATTACTTTGAATGGCAGCCAAACACATTAGGGACTAAGTGTGGACTCAAATCTAATTACATTTTTTTTTTTTACAGTCTTAATTTAAAACCTACGGCGCAGCGCTCGTTCGGCTTTTATGCACGGACGCGTCATAAAATGTCAGGATGTACATAAATGCCGAGGCAAATTACATAAAAGCAGAAATTATAATGATTAAAAGCCCACCTTGCGGTATATGCCGGCGGAGTATATCAACCGTGACTTTCCGTAAAAAGGCGAGGTGATAAAAAAAAATTCAACACCTATGAAGTCTAAATCCAACAATGGAGTTCGGCTGCATTAGCGATACATGAAATGTAATCCATGAGCATTGGCGTTGTTAGGCCTATTTTAGGGGGGCTCAATCCCCCCTAAAATGTTCTTAAGCCCCCCTAAATAATTTGGTGTTAAAAAAAATATTTTTTATTTTATTTTACAAATACATGCCGACATATTCATTATAAAGTGGCCCGAATATGTGTTTAAATAAATAATCATATAACCTGTCATTATTCACTCAGTTTCCCCTCACTTCATAGCGTAAGGTAGAGAGCCCCTTTAGTGCGTCGGTATCCAATCCATTCCACTTGTTCATATAGAAAATGCCCACATCACTCAAAATCCAGTCCGCATTTTCTCTGCGACCTTGCTTGCGGTCATGCAGGTGTACAAAGCACATTAGCACACAGCACTGCAGAACAAGAACCTTGTGTCTGCAATTGTAAATAATTTATTTTTTAAGTTTTGTGTTTCTTGTAGAATCTATATAAAGTAATATACATTAGCCTATTGTTAAAATAATGAAAACAACATCATTAAATATATTTGTTTTATTGTATTTTTACATTAATAGCTGTTGTATTATTATAGGATGGCTTGTTAAACATTTCATAGGATTTTCAGAGGGTGGAAAAACCAAGACATTTAATATAAAATGTAAAATGAATGCCTGGCGCCACAAAAAATTAAAAACCTTACATCAGTGTTATGATGAAGGCAACACATGATGCAGGGTTTCCCACACATTCATTTATTTGTGGCGGCCCGCCACGAAAGAATTACATCCGCCACAAATAAAAAAAAATTAAAAAAATTTTTAATAAAAAAAAAAAAAAAAAAAAAAAAAAATTGTCCTCTCCAGCTTCTCAGGCAAATCATATAGTTGATGTAGATGCCCATATCGGCTGTTCAGATTTACTTTACAAAAGAGAAGTGTAGGATACTTCTCTTGTTGCCTTATTTGTATTTGACTTTATTAAATGTATTTATATTAGAAACACAACATGTGTATATAACAAAGTGTGCAAAGTCTGCAGGCAGTAGGAAACACATGGTTAAGTGTAGGGAGTAAAACTGATGGCAGTCTAAAGTTCAAGATTTTTGGAGCTCTTTGTTCAGTGGATCAGATGTTTGATGAAGCTCTGTGTCTATCTACCACCACTACTGTTTTCTGTTTATTTGTTGCTGACTGTGGCAGGACACCTCTGCCTCTGTTTCACTTTATGTTGCTGGTAAATAATATGGTTGTAGTAGTAGGCTAAAGTTAAATTATTTAGTATGCACTAATTAAAGGGGCAGAGCTTTGAAACATTTTAGCTTTTATATTTTATAAGATATATTTTTTGTAAGAACCACAATTAATAAATATATTTCAGTGAATAACTTATTGTTCAAATCTGTATATAAATATGTACATAAAGTGTTGTAATTATATTGTAAAATGGATGGATGGACGTTTAAGACAAAACTGTTATTAATTAGTAAGTATACATTTTTTGAGCCTTTTTAGAGAAAATCAAATCATTGTAGTAAATTATGCAAATTACTCGATGATGTCATGGTGACCACGCCCATAGCCACGCCCCCACCGCAACAGGTATCTTGGCAGTTTATGGGAAACACTGTGATGTGTCTATTTTAGCTATATTAGCCTACTATCAAATGCTGACGCAAATCTTCGTTGACAGAAATGTTGTATTTTAATTATTCTACACATTTTTGCAACACTGGAAAACATTAGTAAAATGGAGGCTTCTCACAGGACGAGATAACTCCTGGTAATTACTGGCTTAGAATGGCCAAAGGTCAAAACGGCAGGCTGTCTTCTTCTAATGGATTTATTACAATCTTTGCGAGCTGGGTAACGTTTGCTGTGGTCTGGAACAACATGGCACACAATCAACTATGAGAAATGCAGCCAACATTACATACAGATAACGTGCCATGAGACATGCAAATATAAATTAAAATACACAGAGGACATAAGTAAAGGAAATTAAATGAGCTCAAATATACCTACGAACGAGGCATAACGATGCAATATGTACATACAGCTAGCCTAAATAGCATGTTAGCATCCATTAGCTCGCAGTCTTGGATTGACCAAATATGCCTGATAAGCACTCCAATAAAATCAACAAAGCTCACCTTTGTGCATTCACGCACAGCTTAAAACGTTTGGTGGACAAAACGAGACAAAGAAGGCGTGGCATAAAACACGTCTCTCTGTGGCAGCGTCGGAGAAAGTTGTACGTGTAGACAAACTATGGTGAGTTCAAGGATCGCTGAAAATAGTAGGACAAAACGGTGTTTGCCAAATACTCTCGTCAGTGAACTACTCAGTGGCCTAGTGGTTGGAGTGTCCGCCCTGACATCGGTAGGTCAGCATCAAGGGTTGGAATTGGGGGTTAAATCACCAAAAATGATTCCCGGGCGCGGCCACCGCTGCTGCCCACTGCTCCCCTCACCTCCCAGGAGGTGAACAAGGGGATGGTTTGAATGCAGAGGGCAAATTTCACCACACCTAGTGTGTGTGTGACTATCATTGGTACTTTAACTTTAACTTAACATAACATAAACAGTGGGATTTCTAACAATTAGGAAGGTTTGTGTCATGTTTGTTCTCCTACAGAAAATATATTAAAACAAAAAGTAAAATTGTTCTTCATCTTTTTCCATTTTCACACATCTCTGTGTGAAAGAGGTCCAGGGAGCCACCAGGGTTGCTGACCCCCGTCCTAGGAGTACCGTAATTTCCGGACTATAAGCCGCACCTGACTATAAGCCGCACCAGCTAAATTTAGGGGAAAATACAGATTGCTCCATATATAAGCCGCACCCGACTATAAGCCGCAGGGTTTTGATGTGTAATTAGCGTAGTATATAGGGGTTCCTGCTACCACGGAGGGGATTGTCGGGACAGAGATGACTGTTTGGGAACGCAAAGCGTCCCATTTATTAACAATAAATCTTTCAATCATTCAATCAAACTTTCACATCACATCCAGATCGATTGCCTTTAACTTAAAAGCAGCATCATATGCACTTCTCCGTTTGTTTTCCATATTGAGGGTGTTTGCATGAACACTTCCTTCACGCAAACTGTCGCTGACGCTCTCCTACTCTTTGTTTTGCTCTCGTTACCTGGCGCCAGATGTCTGCCTCGGTCTCGCGCATCCTTGGTAGTGCGCGCCCCTGGTTACCGTAAGCCGTAGAAAAGCCGCGCCGTTGTATAAGCCGCAGGGACCAGAACGAGGGGAAAAAGTAGCGGCTTATTGTCCGGAAATTACGGTATGTTTTGACACATTTTCACCATTTTGTGTGCAGCAGGTGAGAGCAGAAGAGTTAAAGGCCTACTGAAAGGATTTTTTTTTATTCAAACGGGGATAGCAGATCCATTCTATGTGTCATACTTGATCATTTCGCGATATTGCCATATTTTTGCTGAAAGGATTTCGTAGAGAACATCGACGATAAAGTTCGCAACTTTTGGTCGCTGATAAAAAAAGCCTTGCCTGTACCGGAAGTAGCGTGACGTCACAGGTTGAAAGGCTCCTCACATTTCCCCATTGTTTACAATGGAGCGAGAGAGATTCGGAGCGACAAAGCGACGATTACCCCATTAATTTGAGCGAGGATGAAAGATTCGTGGATGAGGTACGTAAGAGTGAAGGACTAGAGTGCAGTGCAGGACGTATCTTTTTTCGCTCTGACCGTAACTTAGGTACAAGGGCTCATTGGATTCCACACTTTCTCCTTTTTCTATTGTGGATCACAGATTTGTATTTTAAACCACCTCGGATACTATATCCTCTTGAAAATGAGAGTTGAGAACGTGAAATGGACATTCACAGTGACTTTTATCTCCACGACAATACATCGGCGAAGCACTTTAGCTACGGAGCTAATGTGATAGCATCGGGCTTAACTGCGGATAGAAACAAAAGAAATAAACCCCTGACTGGAAGGATAGACAGAAAATCAACAATACTATTAAACTGTGGACATGTAACTACACGGTTAATGCTTTCCAGCCTGGCGAAGCTTAACAATGCTGTTGCTAACGACGCCATTGAAGCTAACTTAGCTACGGGACCTCACAGAGCTATACTAAAAACATTAGCTATCTACCTACACTACCGTTCAAAAGTTTGGGGTCACCCAAACAATTTTGTGGAATAGCTTTCATTTCTAAGAACAAGAATAGACTGTCGAGTTTCAGATGAAAGTTCTCTTTTTCTGGCCATTTTGAGCGTTTAATTGACCCCACAAATGTGATGCTCCAGAAACTCAATCTGCTCAAAGGAAGGTCAGTTTTGTAGCTTTCGTAACGAGCTAAACTGTTTTCAGATGTGTGAACATGATTGCACAAGGGTTTTCTAATCATCAATTAGCCTTCTGAGCCAATGAGCAAACACATTGTACCATTAGAACACTGGAGTGATAGTTGCTGGAAATGGGCCTCTATACACCTATGTAGATATTGCACCAAAAAACAGACATTTGCAGCTAGAATAGTCATTTACCACATTAGCAATGTATAGAGTGTATTTCTTTAAAGTTAAGACTAGTTTAAAGTTATGTTAATTGAAAAGTACAGTGCTTTTCCTTCAAAAATAAGGACATTTCAATGTGACCCCAAACTTTTGAACGGTAGTGTACGCCAGCCAGCCGTCATCTGCTCATCAACACCCGTGCTCACCTGCGTTCCAGCGATCGACGGAGCGACGAAGGACTTCACCCGATCATCGATGCGGTCGGCGGCTAGCATCGGATAGCGCGTCTGCTATCCGACTCAAAGTCCTCCTGGTTGTGTTGCTGCAGCCAGCCGCTAACACACCGATCCCACCTACAGCTTTCTTCTTTGCAGTCTCCATTGTTCATTAAACAAATTGCAAAAGATTCACCAACACAGATGTCCAGAATACTGTGGAAGTTTGAGATGAAAACAGAGCTTTTTGTATTGGATTCAATGGTGTCCGAATACTTCCGTTTCAACCATTGACGTCACGCGCATACGTCATCATACATAGACGTTTTCAACCGGAAGTTTCCCAGGAAATTTAAAATGTCACTTTATAAGTTAACCCGGCCGTATTGGCATGTGTTGCAATGTTAAGATTTCTTCATTGATATATAAACTATCAGACTGCGTGGTCGCTAGTAGTGGCTTTCAGTAGGCCTTTAATACCACAAAACACATTTCATAAGACTGTATTAAAAAACCACGACCCTTCCAAAAAGACCACCTCTTCATTTTCCATTTGTTTTCGGCTCCCTCGCTAAATCCGCAAATGACTCAGCTAATGCAGCAGCCGAAGCCTTTCCAACAGTCAATTAGCAATTAGGGGCTTAATGAATAGACGCCCTAGCCGGGACATTTTGATCCCGTTGGAATTTAATCCACACATTTTCAGTAAACAGCGGTTAATGCTGCAGACACAGCCCGGTGCTGCACGCCATTGTCCGGATATAATAAGCCCGTGTTTACCACGGAGGCCGCCTGGCGGTACCTGAGCTGAGCCGACGGCCAAAAGGAGGGAGAGAAAAATTGGTGAGGAAAAGAGCCGGGGGAAGCAGGGAGGATGAAAAGAAAAGACGTTTGCAATGCCAATCTTCTTCAAGGCGCTTACAACTATCAAAGATGCCGCGTGGAGGGAAATGAGGTAGATATTAGCTTATAAATTATTACTCCTTCCTTTTATGTTTTCTCCATCATCACCCCCCTCTATCTTTTACGTATACCTTTAATAAACTACCTTTTTTGAAAGGCCAGCTAGTGTTGGCCGCGTTGGGGATCTCACCATCCACCCGGTGAGGCCCCCCCCCCCCCTGCAGAGAGAAAACGTCCCGATTTCAATCAGCCTCATCTCTCACTTCCCAGGTTGGATTTATGGTGGCGCTCTCCGCTCTCCGATGTGTGGCGACACAGGATGGGGGGGGGGGGGCATGCACAAATCTCTAAAAATGAGCTGCTGTGGCCCTAATCTGATTAGAAGCAACCTATTGCCCGCACAGGGAGGTGGTAAAAGACATATCGGTGAGGCGCTATCTCGCACCTTTTAATCATAGCGGGGCTGATTATCTATGAAATGTTGCTTTTTGTCTTTCATGACCCATCACCACCATGATCTAGGACAGGGGTCGGCAACATTTACTATCAAATGAGACATTTTGCCACCTAAACAAACAAAAAAGTATACCGCCGCAAAACATAACACAGCTTATAAACTTGTTATCTTTTTTATTTTAAAAACCCCGTTTCCATATGAGTTGGGAAATGGTGTTAGATGTAAATATAAACGGAATACAATGATTTGCAAATCATTTTCAACCCATATTCAGTTGAATATGCTACAAAGACAACATATTTCATGTTCAAACTGATAAACTTTTTTTTTTTTTGCAAATAATCATTAATTTTAGAATTTGATGCCAGCAACACGTGACAAAGAAGTTGGGAAAGGTGGCAATAAATACTGATAAAGTTGAGGAATGCTCATCAAACACTTATTTGGAACATCCCACAGGTGTGCAGGCTAATTGGGAACAGGTGGGTGCCATGATTGGGTATAAAAGTAGATTCCATGAAATGCTCAGTCATTCACAAACAAGGATGGGGCGAGGGTCACCACTTGGTCAACAAATGCGTGAGCAAATTGTTGAACAGTTTAAGATAAACCTTTCTCAACCAGCTATTACAAGGAATTTAGGGATTTCACCATCTACGCTCCGTAATATCATCAAAGGGTTCAGAGAATGTGGAGAAATCACTGCACGTAAGCAGCTAAGCCCGTGACCTTCCATCCCTCAGGCTGTACTGCATCAACAAGCCACATCAGTGTGTAAAGGATATCACCACATGGGCTCAGGAACACTTCAGAAACCCACTGTCAGTAACTACAGTTGGTCGCTACATCTGTAAGTGCACGTTAAAACTCTCCTATGCAAGACGAAAACCGTTTATCAACAACACCCAGAAACGCTGTCGGCTTCGCTGGGCCTGAGCTCATCTAAGATGGACTGATACAAAGTGGAAAAGTGTTCTGTGGTCTGACGAGTCCACATTTCAAATTGTTTTTGGAAACTGTGGACGTCGTGTCCTCCGGACCAAAGAGGAAAAGAACCATCCGGATTGTTATAGGCGCAAAGTGTAAAAGCCAGCATGTGTGATGGTATGGGGGTGTATTAGTGCCCAAGACATGGGTAACTTACACATCTGTGAAGGCGCCATTAATGCTGAAAGGTACATACAGCTTTTGGAGCAACATATGTTGCCATCCAAGCAACGTTACCATGGACGCCCCTGCTTATTTCAGCAAGACAATGCCAAGCCACGTGTTACATCAACGTGGCTTCATAGTAAAAGAGTGCGGGTACTAGACTGGCCTGCCTGTAGTCCAGACCTGTCTCCCATTGAAAATGTGTGGCGCATTATGAAGCCTAAAATAGCACAAAGGAGACCCCCGGACTGTTGAACAACTTAAGCTGTACATCAAGCAAGAATGGGAAAGAATTCCACTTCAAAAATGTGTCTCCTCAGTTCCCACACCTTTACTGAGTGTTGTTAAAAGGAAAGGCCATGTAACACAGTGGTGAACATGCCCTTTCCCAACTTCTTTGGCACGTGTTGCAGCCATGAAATTCTAAGTTAATTATTATTTGCAAAAAAAAAATTAAGTTTATGAGTTTGAACATCAAATATGTTGTCTTTGTAGCATTTTCAACTGAATATGGCTTGAAAAGGATTTGCAAATCATTGTATTCCGTTTATATTTACATCTAACACCATTTCCCAACTCATAAGGAAACGGGGTTTGTACAAGAAAAGCAGTATGTCCATGTGAAATGAAACAATTTTTCCTTTTCTCTTTTGGTGAGTACCAATTATTTCCTTCTTACATGGTTAGCTTACCCAACGGGTTCCACACTCGAGAAACTTTTACTTGCCTCCCTTGCACTCAGAACTCCGCCCGTGCACATTTACAGCCGCACAGACAATCGGAAATTAAAGAACTCTGCTTAAAAATGCAAACATTTTTCACTCCAAGCTTAACAAAAATCTGAGGGAGCCACAACAAGGAGGCAGAAGAGCCGCAGGTTGCAAACCACTGATCTCGGAGGTAAACATTTGTGCTGCAAGTAAGAGGAAACCAGGCCCAAACTTCCAGGAATAAAGTCAAATATCCACAAAAAAAACATGACCAACGACCACTATTTGATGCACTTTAACGCTACCATCGACTATACCAGGGGTAGGCAACCCAAAATGTTGAAAGAGCCATATTGGACTAAAAATCTGTCTGGAGCCGCAAAAAATTAAAAGTCTTATATAAGTAGGGATGATGTTTGATAAGAAATTATCGAGTTTTAACCCCATTATCGAATCCTCTTATCGAACCGATTCCTTATCGATTCTCTTATCGAATCCAGATAGGTTGTTGTATATGGAAAAAAACAAAATATCTGGTTTAACAAAAGCTCACTTTTATTTTATAAGAAAAAAAATATATAAATAAATGAATAAATATTGACTGTTACCCACCTAAAAAAAAAAAAAAAAAAAGTATTTACTGTTGTTACCCAAAGTATATTGTATGTAACAAATATATACAGTAACACAAAAACAACCTGTCTCTGTGATCACTATAGGTGTATAAATAATAATATAGTGTTAAATAAAATCAGTCCCTTGGGCACAAAACTGAAAATAATACAGCTCTCCAAAAAGTGCACTTCTGCTGCTATTGGAACATACTAACTACACACAGTATGACACTAAGAACACCACAGTCATCAATCAACAATTCTTCCCTCCTTACATGAGAGCAAAGCCTGGCAATAATTGCATATTGCCTGTTCTGCCCTCACTATACGTGTTGAGGTTACAGCTTGGCAGACAGCTAACAAACAATCCAAAGCAGATTAATCCATTTAGGCTCTTTATTGTTGTTGATCTTGCTTTGTCGTTTAATATCTTTACTTTTGTCTTGCACTGGACTGTTATTTTTTTTTTTTAAACTGAAATACACACAATGACAAATGTATATACATACATACATACAGATAATGTGTCATGAGACATGCACAACTAAATTATATACAAAGAGGATAAAAGTAAAGGATATTAAATGAGCTCAAATATAGCTACAAACGAGGCATGATGATGCGATATGTACATACAGCTAGCCTAAATAGCATGTTAGCATTGATTAGCTTGCAGTCATGCACTGACCAAATATGCCTGATTAGCACTCCAACAAGTCAATAACATCAACAAAGCTCACCTTTTGTGCATTCACACACAGTATAAAACGTTTGGTGGACAAAATGAGACAAAGAAGGAGTGGAAGATTTTACATGTAAACAAACTGTTGCGTCACAGTCCACACTATGGTGAGTTCAAGAACCGCATAAATTAGTAGGACAAAACCATGTTCACCCAATGCTGTCATCAGTGAAGCATACACAGCAACATATTAAACAGTGGTAGTTGTAACAATTGGGAAGGTTTGTGTCATGTTTGTTCTCAAACCAAAAACATACTAAAACAAAAAAAATATTTCCCCCCCATCTTTTTCCAATTTTCGGGCACAGCAACATTGTTTTTTGTGTCAAAAAAATAACAAAAAAAACAATGTTGCTGTGCTCGCTCGACAGCTAAAATTGTACTTTGTTAAACTTAAAAGACTCTCACAGTATAGTCCGGGGGTCAGCAACCCGCATGCGGCTCTTTAGCGCCACCCTAGTGGCTCCCTGGAGCATTTCTAAAAAAATATTTTTTTATCGCTGCTCTGTTGAGTCATCTTGACGGCATCTCGATGTGGTTTTCTAGCTGCACGGTGGCAGAGAGAAAGAGATTACAGGGCATCATAAATGCGGCCCAGAGGATCACTGCATGTCCTCTTACATCTCTAGAGGATCTGCATAAGAGACACTGCAACAGGAGAGCAAACAGCATCCTCAGGGACTCATCCCACCCAGGTCACCACTGGCTTGAACTCTTGCCCTCAGGGAGGCGCTATAAGACCATCAAATCAAGGACAAATAGACTGAAAAACAGTTTCTATCCTAGAGCTGTTATTGCCCTAAACTCCGCACTTACCTGAACGCCTCACCACTTTATTACTTGCTTACCTCTATTAGAGATCTGCTGTGCAATATGTTTTTAACATTTTATTATGTTTTTAAATTTTGAATTGTTTTATTATTGTTGTTGTCTTAAGACTATGTTATGTAGGTTTGTTTTAAAGGCCTACTGAAATCCACTACTACTGACCACGCAGTCTGATAGTTTATATATCAATGATGAAATCTTAACATTGCAACACATGCCAATATGGCCGGGTTAACTTATAAAGTACAATTTTAAATTTCCCGGGAAACTTCGGCTTGAAAATGTCCATGTATGATGACGTATGCGTGTGACGTCACGACGGCAACGGAAGTATTCGTACCCAATGTGTCACCATACAAACTGCTCTGTTTTCATCGAAAAATTCCACAGTATTCTGGACATCTGTGTTGGTGAATCTTTTGCAATTTGTTTAATGGACAATGGAGGCTGCAAAGAAGAAAGTTGTAGGTGCGATCGGTGTATTAGCGGCGGACTACAGCAACACAATCAGGAGGTTGTGTTGTGTTTGAGATGGATAGCAGACGCGCTACCGTGAGTACAGCTTTGGCTTCCAAACATTTGATCGCTTGCCCGTACGTGCGTGTCGCTATGTGCATGTCACGTACGTAACTTTGGGGAAATATATGTTTCTTGCCGACTCTGATGGCGGCCGGGGTGTCGTCGAACGCTACAACGCCCGCCGCCGCCGCCGCTCTGTAGCTAAGTTAGCTTCAATGGCTCGTTAGCAACATCATTAAGCTTCGCCAAGCTGGAAATTATTAACCGTGTATTTACATGTTCATGGTTTAATAGTATTGTTGATCTTCTGTCTATCCTTCCAGTCAGGGTTTTTTTTATTTTGTTTCTATCCGCATTTGAGCCTGATGCTATCACGTTAGCTCCGTAGCTAAAGTGTTTCGTCGATGTATTGTCGTGGAGATAAAAGTCACTGTGAATGTCCATTTCGCGTTCTTGACTCTCATTTTCAAGAGGATATAGTATCCGAGGTGGTTTAAAATACAAATCCGTGATCCACAATAGAAAAAGGAGAGAGTGTGGAATCCAATGAGCCAGCTTTTACCTAAGTTACGGTCACAGCGAAAAAAGATACACCCTGCACTGCACTCTAATCCTTCACTCTAACGTTCCTCATCCACAAATCTTTCATCCTCGCTCAAATTAATGGGGTAATCGTCGCTTTCTCGGTCCGAATCTCTCTCGCTCCATTGTAAACAACGGGGAATTGTGAGGAATCCTTCCTCCTGTGACGTCACGCTACTTCTGGTATAGGCAAGGCTTTTTTTTATCAGCGACCAAAAGTTGCGAACTTTATCGTCGTTGTTCTATACTAAATCCTTTCAGCAAAAATATGGCAATATCGCGAAATGATCAAGTATGACACATAGAATGGATCTGCTATTCCCGTTTGAATAAAAAAAAATAATTTCAGTAGGCCTTTAAAAGCACTGAGCTGGATTGCTGTCCAATTTCGTTGTTTCCATACAATGACAATAAAGGTATTCTGACATTCTGAATACTGTATATTCATTGTCCTTTAATATTGTTTGTAAACGGGATAAAATATCATCTCTGTCATTGTTCTGAATTCTGTTTCAATGCCCAGCGCTATAATTTGGATTTTTACTTAAACTGACATAATGGTTTTCAAGAATTCCATTATAGACATCCTCCAGTTGTTTGCCTATGTTCACTTTAATGGGGGAAAAAAATAATTCTCAGCTCGCAATAGAAGTATTTTCCTCTACCACGATCTATTTGGATTTAGTACAAATTGCATCATCATTCTTTTGTATTACGCGTCACAAAAATCTCTCTTTGGGACAAGACAGATGGATTAATGTCATTCGTCATCCCGATGTGCACTTGAAAGAATAAGAGGCTCCACCCGCAGGTGACTGCACGGCCCTCCAGGGGATTGGAAACGTACGCCGAGCTTCCCCTTATTTCTTGGCATGGAGCAATTTCTCCATTTCCTTCATGCTGCTGGTGTGGCTGCCAAATATAGCCTCTGCTCCACCAGGCTTAACTAACTGGGTCACTGGAGCTGCGAGTAATTAGCTCAAAACCAAATATCACTGACATTTGTGGCAACGGAGTGATGCGGACACGAGGGCACAGACGTTTTTGGAGGCGATAATTTGGGATGGGAAAGTCAAAGTGTGAAAGGAAGGGGTGTCATCAGGGGGGGCGATGCGGCAATTTAGCATGATTAAGAGATGATCATAATTCAATGTATTACTAATGCACTGTTTCTCCAAGTGTGTCGACTAGAAACAATATTGTGCACTTAATCCACATTTAAATACTAAATATATACAATAGGCAGTGTTTCCCACTCTTCCATTTATTTGTGGCGGCCCGCCACCAAAGAATTACGTCCGCCACTGTCCAGCTTCTCAGGCAAATCATATAGTTGATGTAGATGCCCATATAGGCTGTTCAGATTTACTTTACAAAAGAGAAGTGTAGGATACTTCTCTTGTTGCCTTATTTGTATTTGACCACTACTGTTTTCTGTTTATTTGTTACTGACTGTGGCAGGACACCTCTGCCTCTGTTTCACTTTATGTTGCTGGTAAATAATATGGTTGTAGTAGTAGGCTAAAGTTAAATGATTTAGTATGCACTAATTAAAGGGGCAGAGCTTTAAGAGACATTTTAGCTTTTATATTTTATAAGATGTATTTTTTGTAAGAACCACAATTAATAAATATATTTCAGTGAATAACTTATTGTTCAAATCTGTATACCGTATTTCCTTGAATTGCCGCCGGGAATATAGTATTCGCCTGCCTAGAATTACAGCCGGGTCAAACTTGTTTCGCAAAATAATTAGCGCATGCTTGGCACTTCCGCCGGGTCAAATATGAGTCATTAAATGACTTCCGCCTCCTGGTGGTAGAGGGCGCTAGTGATCCTTCTTGCGACTGCTGGTACTGCAGAAGACCGGTGCTGCAGAAGAAGACAACAGGCAGCAAGAGTGAGGAGCCATTGTTTGCTTGCACTTTTACCATGGAGCATTATTTTTCTAAAATAAAACAGTTTTCTAAACTGGACTTTCAATCGAAGCAGGAGGTAATACTTAAAGGAAGATCTCCATCGAGACAAAGAGACTTTTAAAACTGAAGAAAGATAAGGAAGACTTCTATAGGAGCTGCGCATGGACTCATTTATACCTACAGGTAAGACCATAATAACGTTTTTTTTTTATTAAATGTGCTTTTCATGATAAGGTAAGCGCCGGAGTGAGAAGAGGTTTTAAAATAATTAACGTATGCTTGTGAATCCCGCATGCTTTTGGTAAACGCAGGAGTGAGAAGAGGTTTTAAATTAATTAGCGCCCCTGCGGCTATTCAAGGAAATACGGTATGAATATGTACATAAAGTGTTGTAATTATATTGTAAAATGGATGGATGGACGTTTACAACAAAACTGTTATTATTCATTAGTAAGTATACATTTTTTGAGCCTTTTTAGAGAAAATCATATCATTGTAGTAAATTATGCAAATTACTCGAAGATGTCATGGTGACCACGCCCATAGCCACGCCACCAACGTAACCGCTATCTTGGCAGTTTATGGGAAACACTGATGTGTGTGTGAATGGGTGAATGTGGAAATAGTGTCAAAGCGCTTTGAGCACCTTGAAGGTAGAAAAGCGCTATACAAGTATAACCCATTTAAAGGCTTTTATTGCAGCTACACATTCAGAGCCAATACGGCTAAATCTCTTTCACCCTGTCAGATTAGAAAAAAAGTCATTCTACAGGTACACAAGAAGCCATTGTGCGAACACATTTTCATTTTGTCTCTTATCTGGGCATAGAGACTCTTTTTAGCCCCTCAGAATGGGGGTCACCGAGCTTGAAATAGCATCAGACGTGTGCGACGGCGAGGGCCAAGGGTTAGTGAGCAAAGACACTCCAGACATTGAGCTAAAATCGACTGGCTCCAGCTGCCGGAGTTATAAAGTCTTGGCGTCCGTCCACCGCGCTGAAATCAAACGCCATCTCCCCCGAAAGGAGGGAATGAAAGACGCTGGCCGCGGTGCTGAGATATAGACGCCGCGGGGCTAACGGCACGCCTCACAACAGAAGGAGGCATGTGGTACACTCGCACACGCTGAGGCTGCTGCTGTTGTTGTTGTTGTTGATGTTGAAAAGACGACCGGCGCTGAATGTGGCGTTAAAGTGCGGCCGCATCCCTGCCAGACAGCAGGATCTGTAATAAAGCAGCGGCACATGCATAATGGAACACAACACAATAAATGTTGACGCATTCTCACGGCTGATATGTATTCCGTCCTGAAAGAAGGTGTTCTCTTACTCGGTTTCCTCTCCTTGTTATCTTCCACACGCAGGCTTGAGTAAAAAAAAAAAAGAGACACTTCTAATCTCTATTTTGACCTTTCAGTTTGGAAGCCGTAGCGGATCAAAAGAGTTTTTCATCGGTTTCCTGTCGAATGATTGATGGCCAGTGGTCAAGGCAATTTACGGACCCAGAAAATAAGGATCCGGCATTTTTGTGGTTCCAAGCTTACAGTATGCATACTAGGGCTGCGAATCTTTGGGTGTCCCACGATTCGATTCAATATCGATTCTAGGGGTCACGATTCGATTCAAAATCTTTTTTTTTTCTTGATTCAACGCGATTCTCGATTCAAAAACGATATTTTCCCGATTCAAAAGGATTCTCTATTCATGGAATACGTAGATTTCAGCGGGATCTACCCCAGTCTGCTGACATGCAAGCAGAGTAGTAGATTTTTGTCAATGTTTTATCAACTGATTGCAATAATGTAAATTAGTTTTAACTATTAAATGAACCAAAAATATGGCTTATTTTATCTTTGTGAAAATATTGGACACAGTGTGTTGTCAAGCTTATGAGATGCGATGCAAGTGTAAGCCACTGTCACACTATTGTTCTTTTTAAAAATTTTTTATAAATGTCGAATGATAATGTCAATGAGGGATTTTTAATCACTGCTATGTTGAAATTGTAACTAATATTGATACTGTTGTTGATGATATTAATTTTTTTTTCACTACTTTTGGTTTGTTCTGTGTGGTGTTTGTGTCTCCTCTCAATTGCTCTGTTTATTGCACTTCTGAGTGTTGCTGGCTCGGGTTTGCTTTTGGAATTGGCTTACATTGTTATGGTATTGCTGTGTATTGTTTTGTTGGATTGATTAGTTTAAATAAATAAATACAAATAAAAAATAAAAAATTTTAAAAAATTGATTTTTTAAAAATGAGAATCGATTCTGAATCGCACAACGTGAGAATCGCAATTCAAATTCGAATCGATTTTTTAAAAATGAGAATCGATTCTGAATCGCACAACGTGAGAATCGCAATTCGAATTCGAATCGATTTTTTCCCACACCCCTAATTGTCATGTCTGTTGATCATGTTTTTGTTTTGGCCATGTGTTGTTTGTTTTTTGGACTCTTTTTAGTTCCTGGTTGCAATTCCTGGTGTAGTGGATTGTCCGAAGCTTAAGCAGGCAACAAAAGTAGTTTAGTACAACAAATTTATTTACCCATTATCAGAAGTGCGGGTTGAATTAAGTTGGCTGTGCAGACAGACCACATGTTACTCCGGAGCAAACAAGACACACACAAGTCAAAATCACTCTCGAGTTCCGGTCTTCTGCCATTTTTTATATGTCTCTTGTGCGTCATTGTTTTTTATCTAGTGCGTCATGATTGTTTTGTTTTGGTTTTGTCTGTTCCAAAACAACCTTGTATATCTTAGTCATATTTGGAAATTCTAAACATTCTGTAGACAGGTTGGCATAACTCCATATTCACCTTTGTCCCACAACTGGTCCATTCAATGGCACAAAATAGAAGAGAATTGAAAGTGAGCGGACATTCTTAAAAGACAAGAAATATAGGTCAAAAGGTCAGAAATTCTACGACACTGGTTTGTTTGTTTCCATAGCAACTCATTAGTTTTCACCTGGTTCACATCGTCATGTCACGCACCTGTTCACGTTTAGAGTCACGCACCTGTTTTCACTGATCATGTCACTATATAAGCTTTTCTGTTTCTGTTGTTCGTCCTGGCGACATCACACTCCTGCCACTCTGTTCACGCTCATGATCCATGCTGCTCTTTTTCATGCTTTTTCCTCATGCCAAGTAAGTTTTGTTTAATAGTTTTTGTGCCCTTGTGCAAGTCTTTTGTTTTGTACAGCCAAGTTTTCTACCTCCACTGTGAGCGCCTTTTGTTTATTCCTTTTTTTATTGTTAAATAAACATGTATTTAAATTCACGCCTCGCACGCGCCAATTTTCCGTTGCCTTCTGGGAGAACCAACCACGCCAGGGACCAATTCCTGACACTAATACATAAAGCACATATTTTCTTTTTCAGCTATAGGTCCGAGTGTTGTCCCGATACCAATATTTTGGTACCAGTACCGATATCAAAATAATTTCGATACTTTTCGGTACTATTCGATACTTTTCTAAATAAAAGGGGACCCCAAAAAATTGCCTTATTGGCTTTATTTTAACAAATCTTACGGTACATTAAACCAGTGTTTTTCAACCACTAGTGTGCCGTGAGATGCAGTCTGGTGTGCCGTTGGAGATTATCTAATTACACATATTTGGGTTAAAAACATTTTTTGCAAAGCAGTAATTACAGTCTGCAAATGATGTGTTGTTGTTGAGTGTCGGTGCTGTCTAGAGCTCGGCAGAGTAACCGTGTAATACTCTTCTATATCAGTAGGTGGCAGCAGGTAGCTAATTGCTTTGTAAGTGAAGGTAAAAAGGTGTCTTATGCTTAAACCAAAAATAAACAAAAGGTGAGTGCCCCTAAGAAAAGGCATTGAAGCTTAGGGAACAAAACTAAAACTGAATTGGCTACAAAGTAAACAAAAACAGAATGCTGGACAACAGCAAAAACTTACTGTGGAGCAAAGACGGCGTCCACAATGTGCATCCGAACATGACATGACAATCAACAATGTCCCCACAAAGAAGGATAAAAACAACTGAAATAGTCTTGATTGCTAAAACAAAGTAGATGCGGGAAATATCGCTCAAAGGAAGACATGAAACTGCTACAGGAAAATACCAAAAAAAGAGAAAAAGCCAACAAAATAGGAGCGCAAGACAAGAAGTAAAACACTACACACAGGAAAACAGCAAAAAAGTCCAAATAAGTCAGGGTGTGATGTGACAGGTGGTGACAGTACACCTACTTTGAGACAAGAGCTATAGTGATGCATGCTTGGTTATGCTTTAAAGTCATATCCAACAATTGCGACAACAACTTTTTACTGTCAACTGAGCTTATGATGTCTGCTGGTGGTGTGGCTCCGGATTTTTTCAACACATACTGTAACCGTGCTGCTCATTAGGCTGTTACAAAAGCAAAAATAACTATTCAACTTTTGTCCATTTAAAAGCAGGGACAGGCCAGGTGTTGACAAAAAAGAAGAATCTGTTTTATGAAAACAAAGTACAGTTAAAATAGCAGCAATAAAAAAAACAACCCATCAAACATCAACGCTATCTGACTTCCTCAAAAAGAAATAAGCATTTTGTGATGATGTGTTTAAAAAAGTCGCACACTGATGTATTATTGATTACTGACTAACTCATGGAGAGAGACAAGAAAATGGATGGATGGATGTAGGGCTTGGCGATATATGGAATATACTCGATATATCGGGGGTTTGTCTCTGTGCGATATAGAAAATGACTATCCTGATATTGGAGTATACGTTCTCACGCAGTTGCTTTTAGCTGCAGGCATTACACTACAGGCTCTTCTCACTCTTTCTAGTCTCTGCTTCTCACAGAGACATAAAACAAGCGCACCTTCTTACATACGTCACATACGTATACACCCTCGCGGAGCAGAGAGGTAGCGGCATGGGTAACGTTAGCTGTGGTGCGAGTGGTAATACGAGAGAAAGAAGGTGCGAATCTGGTAACAAATGAAGGAAGAAGAATTAATCCCCAAGAAAAACAGCAGGGGGTCCATCGTCTGGCGGTGGTTTGGCTTCAAGCGGGAAGATGTCGAACAGACAACCGTAATTTGTCAAGTGTGGGGCAAAAGCGTTGCTACAAAAAGAAGCATTACTGCAAATATGTAGCATCATTTGAAAAGTCACCCGCTAGAGAATGAAGAGTGCTTGAAACTCCGCATGTCAACGTCTCCGGCCGGTGCCACACCAACAAAATGCCGAAGCAACCATTTCCACATCAACACCGTGTGAAAAAACTAGTCAACAACAGAAGGAGATAACGTCCGCAGGAACCTACCACATAGCGAAGGACGTACACTATTTGATTTCCTATTATGCAGCTCATTTTTATTTGACACTTATTGAAATATCTTGTGTGACATCATGCACAAAAGTGCACTTTATTTGTTTTAAACTATTGTAGTGGCGTTCTGCACAAAAAGTGCACTTTAATTTAGTGTTGTTTGGATATGTCATCTTAGTGACATCATGCACAAAAGTGCACTAATAGCTTGTTTTAAAATGTCTCTGACAATCTTGCACTTTCTGTTTTGGAAATGACATGAATGTTTGTGCCACTGCTTAATAACTGTTTAATAAATACACTTTTAGTTGTGATGTCCCTCTCTGCATGAAAGTTTAAAATGAGCATATATGAATGCAGTATGAATAGGGTTGGGTATCGAGTATCGATTGGAACCGGGACTAACTTTCCGATTCTCCCGGAATCGTTCAAAAGTTTAAATTTCGATTCCTAGTTTCGATACCCAGTCCGCTGACCGGAACAAAAGACTAAGTCCGCCGACCAGAAGAAGAAGCCGCTGAACACCAACGAAGAAGCGCCCACAGCCGGAAGTGTTAGCATAGCCGAGCCTATGTAGCCGAGCGAGTCAGTCAAGCATGGATAGCGGGCGTCGGCGGTCGAAAGTGTGGCTTTATTTTACTAAAAAAAATGAAATATCGGCGAAATATAACACGTGCGACAGGACTGTTTCGTGCTTAGGAGGGTGCACGTCGAACATGATGAAGCACCTCCGAGTTCATGAAGTACAAATATATGCATGTCCCGTCTTCGACGCGCTGCGCCGACCGTCCTCCTCCTGCTGTCAGATCTTGCTTTCTCCTATTTATGCCTTCAAGCTACTTCCACACCCAGCGAACGTGTATTTTCCACAGCAGGAGACACTATCTGTCCAGAATGCTCACGCATCCTGCCTGAGAAGGCGGATATGGTCATTTTCCTAAACAAGAACTGTCTCTGATTTTATACTGTACCTGCTGCTAATCTGGACTGGCTTTTGCAAGTTGTTTCTTATTGTTTATTTGCTTTTCTGCACCAGGTTAGCCCATCAGTGGGAGCACGGTAACATGTTTAAGTACCTGCAGCATCATACACTTGTGTGTGTAAATGTGTTTTCATGAGGTTTCCTGCAGCATCATACACTTATGTGTAAAGGTGTTTTCATGAGGTTTCCTGCAGCATCATACACTTATGCGTAAAGGTGTTTTCATGAGGTTTCCTGCAGCATCATACACTTATGTGTAAATGTGTTTTCATGAGGTTTCCTGCAGCATCATACACTTGTGTGTAAATGTGTTTTCATGAGGTTTCCTGCAGCATCATACACTTATGTGTAAATGTGTTTTCATGAGGTTTCCTGCAGCATCATACACTTATGTGTAAATGTGTTTTCATGAGGTTTCCTGCAGCATCATACACTTATGTGTAAATGTGTTTTCATGAGGTTTCCTGCAGCATCATACCCTTATGTGTAAATGTGTTTTCATGAGGTTTCCTGCAGCATCATACACTTATGTGTAAATGTGTTTTCATGAGGTTTCCTGCAGCATCATACACTTATGTGTAAAGGTGTTTTCATGAGGTTTCCTGCAGCATCATACACTTATGTGTAAAGGTGTTTTCATGAGGTTTCCTGCAGCATCATACACTTATGTGTAAATGTGTTTTCATGAGGATTCCTGCAGCATCATACACTTATGTGTAAATGTGTTTTCATGAGGTTTCCTGCAGCATCATACACTCATGTGTAAATGTGTTTTCATGAGGTTTCCTGCAGCATCATACACTTATGTGTAAATGTGTTTTCATGAGGTTTCCTGCAGCATCATACACTTATGTGTAAATGTGTTTTCATGAGGTTTCCTGCAGCATCATACACTTATGTGTAAAGGTGTTTTCATGAGGTTTCCTGCAGCATCATACACTTATGTGTAAATGTGTTTTCATGAGGTTTCCTGCAGCATCATACACTTATGCGTAAAGGTGTTTTCATGAGGTTTCCTGCAGCATCATACACTTATGTGTAAATGTGTTTTCATGAGGTTTCCTGCAGCATCATACACTTATGTGTGTAAATGTGTTTTCATGAGGTTTCCTGCAGCATCATACACTTATGTGTAAATGTGTTTTCATGAGGTTTCCTGCAGCATCATACACTTATGTGTAAAGGTGTTTTCATGAGGTTTCCTGCAGCATCATACACTTATGTGTAAATGTGTTTTCATGAGGTTTCCTGCAGCATCATACCCTTATGTGTAAATGTGTTTTCATGAGGTTTCCTGCAGCATCATACACTTATGTGTAAATGTGTTTTCATGAGGTTTCCTGCAGCATCATACACTTATGTGTAAATGTGTTTTCATGAGGTTTCCTGCAGCATCATACACTTATGTGTAAAGGTGTTTTCATGAGGTTTCCTGCAGCATCATACACTTATGTGTAAATGTGTTTTCATGAGGATTCCTGCAGCATCATACACTTATGTGTAAATGTGTTTTCATGAGGTTTCCTGCAGCATCATACACTTATGTGTAAATGTGTTTTCATGAGGTTTCCTGCAACATCATACACTTATGTGTAAATGTGTTTTCATGAGGTTTTCAAAAATAAAGCTCTCTTGAGGAAAGTGTACCCCTGTGAAAATGTATTTATAATATTTATATTCAAGTTCATAGATTTGATATTTATATTCTAGTTGAAAACAGCCCTGTGGGGAATTTATAGTGAAGTTCATAAAAAGTTAATAGAATTAAAATTGATGGAGAATGTCAGACTATTCTATTCAGAAAGACTGTATGTAGGTTAGCTAGCTCATTTAAAATATCCTAAACTTTTTTTTGACCCTGCCTCTTAAAAGAACCGGAATTGAGAATCGTCAGGAATCGGAATCGAAACAAAGAAACAGAATCGTTCGAATTCAAACGATACCCAACCCTAAGTATGAAGAAGAATGTTTGAATGTAGACACATAGAATCATCATACTGCTGTGATTATATGCATCAAGTGTTCATTCAAGGCTAAGGCAAAATATGGAGATATATATCGTGTATCGTGACATGGCCTAAAAATATCCAGATATTAATAAAATGCCATATCGCCCAGCCCTAGCTTCATCCATTTTGAAAGTGTTTAAGGTTTTCATATGAACAGCTGTTGGCCACAAAAACTAATTTGGCATTTTACATACGAGATACAGTAATTGTTTTCTGTATGATTCATGAGTAGCATTTATTTGCATCTATCGGTTTACATATACAAGAAGGTGCTTGCCTTCCTTTGTGTCATTTTTGGGTGGCCCCCTATGGATGGATGGTAACCCCCTTGGGCCCCCCACCTAGGGATGATGTTTGATAAGAAATGATCGAGTTCGAGCCTATTATCGAATCCTCTTATCGAACCGATTCCTTATCGATTCTCTTAACGAGTCCAGATAGGTTGTTGTATATGGAAAAAAACCACAATATTTGGTGTAACAAATCACTTCACATTCTCTACTGCTCGCTACTATAGTATTACCATATCCGAGTTATTGTGCAGAAATGTGGGGAAATAACTACAAATGTGCGCTACATTCGTTAACCGTGTTACAAAAAAGATCAATTAGACTGATACATAATGTTGGATATAGAGAACATACAAACACTTTATTTATTGAGTCAAAAATATTAAAGTTCGATGATTTGGTAAAATTGCAAACAGCTAAAATGATGTGGAATTAAATGATGGAATGGATTAAGTAAAGAAGTAAAACATTGTACTGATATGATCCAGTTTAAGAGGTTGTTCAAATGAATAGTGCTTACAAAGTACAAAGAAGAAGAATTATCAGAAATACTTTCATCCTTATTGAAAATAAGATATTCTTCATCTCAGTATATTAATAATGACTGAATTAATTAATTACATATTACAAAACTGTTGTATATACTAATTCACAGATATTTTATTATAAAAAGGTCAGTAAATGATGTATATATTTGTAAACGCTATGAATTGGGAAAGGGGTAGGATTAAATAAGCTTTACTTCTTCCTACTCCTGTAAAGTGAAATGATATGAAACTGTGATGTATTATACTGTAAGTGTGTTCATGTTCCAAATAAACTAAAGAAATAAAGAAAGCACTAGTTTATTAGACAGACTAGCAAACTCTGTCGGGGTATAGATTACAAAATAACGTTAACGTTATCAGACACATACAAAAAGGCTAACATTAACGTTAGCCGCTGACTATGCTTAGGTAACGTTAGTCTAGCTAACATTACTGTAGTCCTGGTTGACATAAGAGGTAACGTTACTACAAGTGAGCAGATATGGAAATTAACCGGCAACAGTTAACGTTAGTTACTAACCGCCGTCACCGCCACTGTAGCTGGGACTTGGGCAGCTGGCAGAAGAAGAGGGGCGTTATTCGTCGTCTCTGCCGCTGCTTCGAAGACACGACACGCTTGTTGTACTTCCCCCGCTTACACGAGAGCGAAGCCTGGCAATAATTGCATATTGCCGCTTCCTCATTTTTTTTGGTGAAATTAAAGGCCTACTGAAAGCCACTACTACCGACCACGCAGTCTGATAGTTTATATATCAATGATGAAATCTTAACATTGCAACACATGCCAATACGGCCGGGTTAACTTATAAAGTGACATTTAAAACTTCCCGGGAAATATCCGGCTGAAACGTCGCGGTATGATGACATATGCGCGTGACGAAGTCAGAGTAACGGAAGTTATGGTACCCGTAGAATCCTATACAAAAAGCTCTGTTTTCATTTCATAATTCCACAGTATTCTGGACATCTTTTGCCATTTGTTTAATGAACAATGAAGGCTGCAAAGAAGACAGTTGTAGGTGGGATCGGTGTATTAGCAGCGGACTACAGCAACACAACCAGGAGGACTTTGTTGGAGCGCTAGCCGCGCTAGCCGCCGACCTCACCTTGACTTCCTACGTCTCCGGGCCGCCAAACGCATCGGGTGAAGCCCTTCGTCCTTCTGCCGATCGCTGGAACGCAGGTGAGCACGGGTGTTGATGAGTAGATGAGGGCTGGCTGGCGTAGGTGGAGAGCTAATGTTTTTAGCATAGCTCTGTGGGGTCCCGTTGCTAAGTTGCTAAGTTAGCTTCAATGGCGTCGTTAGCACAGCATTGTTAACCTTCGCCAGCCTGGAAAGCATTAACCGTGTATTTACATGTCCACGGTTTAATAGTATTGTTGATTTTCTATCTATCCTTCCAGTCAGGGGTTTATTTTTTTGTTTCTATATGCAGTTAAAGCACGATCCTATCACGTTAGCTCGTAGCTAAAGCATTTCGCCGATGTATTGTCGTGGAGATAAAAGGCACTGAATGTCCATTTCGCGTTCTCGACTCTCATTTTCAAGAGGATATAGTATCCGAGGTGGTTTAAAATACAAATCCGTGATCCACAATAAAAAATGGAGAGTGTGGAATCCAATGAGCCAGGTTGTACCTAAGTTACGGTCAGAGCGAAAAAAGATACGTCCATCACTGCCTCTCAAGTCCTTCACTGTAACGTTCCTCATCTACGAATCTTTCATCCCCGCTCAAATTAATGGGGTAATCATCACTTTCTCGGTCCGAATCTCTCTCGCTCCATAGTAAACAATGGGGAATTGTGAGGAATACTAGCTCCTGTGACGTCACGCTACTTCCGCTACAGGCAAGGCTTTTTTTTATCAGCGAGCAAAAGTTGCGAACTTTATCGTCGATTTTCTCTACTAAATCCTTTCAGCAAAAATATGGCAATATCGCGAAATGATCAAGTATGACACATAGAATGGATCTGCTATTCCCGTTTAAATTTTAAAAAATCATTTCAGTAGGCCTTTAAGCCATGCCTTGGAGCACTTTTACTGGCCCATTTTTTTCCTGCTTTTCCTATCTGCGCCTAATGACTGAGCTACGTGACGTCATTTCTTGTGATGTCCCACAGGGCATTTCTTGTCGGGACGGGATTCGTTCACAGTGATTCGAATAAAGAACCAACTCTTTTTCTTTACTATAGTGGTCTCGATAATGGGTACCGGTTCTCAAAAAGGGATTCGAGTCCGAGGACTCTGTTATTTTCTTATCGAACAACCGGGAAAACCAATTTCGAGTATCATCCCTACCCCCACCTCAAAATAGGCATTGAATCGGAATGAAGCCCTGCAGTGTAAATCCTTAGCCCGACTGACTCCATGACTTCAAAAACTTGCATCAACACACAAAACAACATGATCTAGCATTAGTCAGGCCTTGTTGCCATTCTGGTTGCATGAGTTCCAGCTGCCACCGCCAAGGTCAAGCAATTAATCAAATCCATCAGCATCTTTAACATAATGAACAACCGCAGCATATGGATTTGACCTCACCGAGCCTCCTCCTCCTCCTCCTCCTCCCCCTTCATGCCTTGTCAACTCATTAAGGCAGCTTTCAAGTCGCCATGTCTGACTGTCAGTTATCGATACACAATCTCACACAATGAGGTGTGTGTGTGTGTGTGTGCGCAGGAGAAAAACGCAGCTGTGCCCGCCTCAGTTGGCAGATACTGCAAATATTCCAAAATGTAGACTGCACAGCAACTTTGCAGAACTGTGTTGCATGCATGAAATGTAAACTAAAAGCTGCATCTCCTGAGTTTAGATGTAGCTCAATTTACAAGTCCCTTAAAGGCCTACTGAAAGCCACTACTAGCGACCACGCAGTCTGATAGTTTATATATCAATGATGAAATCTTAACATTGCAACACATGCCAATACAAAGACAACATATTTGATGTTCAAACTCATAAAATTAATTTTTTTTTGCAAATAATAATTAACTTAGAATTTCAAGGCTGCAACACGTGCCAAAGTAGTTGGGAAAGGGCATGTTCACCACTGTGTTACATGGCCTTTCCTTTTAACAACACTCAGTAAAGGTTTGGGAACTGAGGAGACACATTTTTGAAGCTTCTCAGGTGGAATTCTTTCCCATTCTTGCTTGATGTACAGCTTAAGTTGTTCAACAGTCCGGGGGTCTCCCTTGTGCTATTTTAGGCTTCATAATGCGCCACACATTTTCAATGGGAGACAGGTCTGGACTACAGGCAGGCCAGTCTAGTACCTGCACTCTTTTACTAGGAAGCCACGTTGATGTAACACGTGGCTTGGCATTGTCTTGCTGAAATAAGCAGGGGCGTCCATGATAACGTTGCTTGGATGGCAACATATGTTGCTCCAAAAGCTGTATGTACCTTTCAGCATTAATGGTGCCTTCACAGATGTGTAAGTTACCCATGTCTTGGGCACTAATACACCCCCATACCATCACACATGCTGCCTTTTACACTTTGCGCCTAGAACAACCCGGATGGTTCTTTTCCTCTTTGGTCCGGAGGACACGACGTCCACAGTTTCCAAAAACAATTTGAAATGTGGACTCGTCAGACCACAGAACACTTTTCCACTTTGTATCAGTCCATCTTAGATGAGCTCAGGCCCAGCGAAGCCGACGGCGTTTCTGGGTGTTGTTGATAAACGGTTTTCGCCTTGCATAAGAGAGTTTTAACTTGCACTTACAGGTGTAGCGACCAACTGTAGTTACTGACAGTGGGTTTCTGAAGTGTTCCTGAGCCCATGTGGTGATATCCTTTACACACTGATGTCTTTTGTTGATGCAGTACAGCCTGAGGGATGGAAGGTCACAGGCTTAGCTGCTTACGTGCAGTGATTTCTCCAGATTCTCTGAACCCTTTGATGATATTACGGAGTGTAGATGGTGAAATCCCTAAATTCCTTGCAATAGCTGCTTGAGAAAGGTTTTTCTTAAACTGTTCAACAATTTGCTCAGGCATTTGTTGACAAAGTGGTGACCCTCGCCCCATCCTTGTTTGTGAATGACTGAGCATTTCATGGAATCTACTTTTATACCCAATCATGGCACCCACCTGTTCCCAATTTGCCTGCACACCTGTGGGATGTTCCAAATAAGTGTTTGATGAGCATTCCTCAAATTTATCAGTATTTATTGCCACCTTTCCCAACTTCTTTGTCACGTGTTGCTGCCATCAAATTCTAAAGTTAATGATTATTTGCACAAAAAAAATAAAGTTTATGAGTTTGAACATCAAATATGTTGTCTTTGTAGCATATTCAACTGAATATGGGTTGAAAATGATTTGCAAGTCATTGTATTCCGTTTATATTTACATCTAACACAATTTCTCATATGGAAACGGGGCTGTGTTTTATGTTGCACCAAGTAAAATTCCTAGTTTGTGAGCCCGTTCTCAAACAATGGCAATAACAACTATTCTGATTCTATATTTGTAAGACAAAAGTTCACCTGGCATGTGCAGGAACTCCAGCAAAGTTCTCCTCTCAGCTGCTGCAAAATCAAAATGTTCCAAAATGCAAAAAGTGTTTGGGGTATTTTTTTTCCCTCCTCCACCTCCTCCACCCCTCCAACACGCCACACCAGCATTGCACAAAACCGGACAAGAATATCTCTCACATTGAAGGGAAAGCAGCCACGGTAAAGATAAGGCTGGGAGATGGAGCGAGAAATTGGGCGACGCCGAAAATGGCTTTGGGAGAAGAAGAAAAAAAAAGAAAGAAAGAAAGAAAAAGATTCCACAAGCACGTATTTGTCCTGCGTGGCTGTGGACTCAGCATCTTTTCGAAAAAAAAGAAGAAGAAAAAAAAGAAGCGCTGCAGGCATGCACAACAACAACAAGAAGAAGAAGAAGAAGAAGAAGAGAAGAAAGGTATTTAAAGCTGTGAGAGGAAATGTACTCACCAGCGGGAGTAAAGGTATTTAAAGGGGACAGGAGTGGTGTCGAGGACGAGGAAGAGCGAGACTCTGCTCGTGTCTTGTCTGCTCCTCCGTGTGACCGCGCTGTCACGTGACCCAGCACTCTGCCTGGATGCATGCCTTTTATTTTGAAAGGACGCACAGGTGGTGGCAGTTCAAACGTGCATGTGTTTTTATTCTTATCTTATTTTGTTTTTTTAAAATTAAAATAATAATAATAATGGATTTGATTTTATATCGCGCTTTTCTATTATTAGAAAAACCTTGATTTATAATCTGCAACATTTACAAACATCCATCCATCCATAATAGGTATCGGCGGACCTACGTCACTTCCGCCGACCAATCCCCGAGCAACCGGGAATTCGTTGAAAACAAACCAGCTCACAGCGAACACAGCATTGACAGAAAAAGCATTTAACGAGCGTTGTGGCTCGGAAGTCGGCGTTAAATCCTTCATATACGCATTTTTACTTATTCGCATATCGTGTGAGAAAACGAAAATGTATTATTTGCGTCAGACTCGTTTCAGTGAACTTTAAAGCTTCTCAGGCTTAGCTTAGCTTGCTAGTTAGCTTAGCATGCGCGCTACTAAGAAAGAGACTCGGAAGATCAAGTGTTAGTGTATAAAATATTGAGAGATTAGAGGGCTACATGTATTGTTTAAGTACAACTGTTCTTCGCCAGGTGTTCTTTGGCCGCCCTGGCTTACGTTTTCCCGGTGGTGTCCATCTTAACGCTGCCTTTGGTATCCTCTCGTTGTCCGGTTTTCGAAAATAGCTAGCTAGGCTACAGACTATATAGTATATACCGCATGTTATTTTTGTACAACAACAACTTCAGTACAACATTAGCACGGACGTATAGCCAAGTTGTGGTTAAGAAGGTTGATTTTTGTTCCTTATATTTACCAGAAACGAAG